>NW_026901314.1:0-351880 GCF_033783945.1 Neopsephotus bourkii
GTGGGCAGCGATGTGGGGCTGCCCTCTCAAAGGCTTTTTCAAGTCAAGGGGCAGGGGGGTGGTCGCTGTCACCGTGGGAACGCCCCCCCGCCACGTCAGCCGCTCTCTCGCAAGGGCTGCTGGGACTTCAGGGATCAGGAAATGTCGAGAAATGTCGGGAATCGCGATGGCTCTGCGCTATCCCCTCTGATTTTCCTGATCTCGGTAGAACCTCGATATCGCTGTAGCGTGCTGGCTGCGGCTCTCGCTGGGCTAGCTCCAATCAGCTGACTGAATTCCCATTTTTTTCATTCCTTCATCTTGAGCCTGAAGCCCATCAGGATTTTCTGATCCATCACTTTGTCTTGCATTCCGTCCCTGCTCTTTTCTCTCTTTCTTTTAGTTCTGCTGCCTTTCTCTTCTTTCCTTTCTTTTTCTGCCTCTGCCCTGCTCCGTCCCTCTCATTTTCTCTGTTTCCCTCCTGCTCCCTGTCTTTGCCCTGTCCCCCCCATTTTTCTGTCATACTTCCTCTTAGGGCTCCCCACCACCACGACTCTGTCCTGCTCTCTGTCGCTGGTATTTCTCAGCCAGCAGCACAGTGTGTTGTTTGTCCTTCCATCTCTCTGTCTTGCTACCCAGCCCTGGCTTTCTTACCTCCAACTCTGGCCTGCTCCCCATCTCTTATTTTTGCCTGTCTTTGCCTTTGTCCTGCCTTCCTGTCCCTTTTTCCCTCTCTCTCACCTGTCCTGCTGCCTGTGCTTTTCTTGGAGGATCTGTGTCCTGTTGTTGCCTGGCACCTGCTGTGAATCCCAGTCAATGTGAAATTGAACTTACTTGAGCTTGAATGAAATGAGACCGATCGCATCTGGTTTCCTTCCTGTCTCCAGTTCCAGCTGACTTTGCTGGCACTAATTCATGATCATAAGACCCTGAGCTGCAAGTATACTGATGGCATCACTCACTTTGGTAATAGGGTGGGTGGTCTGTGATAAGGCATGTGTACTTGGGTGCTGGTGCTGCTTTCATGAACATTCTCTGGTCTTGCCACTTCAAAGCTCTTCCTTTTTTTTCCAGAAACTTGAAGACTGCATTTCTTATTCTGGGGTTCACACTGGAGTTGGACTGAACACGTGGTATAATGGCTTCTGTCAACAGGAGAGAGAGCCCTGCTTTTTCATTGTTGTTTTCTAATGCTCTGTGAACTTTGGTAAGCAAAGGGAAGAGCGGTTGAAAGAGTCTCTTGAGAGTAACTTGTTCCTATAGCGTGCCTGTCTTCACCTTATGGTGAAGGTTTCTTACAGGCAGCATGATTTTGCTGAGCTATGAGGTTGCCTTGGCTTGGTAAATGTAACAAGCGTTGTCTTCAAAGGTAGTGAAGCTGTAGCAAAACTAGCGGGAAAAGCTAGTTTCTTCCCAGAACGCTGCCTGATAAAATAGTAGCAGGTAAAGGCACTTGCAGTTGGCTTTTCTATGCAGTCTTTGTGCAGAGCTTTTGGTACTTTTGGTAGGGATTGATTCCTGTGAAGGAAGGAGGAATGAGGGAAAAAATAGTGCAGCTTGTCTGAACGGCTGCTTCACTGCCGGCAGGGTTTGAGTCTTCATGCTAGAACAGGTCTTTACTATAGTTTATAAACAAAGAAGATGAGCTGTCTGTAAGGAAAGCTTCGTCAGGAGTAAGGCTAATTTTGCTAAATTTGGTACTCTGCTGCAACTGAGAGATGATTTGGCAGTATTTACATCCCAGCTGCGTGACAGTGTGTTAACGCAGGCCATCAATGTCTTTTCAGCTGTACTGCTGGACTGCAGGTGATGTGCCTGGGTGGTACCGAGACCCTGGGTGAACCAGCTCTGCCAGCTGTTAAAGCTCAGAGGATGTGACAGAACGGAAACCATCTTTGTAGTGGACCCCGACCACCAAAGGTGTGATGTGCTGCTGATACAAAGTGTCCTTTTCATGCCAGTGCAACTACCTGGAGCAGCCCAGTGAGCAGTGAATGTCTTAACCAGGGAGTTAGCACATCCCACTTGCCCTGTGTGTGCTTTTCTGTGGCTCAGGGTGTAAGTGGAGGAGGTTTGTAGTTGTGCAGCTTTCTAAAACCTGGATCAGGGTAGTGAGCTGCCTGAGAGCATTTGCAACATGCACTGAAAATAGGTGGTCAGGAGCACAAGTCGTAAGTTCTTGGGCTTGTTGCTGAAGCCTCTGTCTGCTTCATCTAAGGATGCAGTTGATTTTGGGGGGGAGAAGCTGGAGGGTTCCCTTGTGCATGTGGATGCTGTTTTAACTGTGTTTTTCCGCTTTAGGCCTCATCACGCAGGCAGATGTTTTGCTGCACGTAGCCTTCTGACCAGCAGTGGCATCTCAAGAAACCCTGATGTCTGTCAGCAGCACTGGTGAGCAGCTGGGGATTTCTGTGTGTCCTGCAGCCTGCTGAGCCCCAGTACTGGCAGCTGGGTACCCTGGACTTTCTGCCACTGTCTCCAGTTCACCACAGAATGGCTTGGCCATTCCCCATAGCCAACCTGACCTACATCACACAGCAGTCCTATTCAAGTTACGTTTTCAGTGAGACTCCTTGCAGAGTGATCATTTCCTGGGAGGACAGTGCGATGATGGAGGTAAAGTGTCCCCCCATGAACAGAAGGCTTCTGGGCCTCCACAGGGGCAGTGCCTTGGAGGACACCTTTCAGACCGGGGAGAGGAGTAGCGTCTAAAATTCTTCCACTGGCATGTGCTATCCAAGGAGAGAGGCTAGGACACAAAATACAGAATTTCAAGAGTAATTCTCTGTTCATGGCCATGAGGTGTACCAGTCAAATTGTGGGGCATCCTGAGCGTGGTTTTACAGAATTATAGAATTGTTAGGGTTGGAAGCGAGCTCTGGAGATCTTCCAGTCCAACCCCTTGCCAAGGCAGGGCCACACAGAGCAAGTTACACAGGAATGTGTCTGGTTTTGGAATGTCTCCGGAGAGGGGGACTCCACAGCCCCCCTGGGCACCCTGTTCCAGTGCTCTGACACCCTCACTGGAAAGAAGTTCTTCCTCGTGTTGAGATGAAACTTGTTGTGCTTTAGTTTATGGCCATTGCTCCTCATCCTGTCGCTGGGTAGCACTGAAAGGAGTCTGGCACCATCCTCTTGGCACCTGCCTTTCAGATATTTATATGTATTGATGACAATCCCTTCTCAGTCGCCTCTTCTCTAGACTAAACAGGCTGTGGTTCTTACACCTTTCAAGCGCTCAGTGGTTTGACCAGTGCCTACTCAACACACACATGTACTCCTGTTTTGCAAAGCAGCTCTAATTGTGTGGCGTTGTCCTCCGTCTGCTGCTTTCTTGACCAAGACATCCCTGCAGCTGGTCTTGCTGCTGTACCTTCTCTGTGCTGCGAGGTGAGGGAAGGGTTTCACTGAGATGTCAGAGGGGCTGGGCTGCTGCTCTGTTCTGGGTAGTGCAGAGGTATCCTTTCTTCTTCAAAGTTGGGGCTGTTCTTCTCCCCGTTGCAGTGAGCTGGGGTTCTTCAGTTGTGCTGACTGAACCACAGCTATACAGCTTACAGTGTCAACTATATGTACCTGAAGAAAGTTCATCCAGCTTCATAGTCGAAAGACCAATTGCTATAATAGTTAGGGAAAGAGATTTTCCTGACAGTCCCTCCTTGTGACCTTTAGGGTCACACTGTCCTATTCACTGTTCAAGGCGTAAGTTGTGTCCATAAGGTCACACAACACTGAGGACATACATCGTTACAAAGCAAAACAAGAGAGGGACTACATCAATTCAGCTCCTTTTAGTTCACAGTCCTCTATCTTTGTTGGGAGTCAGGAAGTTAGCCACCCAAATGGGTTTAGTGGAAATCCCTGCCTTACTTCATGTAATAGTTTTAAACGAGGCTTTATCTTGTTCCTGTCAGTTTTGTTGTTCTGGTACTGATTCACATAAAACCCCAGTGGCTATTAGTCAATACTGCACATGCTCTGTCATGCACATTCTCTGTCCTGTAGTTCTAAAAGGTGGTCTAGAGCTGATTGATTCCGTATTACCATTTGTGATAAGGATTTGGTTTCTTCCTGTAGGGCTATAATGCTGTTTGCGCTTTCAGGAATGGCTTTTTCTAATTGCCTTGACATGTTTGCCATATAGCTTGTTCTAGTTTTGCAACCCCTCACTGTGATACAAAAGCTGTTACAGAGAGGGGGGAATTTAGAGCTACATTCTGCCAGAGGGCTGCAACACTTTTTCCTGTAGCTATCAGTAGTTAAGAGTGAGGGGATCAGAAGAGATACTGATTCTGTCCTGGGCCTCTCCCAGTGCTGGTGGTTCATTTGCTACTTTTTAGTCCTTTCCTGCAGAGTTCAAGCAACTCTGGATGTGTGACACTGGGGAAGTCCATTGGTTGATGGCAATAAACATAAATGGTCATTGGCTGCTTTGACTGAAGTCTCTGATTCTTTAAGATGCGCTCAAGCACCTCGTTATGTCCCCTGCCTTTGCTGGCTCCGTGGCACGGAGAGCTGAGCACCACAGAGGGACTGCATCTGGCCCAGGATGTTTCACCCTGGCTGGATGTTGAAGGGAGGGTCACTGTAGTGACAGCGTGGGGATGACAGGGTGGTCACTGTGTGAGGTCAGGATGGGGTGACAGCAGGGCCAGGAGCAGCTCAGGGCGGTGACAGGCCCAGGTGTGACGGGTCCCCCTGCTTGGGTGGGGGAGCTTGGACCTGCGCATGACACGAGCCTTTTGTCACAATGCGCTGGGTCGCCTGGGTGTGCTGTGTTGTGGCAACTGGGGCAGAGGTGCTTGAGTCGCCGTAGAGGTTGGTCAGGCCTCAGAGTGCTGCATGCGGGAGAGGACACTGAGGCCAGCTAGGGCTTTGGGGAACTCTCCCCCCCTGGGCTTTGAGTAGGACTGGGGCAGGTGCCAACACACAGCACAGCTCACTTGCTGAGGGCCATAGCCTGGAGCTGTTTAGGTGGCAAAGCCAGGGCCTCACTACGCCACGATGGAGGCCTGAGGCTCTGTCAGCCGAGGCTGCCTGATGTGTCAGGGCCTGGCTGTGGCAGAGTGCTGCAGCCTCTGAACGCCTACCTGTCATTTGCCGAGCTAGACACGGTAGTGGAGCAGGCGCTGCCTGGCCCCGACCATGTCTTGCATCCACTACAAGTTCTTCTCCAAGCTGAACTATGATACGGTCACCTTCAGTGGCCTCAACATCTCCCTCTGCGACCTTAAGTGCAAGATCATGCGCAAGGAGAAGCTGAAGGCAGCCAACTGTGACCTGCAGATCAGCAATGCCCAGACCAAAGAAGGTACGTGTGCGCAGCATGTGCTGGGCTTTGGGGATGTCCTGGCTGGCGACGTTGCAGAGCACCCCATGATGGCCGCAGCCAGCAGAAGCCACATTCTGCCTTTTATGGCTCATCCGCACATAGCACGAGTGAGCCTGAGGCCCATCCTGCCAGCTGGCAGGAGCACCAAGAGGGTAAGCAGTGCCAGGGATTAAGTGGGGTGGAGTCATGAAACCTGATTGAGCATCCTGCTGGCTACACCAGTTTGTCAAATGTGCACACTGAGTCACAATGTCCAGAAGAGAGCCCCGAGCTTTCTAAACCCCTGAGGGGAGCCTAGGTGAAGCTAGATCTAGCCTTAGTCTCAGGCTTGGTCAATGGTTCATGTCTAATGGCATGTCAAAAAAGAAAATCAAGGTAGAATCCAGCTAAAATGATTTTCATGGAAACCAAAGATGAAAAAAGGAAGCCCTCCCACTGAGACACAATGTTCAGAGTGGACCCCCTGGCTTTCTAAACTCCTGATGGAGCCTAGGTGTGGCTGGATCTAGTCTTAGTGTCAGACTTGATCAAGCAAATGTAAAGCACTGAGCAGATGAGAAGTGTGGCTTTGGATGGATTAAGCTCCAAGAAACAGAGAAAGGTGGCAGGCTGTCTTCTGCATTCTTTCACTCTGGAGCACCAGCAGCAGAAGTGACCCAGTTAACAGTGGTGAAAGCAGTGGATCTGAGTTTTCATGCTTTTACTAATGCCTGGCTTGTTTCTGAGCAAGCTAGTCAGACTTTAGAACCTGCTTTATGCAGGTGAGACTTTGTGGTGGTTTGTTTTTCTCCAGAGATCTATTGGTTTTGTAGCCTAATAGAAGCAAAAGCAACCTCAGTTAGTTCAGGAAAGCCCCCCCTGTATTAGCAGGCTGTCCTGTAGTGACCTCTGAGACCCTTTCCTGCTGGCATTCAAACTGTTTTTAAAAAAAGATTTAGCTGCTGGTGTTTGGTTATCAAACCTGAAAATGTCTTGAAAGGTACTGTTAGTGCGTTCAGACAATGAAGGCACGATGTTACATACGAAATTTGGCTTCTGTATCTGTAGAGGCCTTCTCTGAAGCACTATGTAGTTAATTATGTATTAATACATGTCCTTTTGAATGTTTTTTTCTGTACTTCTGTTGGTTTCAGAATACACAGAAGATGCCCTGATTCCTAAAAACTCATCGGTAATTGTCAAAAGAATCCCTGCTGGAGGAGTTAAAGGAGTTAAAGCTACCGGCAAAACAGATGTTCCGTAAGTGTCCACACAGCATTGCATTCTTGGCTGTTGGTTTCAGTGTGTGAACTGTTGTGATGCATTTGAGGCATTCAGATTGTATCTTTCTTGTTAAAGCTTCTGTTAGATTTTGTTGTCACTGAGTAGATTTTCATGTATCGGTCCCAAAGCAGACTTATGTTTTTAGGCCTGCTGGGATACGGGGTTCAAACTCCAACAATGGAAACTTTTAAAATGTTTCTATAGGGTTTGTTCTAGGGGTTAATTTTTATGCGAACCAAGTTGTAGATCCTGTTTTGTCTGCGTGGAGAGATTCCTTGTTATATGTGTTCGCTTTTATGGCTTTTATAGCGAAGAGAGTTCTGCAGTGCAGTGCAATTAAGACTTTTTTTTTTGGTCACAGGGCTCCTCAGTCACACAAAAGCCCTGGAGCAGCTTCTTTCAGGTGACATTTCTACTCCAATTTTTAGTCAATAAAGCGTATGTAACATGTCTAGTACTTTGGCACTTTCACAGCTAAGCATGGTAGATACCTGAACACAGTGCTTGGGCTTCCATAAAGAAACACTCTTCTAAAACTAAGCTGCTAACAGTTTTTATTTCTTTGTCAGATGACTGATTTTTTTTCACTGACGTAAACTTGCCCTTTGAAGTGTTGGGACTATCACTGTTCTGCCATAGAAACTAAAGTACTGTATGTGACACCTGTTTGTAATACTAGGGGTGTACAGATTGCCTGAAGCTACGTTCATAGTTTGAGGGTTGATTATTTAAGAACACAAAGCTGTACTAGAGACTTGATATATTTGATACTGATGTGGCGGAGAAAATATCTGAGGACTTTCTTTTGCACTGTTGTGTTCTGTATCTGTAAGTCTGACTTTGTGACAAAGTAGAAATGGGATTTTGGAGGTTTTTTAGTTGCACTGAATGACCAAGAGATAACAGTTTGTGTACACAAATAAATTTCCATATTCCCTAGACTATGGGAACATAATGTTTTGATGTTCGGGATTTATAATTGATTTTTGGTGCTTTCTGTTGGGTACAAGTGCTTTATTTTAAGTTCTGATCACCTTTCTGTCTCCTCCTAGAAGTCGAACGGAGCCAGCGAGCAGAACATCAGAAGCAGTATGTAAAGACCCGATCTAACCTGTTTTTCTACGCACTGCACTGAATTCTAAACAATGTAGCCTTGTATTAATTTTCCAAACATTAACTTCATCTGTCTTCTAGTAAAACACAGTCCAGAGTGTAATTCAAATGCACTGATTCATCATAGTGAAAACTGAGTCACGCCATCAATTTGCAGAGTTCTGATGTGAATGTTGGGATTTATGCCTAGTAATGCATGGTATTTCCTATTGCATATGCTAGGATATGTCCTGTGTGACTTTGTGTTGTGCAGATAGTGCCTGATCATCTTTAGTTCACGCAGGTTCCAGGTGTGCACAATTGAACTTGGTGCCACGTTCGAGATCTGTCTGCCTATAGTTAGTAATGTTGTGAGTTTGTGCAGCCTTTTCTGTGCTTTTTGTACAAACTGCACTTCAGCAGTAGTTCTCTGCAAACACTGCGGCCCATTCCTAACCAGCGGCCTGAGGACTTCATTGTGGCAAGCTACAGGCGTAGGCAGCTGGGAGGGAGGAGTATGTTTGCAATGGAGGAAAAAATGCCATGACTGTGCTTTGAATCCATGCTTTCATCGTCAGGAAAGATTGGGTTTGGTCTGATAGAAAGAAGAACAAAAATTCTCACACTTCCCAAACTGATTTGGAGAGTGTGTCCTGTGGTCTATTAAAATACAAGAAATATTTTTTCTCCATTTTTATAGGCTATTCTGTCATAGTAAACACCTTTTTTTTTTTTTTCCCAGTAATTTGAGCAGTTTCTTTTTTTCCTAGACAAATTGGCAGGTTACTTTTATGGCTGGTGGTTCAGATTGGTGTTTGGGTTTGGTGGGGTATGGTGAGTTTGGCATCTTTGCAGTTATTCGTCAAAGCATAACTGTATAAATGCATGTTTAAATGATGAGACATTAGCTGACTAATTTACAAACTACACTGCAAGTAAGTTTCCTGTAGTGATGCTTCCTTCTCAAATAAACTTCAGCATTTTTCACAAGGGCCCCTCTCTGAGGTACTCTGGAGCAGTAAGTCCATCTCCAGTGAGTTGGTTAGTTTAGTTTCGTCTCATTAGCCACATAGGCACTTTTCAGCTGTCACAGGTTTGGACTTTATTCTGAACAAATACAAATTGCAGTAGGTTGGCAATGCCTCTTTCAGTGACACGCAGAGGATAGAGTGCAGATTTAGATTTTCAGACTGCAGTAGAGGTTAACTCTTGCTATGTTTTGATTATAGAACTTGAATATGCGTTTATTTTTTGCTGAACAGGTGAATGATGAGCCTTCTGCATCTCTTTCTCTGGCCCAGCTTTTAAAGGTGTGTATATTTGTATTGTTGTAAAATACTTAAAAATAAGTGTTTCCTTCATATTTTTAAGCCTCACTTGCAGTCTATAGATGGATAACTGTTGTAACGTGAACAAAACTTTAATTTTTAATAAAGTATTTAGTTTAACAGGTATGTCTAATTTGATACTGTGCTGTAAAGAGTACTTGCCAGTTTGGGAAGACAGAAGGGGAGTACCTTCTCAGCCTCAACATAATGTTGCAGCGTAACTCATCTTCAGGACATAAAGCAGCAGTACCTCAAAAGCTGTTTACTGTTTTTCCTATGTTTCATTAAGTTTGTGTTGGAATCTAACAGCATTTTTACAAAAGAATTTAATTGGCTGTGTGGTATGGACATTTCAGGGCAGTTTGCAACAGCTGAAGTAGAAGTGTTTCTGGAACTTGGACAAAGGCATGGCTGGTTTTGAATTTCTGGTCATTCGAGGCATAGAAACATTCTTTGAACACGGCACAGTCCCGTGAATTCCAGCCTCTGGACAGTGGAGAATGCAATCAAATTTGTTTGCGTGCAGACTGTGTCAACTCTGTAAATTGTGTACTTGATTGTTTAGGGGAATGTACCAGTGTGTATCTACGGTGTGTTAGCAGATGTGACCAGCTGAAAATGTTGCAATGGCCTGTTTTGGGGTGGAACTGCTTGCTGTTTTGGCTCAACACTGTGTAACTTTGGCAGGACACTAATGACCGCCCTTTGTGAAAAAGCGTAGCGCTAGCCAATTAAATGGAAAAGATGGGAGTTAGTTCTTTCTCCTAAGAAGAGAGGCAGGAGTTCATTTCTAAGAACGAGAGGTCTTCCCACCGGCAGCATCTTCCCTCTCTCGCTGAAGAAATGAAATCTGGGGCCTTCGGCTGTCCCTGCGTGTCTTGGTTCTGTAAACCCATGTGAAGTTTTACTCTCAAATGTGGAAAACTGTGGTGTGCACATTGAATCTTTTGAGAAACGCACGAACAACACATAAGGCAGCTCAAAACTGTTACTTGCTCGAAACACATTATTCAGGCTGGCTTAGCACAGGGGCAGTGTGCTGTGAACTAGTTTCTGTTTTATTATTAGAGTGCAGTAAATGTCATAGTTGAATTTTGGTCTATTGCTAGTAACGTTTTGTGAGGTTTGGCTATGTTTTGTGAACTGTTTGGGTTTGAACAAATCAGTCAAAACGTCTGCAAAGTTTCCTGTAAACGTTAATGGAAATGATTTCATAGATGTCCATCTGGATCGTATAACTGGTAAGAAAAAACTGTGTATATTAACAAGCCATTTAATAAAATGCAGAAACTGGTTGATTGCTCTTGTGAACGAATGCGTGTAGAAGTGAAGACGTACGTGGTTGATCTGAAAGATGGGTGGTTGGAGGTCCGAATCATTTACAGGCACTCCCTTAGACCTTTCTTGTGTATGGACTAGTGTGTAATAAAAACACCAGAAAAATCAGCTGGCTTCAAGATCTAGTTCTGCACGTAAGTGGTATTACAATATGTCCATTAAAAGGACACAGTCCCCTGGAAAAGCCTGCAGGTTGTGCTCTCTGTAGTTAAATCCCTTAGTAGGAAGAAGTTAGTAGGGGGTCAGTGCAGTTTGGATTGCCTACAGGACATGATGGTCACATTTCTACTGAAAAGAACCTTGTGTCTTGCTGAGGGATCAGAAAGATTCCTTTCAGTGCTTTTGTGTCTGATGCTAAGTTTCAGCAAGCAAAAACTACAGCCCTGCCACTAACACTGTGTGTTCTTTTTAGTGCTGCAAAATGTAAATACTATAACTTGCAGAAATCTTTCTCAATTAGATGCACAGTAGCTATCTCCTCCTTCAAATGGGCTGGAGCTTCAAAACCAGTTGAAAACTACTGCTAGGTCATTTCTTTTACTGATCACTTCAGTCCACTTGGAAGAAAAGTGGGTCAGTTACACAAGTCTATGTCAAGCCTAAGGTTTTGAGTGCCCAAGAATGCTCTTTTCAAGTAGGCTAGCGGGCACATAAGCATCCTGTAGAAGCACAAAGTCTCCTCAGCGCACGCTCAGGACAACAGTGTTTTATAGAAGCATCTGTTTTCAGGCAACATCAGCTAGCATTGTGGTGCCCTTTACAGGACTGAGCAAGCGGTGTTGTCTTTGGCTGGGTGAGCTTGCATGTGTTTCTAATGTGTGTGTCAAATAATTCCGTGTTAAACAGACTGCCAACCTGGCTGAAGCCAATGCTTCTGAAGAAGATAAAATAAAAGCCATGATGATACAGTCTGCCCGTCAATATGATCCAGTCAAGTAAGTGTCGATAATGTCAAATCAGTCCTTTGATGATTATGGGAAAAATTGTGTAGAGACACATGCACACCTTTTTCTTCCTGAAACCTTTTCAGTTACAGGAAGAAGCCCTTGGGTACACCTCCACCATCGTATGTTTGCTTTCACTGCGGAAAACCTGGCCACTATAGAAAGGACTGCCCAAGAAACGGGGTAAGGTTTTGGGGACTTCCGGTGTTACTTTCTGACCTTGTTTAATTTCTGACCATGGCAGTCAAGTACCAAATACAGGAATAATCGTATTGAGAACTCTTGAGGGGAAATACAGAGGTTACATGGCAATGCTGAAAAGCCCTTCAAAGTTCAAGGGAAAGCCGGGATTATAAATGTAATTTTTTCTTTTTTCTAAGCCACAGGCCTGAAGTAAGTCCATAGATCTTTTCACCTGTGAGTTTACATGCATATTTTTATGTATTTCAATATTACTGGAAATGTTTCTGGTTTAGCTCTTTTTAATGACAGTTCACGTTTTCAGGATTTTGTACGAAATCAAGATGCTTCTGTTGACCCCATCTACTGAATATTTGTGTGTTTTACTGACACAAGTCCCTGGTTGAGTATTCATGCCCTTTAACATTAGTCCCTGAATGTATACTCATGAGGTATGAATTCAAGCTTCATCTATAGCTGGTGAATAGATGTTTCTCCAGTGGCTGACCCAGAGCCCTGACTTAAGCTTTCCCTCTGAATTGTGCTTCTGGGGGGGAGGAGCGGGGGAGCAGGTTTGTATCTCTTCTCCCAGTGCATCATGAGGCAAGGGATGTTTCACCCTTAAGAAACCTGTTGTTAAGCCAAAGAATGTCGACTCAGATCAAAACTCTGCTGAAGCCTTTCACAGGATCAGAGAACCAACTAGGTTGGAAGAGATGCATCAAGTCCAACTGATACTTCAGGACTGACAAATCCATCACGAACCATGTCACTAAGGGCCTCATCTATGTGTTCTTTTGAACACTTCAGGGACAGTGATTCCACCACTTCCCTGAGAAGCTGACTTAGGAGCAATAGCTGACTTAGGAACATCCTGGCCATGTTCATTTAGGAAAAGAAGTATTTCAGTTGAACAACCTTCACGCTGGGTAAAAGGAGAGGATTTAAAGGGTTTTGCTTCTTACAGTCATCACTGAACTGTCATTTTAAGTGTAGGTCTTAAGATGAGGTATGTCTGCATTTCTTTTCCTAACAGGACAAAAATGTCCAGTCTGTTCCCAGACTGAAAAGGAGCACAGGAATTCCAAGTAGTTTCATGATAGAGGTGAAAGATCCCAACACTAAGGGTGCAATGCTGACAAACACTGGCAAATATGCAATACCGGTTATTAATGCGTAAGTATGGAATTAATTGGACTGACCAAAAAGCGAATGAGAGAAAGCATGCATAAACATCTGAGTGGCCATGCCACCAAGTTGGACTGCATCTGTAATTACGGGAGAGGAAGCGCAGTCCTTGCATTTTAACCTTAAGACCTGTGACACTTACCCCTCTAAAAAAGAGGGTGGTCATTCATACTTGTCATGCCCCTGGAAGCTGGTTCAGGTTGTGGTGCACCAGGGATCTGTATTTCTGCAAAACATTTTGGTAGTGTTGGCAGGGGACTCGTTCTCTTTGAGAGCTCATTTTGCTTCTGGTTTATGTTTCAAACGCTTCTTACAAAACTGTAACCAATAGCTGTTGGGTTGAGATTTCCTCCCCCTCCGAGTTTTTATTTTACAGAGTTATGGCTGTAGAAAAGTAGTTTCAGCTCAGTGCCTACACTTCAGAAGGCTAACGTGGAGTGAGAAGAATTCTGTCCAGTATCTTCCTTTGATAAAATGCAAAACTCGGAAAAGTATTCCTTTACCCATCTTTAAATTTGTTCTTTTTTCTTCCCCACACGCCCTCCAGGGAAGCTTATGCTAGAGGAAAGGGGAAAGGCCTCCATTTTTACCAGAGGAGCCATCCTCCTCCTCTTCTGATGGTCCTATTCCGGATGAGCTGTTATGTCTCATTTGTAAAGATATAATAACTGATGCAGCTATTCTTCCCTTCTGTAGAAGCAGTTATTGTGACGAATGTAATTGTTATTCCCATATTGTTAATTCAAAACATCACATCTCATCTTCTGAAAGCAAACATAGCAGATAACAAGATTACTTTGTTACCTGTTCTAATTAAAACCTAAGTATACCCTGACTAGGAAAGGACTCGTCTCGTATAAAGAAAAAAAAAACCCAAAACACCAAAAAAGAAAAGGCAGAAAACCTGGTTCTCTTTCTACAGATCCAGTTACATCCTCTTTACATGCAGAGGAGTGCCTAACTGTGCAGGTGATTACAGTATTAGGTATCAAATGTTTGTCCACAGCCCTTTCTCTCACACAAAATTATACAGCCATCTCTGGTGACTGACTGTGGTCTACAGCAAATGGATACTAAGGCATTTAATCCATATTCTTCTCCATGGGAGAGCTGGTTCAAACCTTCAGAACTCAGAGCTACCAATGCTTGTTTTTGAGATGTGCTTTGTTCATTAACTTTGGGGTCCATGACTTCTTGCTGTAGTGGACAGTGGAGAAAGGATGAGTTGAATCATGAAGACACAGCCCACACTCCATCTTCAAATACTACAACAGTGAAATGTCAAAACTGTGGAACTATTTGCTGCATGCTAGTAATTTTTTACACTCTTGAATATTTGTAGCTTCATGCTGTACCCTCAAGACCACATTCACCAATGAATCATACACGTGTTTTGGTTAGAACCCAACAACTTTCCTTAGTTTGGCTAAAAACTATTGTCTTGTGATTATACTAATTATGCACAGGTATTAGAACAGCATTGCTGGAGTCTGAGGAATTTACATGCCCAGCGTGTCATCAGACAGATGTTTCTCCTGATGCTTTAGCTGCCAACCAGAGCCTACGCCAGGTAGTGTGATGAGTTTTACATCAGTTGTACAAAGAGCTTGTAAGGAGCTGAGAGAGAAGACAATATTACTGTAACATTAATTTAGCCTTAAGCAAGGCTAAATTGAATAAGGCTAAATTTACTTTTCAAACACATTATCTCTGACAGCTCTTTAGAGACAATCTGACAAATTCAGGTCACGCTTCTGTTTAACACAATCACCTCACTTTCAAATTTGGTGTTAACACTGAAGTATTTTAAATACAGATACCCTGAGTTAACCCTCATTGACATCAGTGTTGAATGCGGTGTGTTTATATAGCTGTGGTCGAATGCTGTTAGGATTGATAGCATTTCCAGGAGTACACGAGTCATTTTACTCCGTGGAGGTTTTGTTGGTGTATCTGCTGAAGTTTCAGATTACCTTTATAAAATGTTCCTCTGCCTCTAGGCTGTGAACAACTTCAGAAATGGAGCTGGCTACACAAAAAGGCTCCGTAAGCAGATTCAGCAGCAGCAGCAGCCGCCGCCACCACCTGCAGCACCACTCACGACTGTTATCCCTCCTGCTGCTTTGGTGACTGCCGCTGAACTGCCTCCATCTTCCTCTCTGTCAATCCGCAGCTTGTTGGAAGAGAAGGTAAGCTTTATTTCCACATATGCGGTGACTCCAGGATTTCAGTAGAGCTTATTTTGCAGCTGTTTGCCTTTATTCACAAGGGCTCTCAAGTTCCTGTACGAAGACAGCTAGCGCTACCAAGTCTTCTGGGCTCCCAAGGGCAATCGGTACCCACAGCTGGTAAGTAATGATAGCTTTAGAACTTGTGTTAAAAAATTACCTTCAGATAAGCTGAATGGGTCTTTTTACTTTTTCTTCTCCCCTCTCCAAAAGGTCCTCCGAGGGCAGACAGTACCATCCACTCCAGAACAAGCTATGAACTGTAAGTATGCTATAGAAATTCAATATGTAACTACTGGTAACCTAGGCTGTAATGTATGACTTAGACAACAGCTGATCGATAATCAAATAAGTGTGCACAGAGAGCTGCGGGGAATACAACTGGTAACTGATTTTTGAATGGCTCAGTCTGAATTGCCTATAAGAAAGGGGATGCGTGCTTGCAGCAAGATTATTTCAACTAAAACTCTGGTACATGATTAAAAAGAAGACTGAAAGAAGGATGCTTTTTGAGAAAACCATAAGTACATATAAAAATTAAACAATGAAAGAATCAGATGGAAAGTTTTGCATTACTGGCTGAGTAGGGCTGAAGAAATGGGGTTCTTAGTAGAAATCAGCGTCCAACATTCTTGTTCTAACAACATAGTTGATACTGATTGAGGCAGTTCTTGGAAAAATCAGTGCTGTCGTTTTATGACAATTCTGAATTGTTTCCACTTAGTCATCTCAAACGGCCAAGCTGCTTTCTCTCAGTTGGAGAGAGAAGAGCCTGTTTCTGTGTCACGTTAGTCCTTCGTTTTGGTATAGATTTGTTAGGGATAGCTTTTCTATATAGAAGCTTCTATATAGATAAGTTGCACTTTACAAGAATTTAGAACAGAAAAAGTAGCTTCTGTTTCTACAAGAAATTTTCCTTTATCATTCCCCAACCTAACTGTAGCCAGGGGCTCTGCTGGGGAGGGCTTTGAATCTTCCCCCACTCCTCCTCAATCTTCATCTAAAGTATGTCAGGGCAGGCCCTGACATTCCACTAAATCTCCGGTGTTTATTTTCACTCTGAGGGCATTCTCTCTTCCAGTGCTCCCTCTGTTTACAGACTGCACTCTGATCATTCTCCAAGTGCAACCCATGCAGTCTGTTCACAAGCCTTTCCATGTAACCCTTCTTTCTGATCCCTTCCTCCCAGGCCGCTCCCCCCTTTCCTGCTTTCCTGGGTGAGAGCAACAGCCAACAACATTTGTTTCCTCCCTATGATTTCCATCTCCCTTTCAACTCTTCTGTTACTGTATACGCTCCAGGCTATTTCCAGTGATTTATTGAGTGACTGAGAGTCTGTCCCTCCCAGTTTTTGCAGCTTGCATTTAATACCTAGGTCTGATTGACCAATAAAAAAGGTAAGATAACTGTGCTGCACCTTTTTCAGGGTCCTTACCTCTATACTTATGTTTCATTCCAAACAAAACCAACTGCTGATATTTGGTTAATAGATCCTGCTCAGGCAGAACATTTGGATCCCATGTAGGGTCTGTGGAGGGAAAGTGGTCGTCCACTGACACTGCCCTGTGCCCCCTGCGTATGGATCTTTTCTGCCTCCTCCCTTGCTTTTGCCAGCACTCTGTCATCGTAAGTTACCGAAGTATCCAGTCCTACTTGTAAATCATTCTAGTCTGGATCTTGTGTTCTAATAATCGGCTCCATCACTTTAGTTACTTTTTCAGGATCTTCCCTATAGGGAGCGGCTAACTCTTTACAGGCTCATAAATCTGACACAGAAAACGATACCGTGATAGTCACCAGTCCCTCCACCCCTGTTCCTTGGTGTAAGGAGCTTGTATACCTCGGAGAGCACCTTTCGTTGTTCACCTCATGATGGAGCTAGAGCTCTCTTCCCATCGGCATCCAAACCTGCCCCCCCCCCGCCCCGCCAAGGCGCCTTCCTTCTTTTAATTTGTGGTCCAAGTAATAATTCCACATCCTCTTTTTCCTACCTACATCTAACACACCTCTTACCAATACTACACGCAGAACATCAGCTCTTGAGCAGTTTGTTATTAACAAAAAACACTCTCTAAGGCTCAATGTGGAGTTTCAGAAAGCAGCTTTCTTTATTGCAGCGCTGGGCGCACACGCAAACAGTTCCGCAAAGGTGAGCGTGCCCGTTCCTTGCCGGCAGCAGCTCTGTATTCAGCATACTCATGCATATTTACAGTCTTTCCAGGAGAGCATTTCCATACTCACGAGATTCCCAGGAGCTAATTATAATATCTGCATCTCAATTACACATGCGCTTTCTTGCGGAGTGGGGGTCTCTGATGGTCGCCCACAGTCTGCCTTACTGTGTTTACTGAGTGACATTTTTGCTTGCGCATGCTCGCAAGGTCCTAGTGCTGAGTTAGCAGAGGTACGGCTTTGCTTTCTTTGCGTTCCGGTCTCTGTTATCCTGAAGGTCTGCATCCTTGGTCTTACTTACTGCCTCCTTAGTTGTTACCATTCCCTTGATGTTCCTTCCCCCATCAGCTGGACATTCCTTATTCCCTGCGTGTCAGTAAGAACAGTTTGCTCTATTTTACTGTGTTAGTTTAAAGTTAGTTTAAAGTTTAACTTTATTGTTAGTTTAAACCTATAATTGAAACCTACATAATGGCTTGAGTAATACTGCTGGAGGCTATGTTTAGCTCTTCAATTTGCAGTAGCATTAAGTTAGCAGCTAAAAGAGAAGAAAGCCCAAACCAAGTTTGGGAGGAAAAAAATTAGCGAGAATGACTGTTTTGAATTAACTTCCATTTGTGTGTGTGTGTGTTGTGGGTTTTTTAAGATCCCAGCCTCACTGTCGTACTTCATTTTACTTTAGGAGTTCGCATACCTACTCCAAGCCAAGATCAGGTCCTTCCTGCACTGGCTGCTACTCTGGCTCACGCAGTTGTTCCCATTCACATTCCAACTTGCCATCACCGCAGTATCCAAGAAGAAGCAGAAGGAAGAGTCGTGACTATTCCAGGAGAAGGTCACATGGTCGTCACTGTTCAAGGTCAAGGTCCCCCCAACAAAGAAGACACCACTGATGGTCAAGGACCTGCCCCAGCCCTCTCCCCATCCCTGTTTCTTGTTCCATTCATTAAAAGGTCTGGGTGTTTGCTTCACAGCACCTCTCTGCCTGCAGTCATTTGCACAGCGGGAAGTGGGTAGGGGCTTAATGCAGCCCCTGGCACCCTGCAGGTGACTGAGCTGGGATGGGGATGGCCGCTGAGAGGATGGGTAGTTGGGGCATTGCTCCGGGTGCTGTGAAGCCATGGGAGAAGCCATATTGATTAGTATCAATGCCAGGAGGATAGAGACCTCCATCGCTGCCCCAGGACCAGCATCACTGCAGCAGGCTGGATCCAGCCCTGGGAAGGAACCATGGCTGCCCCAGGCGCTAGGCTGAGACTGGCTGAGCATGGGAAACTCAGCTCACACCTGGCTGGTGAGTGGGAATTGCTGGCTGGGGCTCACACAGCGATTTTCCAGAGCTGGCGCTGCAGTGGCTGCCCAGCTTGCTCCATCCTTCTGTGGCCTCATCCAACGCTGCCTTGGCGTCAGCCAGCAAAAGCCCCGGCCCACAGGTGAGCCCCAAGCCTGTGTCACAAAAAAATCAAGCTGACCCATGAAGACCAAGGCAAGAGGCTAGGATGCAAAGGGTAGAGTTAGAAGAACAAATATTTTTTCATGTGCATGTCATGCCCCTGCTCCATTGGAGCACACAAATGTGCCTCTACAGAGGGTCCTTATGCCCTTCAATCATTCAGGTACAAGACGACTTGCCTAATCACCAGCACCCACACTGCAAATTACTAATCCCTGTAAACCTTGCAAAGCAACTCCAGGTTTTCAGCATTCTCACTGCTTGCCTACTGATCCCTGGAGTCAGTCTTTCCTGAATTATTGATCTGTGATGCCAAAAAATGTTGGGAGGGGTTCCAAGATGTGTCTCAGGGGCTAGGATCAGACTTGTTCGTAAGGAAATCTTAAACTGGTGAAGATCTTTGTGAAGAGGAAAGGTGCTAATGAGCATATGCAGAATAATGTGAAATAGGAAGTAACTCTCTTCCAGCCAATACCAGGACATCCAGTTCCAACCCCCTGCCACGGGTAGGGACACCTTCTACTAGGCCACATACAGGGGAAGCTCCATTAGGAAATGAAAATGTTGGAGCGAGGATGGAGGAGGCCACGGAGCTGCTGCGAGGGCTGGAGCAGCTCTGCTCTGGAGCCAGGCTGAGAGAGCTGGGCTGGGGCAGCCTGGAGAAGAGAAGGCTCCTGAAGGGGAGACCTTAGAGCAGCTCCAGTGCCTAAAGGGGCTGCAGGAAAGCTGGAGAGGGGCTTGGGACAAGGGATGTAGGGACAGGACAAGGGGAATGGCTTGAACCTGCCCGAGGGGAGACTGAGCTGAGCTCTTAGGCAGAAGCTCTTCCCTGTGAGGGTGCTGAGGCGCTGGCACAGGGTGCCCAGAGAAGCTGTGGCTGCCCCATCCCTGGCAGTGCTCAAGGTCAGGTTGGACACAGGGGCTTGGAACAAGCTGCTCCAGTGGAAGGGCTCCCTGCCCGTGGCAGGGGTTGGAGCTGGATGAGCTTTAAGGTCCCTTCTCAGCAAACCGATCCTGTGATCAGCACAGAACAGGTCTCCACGTGAGCTGTGTTTGCAGCTGGGCTCTGCTATGCTCTTGTTTGAAAGCAGCCATGGCAAGTCTGCTGCTGCTGGGGGTGCCTGTTCAAGCCTGTGCTTCTTACTGGGGTTGCTGTCCCCAGGCCTTTTGAGGGTGGGAAAACAGAACAGGGCTATATGCATGTCACTTCAGGTTGCGGCTTATGTTGGATGTAGAGTAAAAAAAATCCTTGCTGAGAAACTTGTTAATAAACCTGTGATCCTGGGAAATGAGGAAGTTTGGAAGCCCAGCTCATTTTTAATTTCTGCAAGCTTAGGCCCGTGGCAAATCCATGCAGTAATTTTCATTTCTGTTTCTCAGCGCTGTAATGTTTGCTTTGGGAAGAGGGCTGGGACCACTGGGCTGAAAACCCGGCTTCAGCAGCTCCTATGTGGTTATTTTAAGAGAAACCATCATAAACCCATCCCCTGTTTGGGCTTTAGCAGGCTGGGCCATTCTTGCCCTGGGTGACTTTACAAAACTAAGCCCAGAATTGCATTTTCTTCCTGGAGCTGACAGGACCTGGGAGCCCTGAGCAGGCCGGCTCTGCTGGAGAAGAAGTTGATGTGTGAGACCAGACCAGATGTTTGGAAGCTGCCCCTAAACTAAAGGGTTGAGTCTGGGCAGCATTAACTGCTGCTCTGATGCTGTAAACACGGGCAGCACCCAGTGTCCTGTGTTGCGGAGCACTTCTTGAGAAAGATTGAGGGGCAGAAAAATACCAAGGAAAATGAGCAAGTCCTATCAGAGTTAATGAGTAAAAGGACAATTAGCTTGTAATGGGAAATGGAGCTGCTGGTGCTGGTGGTACCAGCCCAGCCTGGCTGGCCTGGGGCTCATGAATAATAGGCACCACAAGGTGGCGAAAAGCCCCACTCGCTTCATTTTCCTCTTTAATTTGGCTTTAAACAAAGGACACGGATGAAAGAATCCCAGGACCCTCTGCCACTTGGGAGAGGAACCCCCTCCCAGTGCCCTGCCTTGCTGAGAAGCTGCAGAAACCCTGGGTTGCTCTTTTCTTTTACACTTGATTTGCTTTTGTTCCCTTGCATTCCTCCAACAGAGGCGTTGCCTTGTCTGAATCCAGACACGGAAAAGGATTGATTTTATTTATTCATTTTTAATCAGAGTTGAAAGGGGAACAACAGCCCTGGAGCTCCTGGGTCATGGCAGTGCCCCGGCTGCTGGCAAGGATGTTGATTCCAGCTGGGACAAGCCTTAGAAAAACTGGGGACAACAAAAATACCTGGGGAATGAGAAAAAGAGAGGACCCCCAGGGTTTTTATTGACAGGCTTCCTTCAGGATGGGTGCCTGATGGGGCAGGATGGTGCTGAGTGTCAGTGGCCGGCAGCGGGAGCTGCTGTGGTTCTTGGAGGGATTTCACAGCCTTTTTATCTTGTTTTCACAGCAAATTCTGCTGCAGCAGGGGACAAACAACAGGTTGCTCCAGGCGGCTTCTTGGCACAGCACCCATGAGCAGGAGAGCTTCCCCTGTGCGCAGCTGCAGAGCAATGCAGATGGTGAATAAAGTGGTTTTTCCTACTCTGGGTATTTCCTATAACTAAAAAGAAATAAGAACCAGGAAATCAGAGAGGGGCAGCTGCAGTGATGTACCCTCAAAACCAGCTCTGGTAGAGCGGGTGCTGGGCCTGCTCCTGTGAAAGGGCTGTGCTGGCCAGGTGCACGGTGAGCACTGATTCTGCGCAGCTCAGGCTTGCCCCATTGACCTTGCAGATGGGCAGTACTGCCATTGATTAGGTACTAAGTAAATTGCAGAGCATTAGAGGCACAGAAATGATCAGAGGGCTGGAAAACCTCTCTTGTGAGGAAAGGCTGAGAGAGTTGGGGTTGTTCAGCCTGAAGAAGACTCCAGGGAGACCTTATTAATCATAGAATAGTTATTGCAGCCTTTCCGTTCTTAAAGTGGGGCCGTAGGAAAGATGGGGAGAGACTTTCCAGCAGGGCCTGTTGTGATAGGACGAGGGGTGATGGTCTGACATTCCCATTTGTCTCAAGCCAACATCCCATCACCAGCAAAACCATCTGGTGATTTATGGACAAAAAGAACAAGTTTTCAGACGACAGTGAACAGCCAGGGCCAGGTTGGCTGCCCCATAACCGAGTGCCACCATGGGGGTGAAAACTGGGTACGATATAGCAGCCAACCTTTTAAACCTCACCGCTAAACCGAACCCAAACCTGTAATCCTAAACCTAACTCTACACCTAACCCTAAAACTCAACCTAAATGAAAACCTAATCCCTAAGTCTAACTTTATCCCAAACCCCTAAAACTATCCCTAACTCCTAAACTTAATCCTAACCAGAACTCTAAACATAACCCTAAGCCCTAAACCTAAACCTAACGCTAACCCAATCCCTGCCCTTAACCCAAACACTAAACATTGCACCTAAGCCTAACGCTAAAGCTACCCCTAACCAAAGCCCTACCCCCTAACCCAAACCCTAAGCCTAAACCTAACTCTAAACCCCCTAACCTTAACTCTAACACTAACCCTAAACTTAACCCCTAACCCTAATGCTAACCCTAACCCAAAATCGCTCATGTACTGGGACGAGCAGTTTGTAACCCACCTCTATCAGCTGCTGCAGCGGAGGAGTGGCCACTCAGCCAAGTCCCATGGAAACTCTTCCTTTATGCATTGGGACCTGCCTGAAACGTCAGGAGCCCATACACTACCCCTGGAGAACATCGTGGCCTCACCATCCTTGGTCACCCAGCCTCAGCTCTTCACAGTCCTCTGCCCTCACCCGTTTTCAGCGTGCACCTCTTCTGCCTGGGACATGAGTGCTCCTCAGCCCCCACCAAGCGCTGCTCCTCCCTTGCAGGACTCCTGCTGCTGCTCCCCGCCTGCAGCACATTTGGAAGCACAGCTCACATCGGCTGCGAGGGGACACTGAGGAGGAGGCATGGAGGTGTCTTGGCACTCCCAGAGACCCCTGCACCCCCGTGGGGCACCCAACCCTCTGGCTCCAGGCCCATGGCCTCCCCATCAGCTGAGCGAGCCCAGCAGGAGGCTGGGAGAGAGAAAAAGGATCTTTGGGAATCTCCAGACAAAGTTGCTGCTCGTCCCAAAAGGAAGATCCCAGGAGTGGCCAAGGGCACAGCCCTGCCTCTGTGCCTTGAGCACCTGCTCAGCTGCAACCTAGGGCAAGCTGGGCTCAGCTCCAGGGAGCTGCAGTGAGGGCAGGGCAAGCACAGGAGCTCAGAGCTGTGTCCCAAAAGTACCCTGGGCCTGTGCCCAGCAGGAGCGAGGGCCCTGCAGGCAGAGCAGCGTGCCATCAGCCTGGCTTTCCCTCGCTGGCACTTTCTGTGCTAACTGCTGCACTCCCAGCCTCTCCTGTGTGCTCAGCTCGGTGCTAACATGACCCATCTCTGAAGGAGAGCCCAGGCACTAAGTCCTGGGGAAAAAAGACATCTCCAGGGCCGTGAGAGCCTTCTACCGCCTTCACCTCCTTGTGAGCACTGAGCCTGGGGCAGCTGCTGTTGTACACCAAAGAGGGGGTGCGTGTGTCCTCTGGGCTAGCCCTGTGCCAAACTGGGGGCAGAGCATGGCAAAGGCTCTGCTATTTCTGAGAGCACCTGGTTAGAAAAGAGGGAAGCGCTCTGGTCAGCAGAAATAGGAAGAGAAATAGGTTTGAGAAGGTGGGATGCAAACATCCTACCCTACAGCCCCCCCTTCACACACACTTCATCCTTCCTGAGGGTGCTTCAGCACAGGGCCTTCCCTTGGAACCATTTCTGATGGTTTGGGGGCAGCAGAGCCAGTGCATCTCCATGGAGAGCTGGAATCGCACATTCTGCCTAGCTGAAACCAGACATTTTTCCATTTTGTCTGGAAGGAAATGGGGAGTGAAAGTTTCCCCATAGGGGGGTCAAAGACGTCCCAATGGGGTCAGTGATGTCACATTGGGGGGTGAATGAGGTCACAATGGTGCCAAGGACTTCACAATGCGGTCAATGATGTCACAATGGGGTGGTCAATGGGGTATCAATGGGGTCAATGATGCCACAATGATGTCACAATGGGATTAATGATGTCACAATGGGGTCACAATGAGGTCAATGACATCACAATCGGATCAATGAGGTCACAATGGGGTCAATGATACCATAATGGAGTCAGGGAGTTCCCAGTGGGGTCAATGATGTCACTATGGGGTCAATGGGGTCACAATGGGATCAGTGATGCCACGATGAGGTCACAATGGGGGTCAATGATGTCACAATGGGGTGGTCAACGGGGTATCAATGGGGTCAATGATGCCACAATGATGTCACAATGGGATTAATGATGTCACAATGGGGTCACAATGAGGTCAATGACATCACAGTCGGATCAATGAGGTCACAATGGGATCAATGACACCACAATGGGGTCAATGAGGACATAAGGGGTCAATGAGGTCACAATGGGGTTCATGAGGTCACAATGGGGTCAATGATGTCACAATGGGATCAATGATGTCACAATGATGTCACAATGGGGTCAGCGGGGTCACAATGGGGTCAATGAGATCACAATGGGGTTCATGATGTCACAATGATGTCACAATGGGGGTGAATGAGGTCACAATGGGGTCAGTGGGGCCACAATTGTGTCAATGATGTCATAATGGTGTCCATGAGGTCACAATGGGGTCAATGAGGTCACAATGGGTTCCATGACGTCACAATAGGTGTCAATGAGGTCACAATGGGGTCAATGAGGTCACAATGGGTTCCATGATGTCACAATAGGTGTCAATGATTTCACAATGAGTTCAATGATGTCATAATGATGTCACAATTGGTTAGTGGGGTCACAATGTGGTCAATGTCATCACAATTGGGTCAATGAGGTCACAATAGGGTCCATGATGTCACAGTGGGGTGAGTGGGGTGACAATGGGGTCAATGAGGTCACAATAAGGTCCATGATGTCACTATAAGGTCAATGAGGTCACAATGGTATCAGTGATGTCACAATGGGTTCACAAAGGGGTCAATGATGTCATAATGGGGTCAATGAGGTTGCAGTGGGGTACGTGATGTCACAATGGGGTCAATGTTGTCAGAATGGGATTAATGATGTCACAATGGGGTCACAATGGAGTCAGTGACATCGCAATGGAGTCAATGAGGTCACAATGGTTTCAATGAGGTCACAAAGGGGTCAGTGATGCCACAATGGGATTAATGATGTCCCAATGGGGTCACAAGGAGGTCAACGACATCACAATGAGATCAATGAGTTCACAATTGGGTCAATGATGCCATTATGCAGTCAATGATATCACAATGGATGCAACGGGGTCACAATGGGTTCATGATGTCAGAATGGGGTCAATGATGTCACAATGGCGTCAATGGGGTCTCAACGTGGTCAATGAGGTCTCAGTGGGGTCAAGGGGGTCACAACGTGGTCAATGAGGTCACAAGGGGTCCGTGATGTCACAATGGAATTGATGATATCACAATGCGGTCAATGATGTCACAATGGGATCCATGATGTCACAATGGGTGTCAACGATGTCACAATGGGTGTCAATGATGTCACAATGGATCAATGAGTTCACAATGATGTCAGAATGGGGTCAATGAGGTCACAATAAGTGCAGGTGGCGCACAGGCAGCCCGAGGAAGTGCCGGATGGGCAGCACGAGCCAGGCATCATCCCACCATGGGATCACGCTGCCAGAGGTGAGCTACCCAGAGAGGTTTCGGCCTATGCTCACCCAGCAGGCACAGGTAGGGAGCCCCAGGGAGACGGGGCCGAACGTCCTCCTGACCCCGGCAGCTGCTGAAGGGAAGGCGGGAGGTGCGGGAGAGAGCAGGCTGAGCCCCCCGTGCCGTGTCCTGCAGGCGGCCCGGGCATGCTGGGGCTGCTCTGGACAGTGGCCGTGGGCTGCGGGGGGACAGCCCTCTCCCCAGCCAGCTCTGGGAGCAGGCGGCAGCTGCCTGCAGGGCTGAGCCTTGCCCTGCAGCTGGCAGGGGCCCTTCTGCCCGAGCTCAGCCAGCTGGGACGTGGGCACAAGGGACACTCTCTCCTCGGCTTCTCTTGCAGATGGGCAGGCTGCAGCACCGAGCGGTGCTGCCTTGCACCAGCGAGTCAAGACAGGAGCAGATACTTGGTCTGCCACTGTTGGTGAATATGGCACCGCGGCCACCACGTCGCCCAGGGAGGCCGGGCACCCGCTGCTGCAGGCTGTCGCCTGTGATACCAGCAGCCTCTGCAGCTTCTGGCAGCGCCACCGTCATGAACAAGGAGGAGAATGAGAAGGAGGAATGCAAAGATGCCAGAGACAAAAGGCATCAGGAAGAGGCCACGACAGTAGACGTCAGCCCAGCTGCTGAGAAAGAGGATCACCACGCACCTCTCACTGCAGTAGCGCAGGAAGAGGAGGCACCAGCACCAGTGCCCCCTGACTTTGACGACCAGGAGTCAAAAGCAGATGCACAGAGAAAGGCATTTGCCATGCTCACCCCTGATGTCGCCAAGCTGGTTCTCCAGGAAACAGCCAGGCGCGTAGTCAGCGATGTCCTGCACGAGGCGTTGGCTGGCATCCAGGAAACGCATGAGCAGCCTCTGGAACAGGAGGACGTGGCACAAAGCCATGTGAATGTGACAACGGCACCAATAAGGCCTGCAGAGCTTCAGGACATAGAGACCTCTGTGGCTGCAGAGCCACCGGCAGAAGCCAGCATGGATGAGCAGCAGACAGTAGTACAGGCCCAGACCCAGGCACCTGCCCCACAGCCGGTCACAGAAGTTGACACAGCTGTGCAGGCTGCAGTGAGAAGAGCACCTAAGGAGCAACAGGGAAAGGCCAGCACAGCTGTTGCCTCCCCACCATTACAGAAAAACGAACTGGCAGGGTTGCCTGCCAGTGTTCAGGACACCAAGGAGCCAGGTACGTCCCTGAACCAAGTGGCACCCAGGCTAGGCCGGCAGCAGCCTGTGAACAAGTTTGGCTGTGCCCCGGCCTCCCCTCCCTGCGTGAGCGCTGAAAGCCTTTGGTGGAAAGCCCCCAGGGGAAGCCCTTGGTGGCAAGTGGCAGCAGGAGCTTGCCTGCTGGTCGCCCAGCCCCACACCTACAGCCTTCCTTTCCCCACAGGCATCGCCGCTCTCCCGGACGCAGGGCCAGCCCAACAGCGACGACCATCTCGCCTCAGAAGGGCGCTGAAGGCTCTGCGCAGGGCTTTCTGCTACTCCTGCATCAGCCCGCAAGTGGAGGAGTAGTGCTCCACTACCAGCTCCAGGCCGGAGGGAGCTGCGCTGAAGACATCGTGCTGCTGCCTGCGCTCGCTGTGGACACTTTCTCGGGCCAATAAACCAGGTCCCTTTCTCCCCAGTGCTTGCCTCTGCCTGCTCCTTTTCCCTCCAATTTCACTCCAGTTGAATCAATATAGATTCTTCAGTCAAATGCTGTTCCCAAAAGTCTTCTCTTTATGCCCCAAGGACTTTTTTTCCCTCTCAAATGTCAGAGGAAGTGGAATTGCCAAACGAAGAATCGTGCAGATGACACGGCCTGGCCATCAGAAAATTCATCCCCTTCTACAGTATGTAAAAGTTTAGACTGTTGCCAGATCCTCTGGTGTTGACCAACCAGGTGGCTTTTGCTAAAGGTGTACCCCAATGTTTGCAAGTCCCACCACCCATTGCTCTCAGTGTAGTTTTTAATAGCCAGTTGTATGTCGAGAGTTTTATTGAGACATGGCTTGGAGAGCGGGGACATGAAGAGCACATACGGCTTGTGGGCCAGTAACAAAAGCAAGGTATAAGCAACGGCCAGGCAACCAATCATAGGCAAGGTCGTTGTGCGCTTGTGCTAGCGGGAAAGTCCCTTTTTGCAATAACAGGGGGTAAAAAGAGGCTCTAATTCACTGAAGTTAACCACAAGAGGGGCGGTGTTGACATTTAGCAATTAACCAATAATGAGCTCAGGTTTTGCACTATGAATGAGCTCATTATAGATGCTATATAACCTGTTACCGAGCGTTCAATAAACGAGACCAGTTGCATTATAGGATGGACTTGTCTCCCGTCGTTTTTCCACAAATGGTGACCCCGACGTGATAGAACTCGAGCACCACGGTGGACGACGAAGGAGTTTGGGTCCCGATAGCAGCCGCGGGACGGACGTCGTTAAGTCGAGGAGAGCCCCGGGTGACCGTATAGACGAGCCCGGCCGATACGTGCCGCCGATACCTTGAAGGGCTGCAACAGCGTGCTGACATAAAGGAATAATGGAAAGGCAAGCGGCATATGATTTATTTATTTCTTTTTTGGGGGAACGACAGGTTAAGGGAATTGATTTACAAAAGGAATTGCCAGGGCTGTTAGCCTACGGGCAAGAAAAGGGGCTTTTTGCCAACCCTCACACTGTCCGTGAGCTAGCGGAATGGTGTAGATTTGGTGATATTCTTTGGGAAAGAATATCATCTTTAGAAGATGATAAAACTGCTAGAAAGTTGGGAAAGTTATGGAGGGTGGTTCATAATGAGTTGTTACAATATCAGGCTGAGAAACGGGCAGCCGAGCAAGCGGCTGTTGCTCAGGGCAAGAATCGTAATTATGATCATAGCTGGTCTCCCTCCACCCCTATGCCCCCCGCATTCACGCAAATGGTGCTGCCTCCTCCTGCGCCGAACAATGGGGTCGTTGGTCAAAATGCGGAGCCCGCTGCACCCCCTGTGGAGTCATTATCGCATTCAGCCTCGCCATCAGCCCCTCCAATTTGCAATGAGCCTATCCCTGGGGCAGAAAGTGACCTAGCGGAGGCTATTGCGAAAGAAAGGAGAGCAGCTTGGGCTGCACTGGCTGGAGAAGGTATTAACCAGGGGGATACTGAGGCGCTCGCAGTAGCAACTTCCCTAGCGTGCCCGGTGACTTTTCAGCAGAACCCAGGAGGAGGTTTATTAGCCACGGTTACTGCACTTGATTGGAAGCTTTTGTCTCAATTACGCTCGACCGTTAGTCAATACGGGGTAACGAGTGAGCCAGTACGCCAAATGTTAGACTACATTTGGGGAACTCAAATTTTATTACCGGCCGACTGTCGCGGCATAGCTAAATTGATCTTCACCCAACATCAACGGTTACTTTTTAACGCTCACTGGCAGGATTTAGTTAACGAGTGCGTTGCCGTACAGAGGGGACCGGGAGATCCTCTGGCAGGGATTACAATAGACGAGCTAATGGGCTTAGGTCCCTTTCTCCGAACTGAGGCACAGGCGTTAATAGGGCCAGAAAAGTGCCGAGAAGCCATGCGGCTCGTTCGCCTGGCAATAGATCGAGTTAAGGAACCAGGGGGAATTCCGTCATATATGGGCATTAAGCAGGGCAGAGATGAGTCTCTCGGATCTTTTGTTGATAAAGCCGCCGCTGCTATAGAAAGGGCCAGAGTTCCAGACTTTATGAACGGAATGTTATTGAAGCAATGCGTTTTGCAGAATTGTAATCAAGCAACTAGATCAGTGATAAATACGTTAGGGGCTAACTGGTCTATAGAGGAAGCACTAGAAAAAGCGGCGTCAATTCCAATGGGACCGCAAGCTTTAATTGTGGAGGCTATAAAAGAATTAGCGGTAGGGCTCCAGGAACAGGCAAAAGCCCCTCAAACTCAGGTGTTAGCCACTCTTACTCCCCTTCAAGCTTCGGCCCTTCAAGCTTCGGCTAATGTGGGCCGTCGTAATTATGGCCGCGCACGTTGTTGTCGATGTGGAGGAATGGGACATTTCCGTCGTGATTGTACGGCGACAGGAGTGTGGTGCCAGAAATGTCGGACCGACAGTCACAATACTACGATTTGCCGGCGCGGACTGGGAAACTTCAAGAAGAGCACGGGACCCAGCAGCCGCGCTCCGACACAAGTCGCCACTGCAGCGCAGGCACCTTCAGTTGCCTCCAGCCAGCCACCAGCGGGAGCCTCGGCTTGGACCTGGCAGCCTCAGTAGATGTCACCCTAATGACTAATCACCCAGTTAAGGTCCCTACCGGCGTTTACGGCCCGATTCAGATCCACGGAAAGGTTATGGGAGCTGTGTTGCTGGAACGCTCGTCAGCCTCCATGCTTGGACTGTTTGTCCTTCCAGGTATAATCGATGTGGATTATCGCGGGGAAATTATGATTATGACGTATACCCCATTTCCACCTATGAGTATTAAAGCGGGGCAGCGGATTGCCCAATTAATACCTTTAGAGCAAATGACTAAGAACCTTGTCTAGGACGTAAAGGATGAGAGGGGGGATAACGGTTTTGGGTCTACCGGTGGCCTTACCCTCCTCACTATGAATCTAAATGACAGACCAAAGAAAAAGATCGAATTGCAGTTTCAAGGCAAACGAAAAACCCTTATGGGGCTCCTGGCTACCGGGGCGGACTCTAGCATTATCAGCCTGCAGTATTGGCCACCCGAATGGCCAATACAGCCCGCAACTACCACGGGGACTGGAGTGGGGGGGTTGCAGCTGGCTAGCCAATCTCCACCACTGCAGGTGCTGATGGATGGGAAACAGAGCACTGCAGTTTTTTCAGTTGCAAAACGCTGCCCCCTGCTGTTCAGTGTTTAATAGGCAGAGACATCCTCGCTCAATTGGGGGTGGTTTTGACGAACGAGCACCCTTTGGGCTAATGGCCATTGCTTGGACTTTGCCAATTCCCATTACCTGGACTACAAATGAACCAGTGTGGGTTAAGCGGTGGCCTCTGAAAAGGGAGAGTCTTCAACATGCCCATGACTTAGTCAAAGAACAGTTTGAACAAGGGCGTTTACAACTGTCTGCCAGTCCCTGTAACACACCTATTTTTGTAATTAAGAAAAAATCTGGAAAATTTCGTCTTTTACACGACTTGAGAGCTGTTAACAAACAAATGGAACCAATGGGGGCCCTACAGCCTGGACTGCCTAATCCTGCTATGATTCCGAGGGAATGGCCCTTATTGGTTATTGATTTAAAAGACTGCTTTTTTACTATACCTCTCCATCCACAAGACATGAAGCGGTTTGCTTTTACATTCCCTTCACTCAATCGGGAAGGTCCGAATCAACGATTTGAATGGACTGTACTTCCCCAGGGCATGCGCAATAGCCCCACCTTGTGTCAAATATATGTGGATGCAGCCTTACAGCCTCTTCGGCAAAAATGGACTCATGCAATCATATATCACTATATGGACGACATCTTATTTACGCAGCCAACCCCATTTTCAGAGACGCAAATTATGGATATCCGGGACACACTAGCGCAGGCTTCTCTTGTCATAGCTCCTGAGAAGATCCAGTTTACAGCTTCCTGGAAATATCTGGGGTGGACGATATCAGAACGTATTATAACACCTCAAAAGGTGCAACTCAGCACTGACATTCAAACTCTGAACGACGCACAGAACCTGCTCGGGGATCTTCAATGGCTCAGACCAATAGTGGGAATCCCTAATGAGCTCCTATCTGTCCTGCGTCCTTTGTTAAGAGGCACAGATCCAGCCCGGCGTATACACCTGGATACAGAACACCGACAAGCCCTGCAAGAGATTTTAAAGTGTGTTACCCAAGGACAGGTTTTTCGCCGAGATCTGACTCTCTCTATCGACTTAACTATTTGGAATGGCCCAGTTTACCTTCTTGGGGCTCTCACACAATTGAAGAGGAAAACGGGGGAGATATGGGTATTAGAGGGGGTCTCCCCGCCATTACAACAAACAAAAACTCTTGTACAAAAAATCGAAAATATGGCGGCCTTGATTAAGAAAGGTCGCGAGCGGTTGACTCAGGTAACGGGCCAAGAGCCTGCAGTAATCAGGATTCCTATGGAAAAGGATAGTTTTGAGTGCTATTTAAGAAATAGTCCTGATCTGCAGGAGGCCCTTTTGGGTGTAAGCAGTCTGATTGAAACAGACAAATTGCGGCCACCACCTATACAATGGAAGGGAGGTTGGGATTGGATAGTTCGTCCACAGAAAGAGAGTCAACCTATCTCAGGGGCGATAACCGCCTTTACTGATGCCGGGAGGAAATCCCGAACTGCCGCAGTGACCTGGCAGGATAAAGGAGGGTGGAAACATCAGGTGCTAAAAGCAGGGGACTCGGACAGCCTACAAACAATGGAGCTCCTGGCCGTTGTATGGGCATTAATGAATCTGAAGGGACCATTAAATGTGGTAACAGATTCATTCTATGTGGCAGGAGTGGCAGATAGAATTGAGGATGCTTATGTAAGAGAAGTGAAAAACCCTAGACTGTTTGAATTATTGATGCAACTAAAAAGAGCAACTAAGTTGCGAGAACATGCATATGCCATTATTCATGTTAGGAGCCACAAATGGGAAGTGGGCCTGGGTGAAGGAAATGCCAGAGCGGATAAATTAGTCTCGGTGGCTCAAAAGACACCGATATCCAAATTAAAATTGGCTCAAGAGGCTCACTCTATGTTCCATCAAAATGCTAAGGGCTTGGTTAAGGAATTCAAAATACCTCTATCTGAAGCAAAAGCGCTGATAAAAGCCTGCCCTATTTGTAGCCATCATAATAGTGGTCTTGGCCTCGGAGTCGGTGTAAATCCACGAGGCCTGCAGGCAAACGAAATTTGGCAGATGGATGTTACTCATGTATCTGAGTTCGGGCGTCTGAAATATGTACCTGTTACTATAGATACGTATAGTCGGTTTATCTGGGCAACAGCCCAAACTGGAGAAAAGGCATTACATGTGGAGCGTCATCTACTCAGTTGTTTTGCGGTAATGGGAATCCCTAAAAGAATAAAAACAGCTAATGGTCCTGCTTATATAAGCGATAGAATAAAGCAGTTTTTCTTAACTTGGGAGATAGAGCATGTAACCGGGATTCCTCACTCGCCAACAGGTCAGGCGATAGTTGAACGTGCAAACGGTACTCTAAAGCGATACTTGGAAAAACATAAAGAGGTTAAGGATATTTATTCCAGATTGCAAAAGAGTCTGTTTGTTATTAATTATTTGTGCGTTTTTGGAGACGCAACTCAGTCCCCCGCAGAGCAGCGTCATGCTCAGGGAAAGCCATTAGGAAATGAAAAAGAGGTTTGGGTTAAATATAAGGACCCAAAAACAGGTGTTTGGCAAGATCCAGCTAAAGTCATATATTGGGGAAGGGGATATCTTTGTGTTTCTACTCCAACAGGAACGGTGTGGGTGCCCGCGCGTTGGACAAGGCCCGCCGCTGATGCAGCGCCTCCCTCTAGCGATAACTGCAGAGACCAAAAGGAGAATCAGACAGAAGGCGAAGCTCATCCTGATACCCCTGCTGTCACAACTGAAAGGTTACCACAAGCAACTTGATCGAGACATTACCCGATGCAAGAGTTTTGAGAACTTTATTGAACTGCTTAACTCCTTACAGACTTTTAACAGGGAAGGGCCAGCATATCACCGCTGCCTTGATTGTGGTCGGGTAAACTGTTCCGTTTGGGTAACACTACTGTGTGGGGGATGTACTTGAGCCTTCTGGGTGGAACAATCGTTGTTGCATGATTTTGGGTGTAGTAGTTGTGGTTTCAATTGTGGTTTTGGGAGTTGGCAGAGAACAGGGAAACGATGTTGAGCAGCTTGATCATTTTTGTAATTATGTTAGATTTAGGACATGCAAGTATAACACTGCACGGGCCGCTGCGCCAAGGCAGCCGCCTCCATCACACGCCTCTTCCTCCTCCTCCTGCCCGCAGGTGGCACACAGGCAGCCCGAAGAAGTGCCTCAGGGCAGCTTGAGGCAGGCGTCATCCCACCATGGGATCACGTTGCTACAGCTGCGCTACCCAGAGAAGTTTCAGGCTGTCGCCATCCAACAGGCACAGGTAGGCAGCCCCAGGGAGACAAGGCCAAACGTCTTCCCAACCCCAGGAGATACTGACGGGCAGGCAGGAAGTGCAGGAGGGAGCAAGCTGAGCCCCCCATGCCGTGCCCCCTGCAGGCTGCCCGGGTATGCCGGGGGTGCTCTGGGAAGTGCCTGTGGGCTGCGGGTGCCCAGCCCTCTTTCCAGCCAGCTCTAGGAGCAGGAGGCAGCCACCTGTGGGACTGAGCCCTGCCCTGGGGCTGGCAGGGGATCCCAACTGCCTGAGCTCAGCCTGCTGGGACGTGGGCACAATGGACACAGTCACACAGCCTCTCTCCTCGGCTTCTTTTGCAGATGGGCAGCCTGGTGCACCGAGCGGTGCTGCCCAGCACCAGGGGGTCAAGACAGGAGCAGACACTCCGTCAGCCACCGTTGGTGACAATGGCACCCCGGCCACCACCTCGCTCAGTGAGAGCAGTCAGCAGCTGCTGCAGGCTGGCACCTGTAACACCAGCACCCTCTGCAGCTTCTGGCAGTGTGAGCGACTCAGCCAACACCACCTTAAGCAGCAAGCCACAGCAGCTTCTAAGAGCTTCTGCCCAGCTGCGCCATGTCCCCAATTACGGCAGCAGAGATACATGGCTGGAGACCTGTCAGCCTGCTCTACGCAGGTCCACAGGCTCTGCTCCCACAACAAAGAACTCAGGGAGCATGAGCACAGTGCTGCGCAGGCACACCACTAGGAGCCAGGGACCCTGCCAGCAGTCACCAGCTGCAGGAACACACATGAGAGGAGACACCTTCCTGGCAGCCAACAGCAGAAAGGCCCCAGCAACTCAGCAAAAACTGAGGAAAACTGTGCAAGTAGCAGAGCCCCTGCCACCAATTTTGGCAGCGGGCAGCAAGGGCAGCCTCAACAGCAAGTTGCTGCGGTTGCATGCAGCGATAGAGTGGGTATATCAGGAAACAGAAAGGCTCCTCATGAGTGATGTCCTGCACAAGTCATTGGATGCGATCCAGGCCACATCCATGGCCCAAAGCTGTGGGGATGTGTCCATGGCAGGAATGACACCTACAGATGTTCAGGACATGAAGCATCCCTTGGATGCAGAGCTTCGGGTAGAGCCCAGCACAGCCCCTCTCACCCCAGCAGCAGGCGAGGCTGGAGAAGACACGGTGTCTCCCGTGTCTCTAGAGGAGCAGGAAGAGGCCATGACAGTAGATGTCTTCTCGGATACTGAGGAAGAGCAGCACCACACACCTCTCACTGCTGTGGAACAAGAGGAGGAAGAAGCAGCGCTACCAGCTTCCCCTGGCTTTGTTGAGCAGGAGGCAGAAGCAGAGGCAGAAGGAGAGGCAGAAGCAGAGGCACAGAGGAATGCCTTTGCCCTGCTCAGCCCCACAGCGAAGGAGGTGGTTGATCAGGAAACAGCCAGGCTCCTCGTGAGTGATGTCCTGCACAAGTCATTGGCTGTGATCCAGGCCACATCCATGGCCCAAAGCCGTGGGGATGTGTCCACAGGAGCACTGACACCTTCAAATGTTCAGGGTGTGGAGCCTTTCTTGGTTGCAGAGCTTCAGGTAGAGCCCAGCACAGCCCCTCTCATCCCAGCAGCAGGCGAGGCTGGAGCAGACATGGTGCCTTCCGTGTCTCTAGAGGAGCAGGAAGAGGCCATGACAGTAGATGTCTTCTCGGATACTGAGGAAGAGCAGCACCACACACCTCTCGCTGCTGTGGAACAAGACGAGGAAGAAGCAGCGGTACCAGCTTCCCCTGGCTTTGTTGAGCAGGAGGCAGAAGCAGAGGCAGAAGGAGAGGCAGAAGCAGAGGCACAGAGGAATGCCTTTGCCCTGCTCAGCCCCACAGCGAAGGAGGTGGTTGATCAGGAAACAGCCAGGCTCCTCGTGAGTGATGTCCTGCACAAGTCATTGGCTGTGTTCCAGGCCACATCCATGGCCCAAAGACATGTGGATGTGTCCACAGCAGCACTGACACCTGCAGATGTTCAGGGTGTGGAGCCTCCCTTGGATGCAGAGCTTGGCAGTGTCGATGTTACACCCAAACCCTGCGGTGAGCTGCTGGCCAATCTCCTTCTCCATTTGGATGACAAAGGCTTCCAAGTCAAGGGAGTAAACTCCTTCTCCAACCTCTCACACCCTCAGAAAGCTGCAGGGTGCCAGAGCACCTCTTGGACCCTATTCAGCACCAGAACACGCTGTATTTGAGCCAGGATGCAGCCGTGCACCCAGCATTTCACTGACACCCCCGTGCTTTGCTCATAGGTTCTCCAGGCACGGCTTGGTTTTGCTCTGAAGACCAGGGCAAGACTCCAAAAGGCACAAGTCTAATCAACTCACAGGACACAGGGTGAATGAACAACACAACAGTTTTATTGGCCTATAATGTCTAAGCTAAACGTAATGTCTAATCTAAACCTCAAGTCGAATCTTGTGTCTAAACTAAGCTAAAATTGGATCTAAACCTAATGTCTAATCTAAACCTAAAGATGAGTCTTCTTCATGTCTAATGTAAACCTGAAGTCAAATCTTCGTCTAATCTGAACCTTATGTCTAATCTAAATCTGATGTCGAATCTTCTGTGTGTCTAATCTAAACCTAATGTTGAGTCTTCTTCTTGTCTTCTTGTCTAATCTGAAGCCTGTGTCCAATCTAAACGTAATGTCGACTCTTTTTTGTGTCTAATCTAAACCTAAAGTTGAATCTAAACCTAATGTCAAATCTAAACTCAGGTTAAAAGGAATGAGTCATGTTTAAACTACTCCCCCTTATCCTATCACTAGAGGCCCCTGTATAAAGTCCCTCTCCAGATCTCTTCAGGCATTGGGAGCGGCTCTAAGGTCTCTCTGGAGCCTTCTCTTCTCCAGGCTGGAGCATTTGGTCTTGTTGAACTCCATGATGTTTGCCATTGGGTGTCATGAGCAGTGAGGGGCCTGCAGCATCCTACTTCGTGGAGAGGGACCATGGGGCCGGGGCTCAGTGCTCTCTGAAGGCAAGGGAAATCGGCTAGTCCCAAAATGATGTGCCCTTATGGAAAAGCTTGACTGGGATCTGGCATCAGTGAAATGACAGCAGGGACATAACAGCAACGACATAACAGCCATTGGGGAGGGAGTTGGTGAGACAAGGGGGCACAAAATCACAAAATGGAATATATAAAAACATTTAGAATCAGTTTTAAGTAATGTTAAGTTTGATGGCTTTGTAACAGTAGCAATGGAAAATTATTGAGGCGCATGACACATAGAAAAAAAATAGAGTACAGCTAGAGAACGTACTGAGAATTCTCACAAGATGAATCATTACAGTTGGCATAGTTTTAGGAAAAACAGTCTAGAAGAACAGGACACAGGGATAAGGAGTATCTGGGAACTGCAAGTGTCCAGGATGGGCTACAGTAAACTAACTGATAAGTAGGAGGATAGGAGGATTATTATGTCTCTGGTGCTAACGAACCAATTAAACTGGTATGAGCATCTACTGCGCGTGCTTCAAAGGCTGCCAGAAGTGATGAAGATTGTTGGAAGAAGTAAACGACCCTCAGAGACCATCACCACAATTCTGTACTCATGCGGGGAACTCTCTGGAAAGTGATGTAATCCATACGTAGCCTCATGAATATGTATGTATGCCCAGGAACTATAAAAGGATGGCTTGTATAGCAATACGGGGACACACGTTAGGAGGAGTTATCCCCGTGTCTCCCGGCGCCGCAATAAAGAATACCTGCTTGTCAGCTTGAAAGCTTTGTTGGCAAGTTTCTTCCTGGAGTTTTCTCCGAATCAGTTTGGCACCCCAGATGGGACCCTCTCTGCTCGGCTGCAGGACCCGCTGAGGACAGGGCTCCCTAGGGACCTCGGGAATTTTTCCCGGAGGGACCCCTCAACTCATGCAGATCGCTGCGGGAGCAGACAAGGACCATCTCATAAAGGGTATTCTTTTCTTTTCTATAGTCTGTAAGATGCAGGGGGCATCTCGGCTTGGTAAATTGGTTTGGTAAGCGTACGCATGGTTTGGAAGCCTTCTGTAAATCCAGATAGGAAATCTCGTAGGTAAAGGTATATACCAGCTGCTGGCATCCGTTTGGTATACACCCACAAGGAGCAGGGGGCTTCTTGTGGTTTGGGTCCTGCAAGATGCAGGGGGTGTCCTGTGGAAATGGTTTTGGATCTTGTTGGTATTTGATTTATTTTGTGGCTTGTTATGTTAAGGATTTTGGTCTTGTGATTTTGGTATCAGCGACAGACTCTTATAACTAAACAGGGGGCATCTTGTGGTTTGGGTCCCACAAGATGCAGGGGGTGTCTTGTGGAAATGGTTTTGGGTCCAGTGTGCTATAAATAGCCCATAAAGGATTTGATTCAGTGATGCTGTCAGCGTGGGTGCCTGAATAGGTTAGTCGAATTACCCTCCGATACAGTGGGCTGTCCAGTATGGTTCCCACAGTGGGGCACAGACAGGCTGGTCGGACACAAGGGTCTCGTCCTTCCTGGGACACTGACAGGCTGGTCAACTATAGAGCGTTCAAGGAAACTCCCCTATTAATGTTATTCATCTTATTTTGTGGCTTGTTACAGTAATGATTTTGGTCTTGTGATTTTGGTACTGGTGACAGGATGTTATAACTGTGTTATTAACTGGTTGAATTTAAGTCTCTGTCTCAAGTGTTGTAACTGTGTGGAGTGTGTCTGGGGGATCCCGTTTGTGTGTGTGTGTGTGAATGTGAGATTGATAATGGAAAATCAGCAGAGTGAAGAGATCTGGGGTGCATTTTGTGAGAGTGAATGCATCTTTTGGGTGCATTTTGGCACACTGGAAAGAACTTGGAGGGTCTCCTGGGGGCTTGGTAAATAAGAAAATATTGGTAAAATATTGTAACCAATGGTGGCCTTTGTATACTTTGGAAGATCAGGAAAAATGGCCTAAAAATGGAACTCTGAACTGTAATACATTGTTACAGTTGATGTTGTTCTGAGGGGGAAGGAAAATGGGATGAAGTAATGTATGCAGATATGTTTTTCACTTTAAGAAATCACACGGAGTGACAGACTGAATGCAAAATTAATATAGCTCTGCCAGATTCCTTAATTTTGGCTTTGGAAAAGGACAGGGAAAAACTGAAAGTTAAGCTGGAGATGCTCAGCCTGTGACATTGGGGAAAGATGTTTAAAGTTAAAAAACAGTAATCAGGAAGATAGGGTGGAAAATCACGTACCACAGGTACCTCCGAGAGGAGCACTCTCTGCATCTCTCCTATCTGATATTGATAAGGAGGAAGAGATTGCTGTCACTGGCAACCAGCGGCACATCCACGTTCAGAGTTAAGAAGGGGTTAAACCAGAAGCGGTGTTGCAGAGGCAGGCACCTGCAGGCCCTGCAGAGCAGGGGGAGCCGCTGTGAGAAGGAAAAAAAGGGAAAACCAAGGGGGAAAGAGGGGGAGCTCGAGCAGCTCCTGTGTCTGAGTGTGGGAGGAGGGATGTCGGGAGGAGGTGGGGGAGTGGGCTCTTCTCTTCTGTGGGACCGGATCGGTGTGCGTGCTATGGGGGGTTTTGGACGCTGGAAGTGAGACTGCCTGGGGGGAGGGGGCAGTGCCATGGGGTGGTTCTGGTGACTGAACTGGAACTAAACTGATGGGGACCTAGGGAATCTACGCTAGCAGATCCACCGGTTACACGAAAACTAGGGACTAGAGGAAATAAAGTGGAATTTTAGTGGATATAGGAGCAACTTAATTGGTGTTAAATCAGAGAGAAAAGAATTCGTTACAGATGTGGGAGCTACTGGGGTGGTTTTGGGGTAGGTTTGGGGCTGGTTTTGGGCTCTGGCCCTGTATCCCACAGGAGAAGCAGGACAAGGTGTTTTTGGGGTGTTTTAGGGTGCCTTTGAGGTGACTCTGGGCTCTGACCCTGTATCCCATAGGAGAAGCTGACTAAGATGGTTTTGGGTTGTTTACTGATTTTTTTGATATGTTTTGGGATACTTTTGGGCTCGGACCATGTATTCCATAGGAGAAGCAGGACAAGGTGCTGCTTTATCAGCAGCACAAAGGACAAATCAGGGGGTTTTGATGTCATTTTTCCCTACCTCCACCCTGTGTCTGCAACAATCAACTTCGCCTGTTTCCTGAAGGGCTTTTGCCTGCCCTAACATAGTTTATTCCCCTCTGCCCATGGCCCTGGCTGCTCTGAGGAAGCCTCCTCAGGTGCTTCCATGTTGTAGGGTTAGAAATGGAGTAGGGTCAAGAAGGGAACCTGCCCTCTTTCTTGGAATGCAACTTTGCTCAATATGGGCTGTTGGGGCATCTGGAATGGAGCTGCTGCAGCCAAAGGGAAGGAAACTTGTCCCGGACTTTGGATAAAGAAACACTTTAAGTTCAGTGAATTGAAGCCTGACCGCAATAACTCTTAGGCCCCACTTACCACTGGTTTGTTGAAGTCACGTGTAGCTGATTTCCTATGGATTAAATAGGGAACTTGAATAGGACTTTGATTTAATGGGACCTCAATCAAACTTCCGAATCCAGTACTGGGAAACGTGCAGATTTCTGTAAAGCCTTCAATGCAGCCATGCCTTACACATCCCTTTCCTGACCCAGCCCTCATTCATCCCTTTTTGCTGACTGAACAGGCCCAAGCTGCTCTTTACCTGACACATCATTGTCACTGCTTCAGCTCAGCTCTAACCCCTATGTCCTCATGGTCCCCGTGGACCCCGCACACCCCCAGCCCTGCTCCCCCCCTGCTGCCGGATACAGGCCCCACCGCCGGTTCAAGGCCCGCCTCCGCCGCAGCCAATCAGCGCGCGGCTCTCCGCGCGGGGCACGCTGGGAGTTGTAGTCAGGACTCCGGCGCATGCGCACGTTGCAGCCCGGGGGGGCCGCGGGACCCCCGTGAGGGGCGGGGCCTTTCCTCACGGAGCGGGGGGGGGGGGGAAGCTTCGTTTGGGGGCTGGGGTCCGGTTTGAGGGGCAGGGGTCCCATTTGGGGTACCCGGGTCCCAGTTTGGGGGCAGGGGGCCCATTTTGTGTGCTGGTGTCCCATTTGTGGGGTCTCATTTGGGTGCCGGAGGGTCAATAACGGGGGGGTTCTCTCTGTCACAGTTTAATCACAGACACTCACAGCTCACACCAACAGCACCACGATGGGGGGGGGGGGTGGCCACGACATCCGTTATTACACAACACCCCATAATCCCCATGGGGCACCCCCTCTTTTCCCTTCCCCCCCCCCTTGTTTTGCACCACCAACACCCCCCCCCCCCAACCCAACCGAAGGTCCCCAAGTTCTCCCCACCCATTGCAAATAATTAAAACCCGGGGGGGTACCCCCAAAGTGCCCCCCATTGATCCCCCCGCACTGACCTTCGGGGGGCTCGGCCATGGGGGGCTCAGGCAGTGCCTGGGGTACCCGCGGTCGCAGTCAGCACAGAACAGCAGCTGGTCCGGGGGCATGATTTGGGGGGTTTGGGTGGTTTTGGGGTGCAAGGGGTGGTTTGGGGGTTATTTAGGGTGGATTTGGGATGGTTTGGGGGTGATTGGGGGTGGGTTTGGGTGATTTGGGGTAGGTTTGGGTTGATTGGGGGGGTTGGGTGTTTTTGGGGTGCAAGGGGTGGGTTTGGGTTGATTCGGGGTGATTTGGCAGTAGTTTTGGGTTGATTTGGGCTGGGTTTTGGGGTGATTTAGGGTGGGTTTCAGGTGATTTAGCAGTAGTTTTGGGTTGATTTGGGGGGGTTTTGTGGTGATACAGGGGCTGGTTTGGGTTGATTGGAGGGGTTGGGTGTAGTTTTGGGGTGAGTTTGGGGTGATTTAGGGGTGGGTTTAGGGTCATTTGGGTTCTTTGGGGGGTGAATTAGGGGTAGTTTGGGGTTGATCTGGGGTGAGTTTAGGTTGATTTGGGGTGGGTTTGAAGTGTTTGGGGGAATTTGGGGTGGGTTTGGTGTGATTAAGGGTTGTTTCAGGGTGGTTTTGGGGTTCAGGGGGTGTTTTGGGGTGGGTTTGTGGGAGAGAGGGTGTTTTGGGATGGAGGGGGTATTTTGCAGGTATTTTTTGAGTGGTTTTGGGTTGATTTGGGGTGGTTTTAGCGTGATTTAGGGGGGATTCAGGATGTTTTTGAAGTGCAGGGGGTGTTTGGGGGTGGTTTTGGGCTGTTTTGGGCTGTTTTAGGCTGTTTTGTGGCAGTTTCAGGGCTGGTTTGGATTGGTTTGGGGCTGGTTTTGAGCTGGTTTGGGCTGTTTCGGGGCTTGTTTTGGCTGTTTTGAGGCTGGTTTTGGCTGTTTTGGGTCCAGTTTGGGCTGTTTTGGGCTGCTTTTGGGGTGTTTGGGGGCGGTTTTGGGTTGGTTTGGGCTGTTTTGTCGTGTTTTGGGCTGGTTTAGTGCTGGTTTGTTCTATTACGGGCTATTTTGGGCTGGTTTGAATCAGCAGGGCTCCCTCCCTGGCACCGGAAGGAGTGCAGTTGTTCTGTATCTCATTCTTTCTCCTTTTCTCTCTCTGTTTATCTGTGTGTGCAGTCACAGCTGGGGTATGGCAAGGACAAGTGCAAGGCAGCTGGGAGCAAGAGCGATGGACTCTGCAGCTCTCCAGACTATGCACTAACCCACGGGCTGCTGAGCCCTTTCCCCTGTCCTGTCCCAATACTGACCACACGGTCAGTTACAAAAATGAGGATTTCTACACCTAAAATAGCACTTGTCAGCTGAGAAACTTCTGAGAAAATGCTGATAAAGTCACGCCGAGGCTCTGCTCTGCAGCCACCATCTTCATAGCTGTGAATGCAGGCCCTGAACCTCTGTTACAACCTGACATCCCTCATGCCTATTGGAGCTTTTGCAGAGCGGCTCCATGCAACCCCTGCAGTGGCACAGAGCTGAGGCCTTGGAGCCACAGGGCTTCACCCAGCACACTCAGCCACCAGCACCAGGAACGGGGAAATGCATTTGAACGTGAGGGGATGGTGGAAATCTGAAGGGAAATGAACTGGTTTTACCCTGAGAAGTCTCCCCTACCCTGTCACTGCCTTTTTCTCTTCTGACAGTGCCCCATGCCCGGAGGCAGCAGATGGATTTGAGTAAAGTAAATGATCCTGCAGCAGCTTCTTCTCTGTGGTAAGTCCTGCCATGGCAGGAATGAAGGGGAACGAGAGCAGCTTTCTGGCTGCTCCAGCTCTGGGATGGCTGCTCTGTGCCTGGAGCAGGAAGAGCTCTTGGGGAGCTGTTGTGCTGGAGTGGGGAGGTGGGATGGCATGGGGGGGCTGCAGAGCTCTCCGGGTGTCCTGGGCAGGAGAGCAGGGGGCACAGGGGTCCCTGCAGGGAACTGCCCTGCAATGGCCCAGGCTGGGGCTGCCTGGCTGGGAGCAGCCCATGGGAAAGGTCTGGGTGGGCCGGAGCTGGACAGGAGGTAGCGTGTGCCCTGGCAGCAAGGGAGGAGAGCAGCATCGCGGGCTGTATGAGCAGGAGCACGGCAGGAGAACAAGGGAAGGGATGCTCTGGAATGCTCCATCCAGGCTTCAGATCCCCAGTTCAGGAACGCTACTGGCAAGCTCCTTCCTTCCTTCCTTCCACGGGGAGGAAGAAGCACCTCTCTTCTCCTCCCCATGGCACCTGCGGGAGAGGCTGGGGAGGAGAAGGGAAGGCTGATGGGGATCCGAGATCTTGGGAAGGGAAGGCTGATGGGGACTGTCTGCCTGTACCGGCAAGGAGGACATGGAGGATCCAGAGCCAGGCTCCTCCCCATGGTGCCTGGTGGGAGGACAAAAGGCAGGGGGGGATAGCGACAGAGGAGAGGTTCAGCCAGGACAGGAAGCAACCTTGTTGCCATGGGCTCAGGCAAGTGCTGCATCTGTGCAGGCTGTGCAGTCTCTGGGCTCGGGGAGTTCCAGCTCACGCTGAACCAAGCCTTGAACCGTGTGCTCTGACCCTGCTCCTGACGGCTTGGACTTGGGACCTTCTGGGGTCCCTTCTGAAACTGATGTGGCCTATTGTGTACGGGGGGTTGTACAAGGGGGTTAGACAAAATGTACGGGGGGGATTGTACAAGGGGGTACTGTTTAAGTTATAGCTGGCTTGACAAGCTTAGCAGATGCCTCATCAGGCATTACCAGGAAAGAACCTCCTAATAAGGAGAATAGAGGGGGGTTGTACAAGGGGATACTGCCTAAGTTATAGCTGGCTTGACAAGCTCAGCAGATGCCTTATCAGGCAGTACCAGGATAGAACCTCCTAACGAAGGGAATAGCGCATTAAACCAGTTGGACACAGACCAGGCCCATCCAGCTCCTAAAGAGCAGGCGTGAGGACCAGAGGTAAAAAGTTCAAGCCTGAGGCAGACTCGTTTACTTCATCTTGAAGACCCCTACCCACAAGAGGAAGACTACTTACTTCATCTGAAGACCCCTGCCCAAGACCACCAGGAGGCACTGCGCATGCGTGGAGAGCCTTTTAGCTCATTAGAATACGAAGCGGAGATAGAATTTGAATATGTATAGGCGTATTGTGCGACCTAATACATATGTATGACTTTACAGGATAAATGTAAAAGGAAAACGGGACTGAGGCACGCATGCCTTTTGGAGGACCAATCCCCCCAATCTTCAGCTGAATAAGGCATACCTTATCTTCAATAAGACCAACCTTCAATAGGACCAATCTTCAGCTGAATAAGGCATACCTACTTTACAACTTTAACGAGTTGTGGAGTCTATTCCGCTATCACCTTCCATCCTCTGTTCTCTTACGTTGTTGGCTCTGACCCTGTATTCCAGAGGAGAAGCAGGACAAGGTGGGTTTGTGTTGTTTGAGGGTGTTTTTGGTGTGTTTATGGGGTGGTCTTTGTCCCTGGCCCTGTATCCCAGGGAAGCAGGATGAGGTGTGTTTGGGGTGGTTTTAGGGCTGTATTGGGGCTCTGCCCCTTTATACAATAAGAGAAGGAGGGCAAAATGGTTTTGGGGTGGTTTGAGGCTGGTTTGAGCTGTTTTGGTTCTCTGACCCTGTATCCCATAGGACAAGCAGAACCATGTTGTTTGGGGGTGGTTTGGGGGTGTTTTGGGGGTGGTTTTTGTCTGTTTTGGGGCTGGTTTGGGTGTTTGACCCTCTATCCCGTAGGAGATGCAGGACAGGGTGTTTTGGGGGTGTTCTAGGTGGTTTTGGGGGTCATTTTGGCTTCTGACCCTGTATCCCATAGGAGAAGTAGGACAAGGTGGTTTTGGGGTGGTTTTATGCTGTTTTGTGGCTCTGACCCTGTATCCCATAGGAGAAGCAGGACAAGGTGGTTTTAGAGCAGTTTAGGGTGTTTTGGGGAAGTCTTGGGGTATCTTGGGGCTGGTTTTGGTCTCTGACCCTGTAATCCATAACAGAAGCATGAGAAGGTGGGTTTGGGGTGTTACAGGATGTTTTTGGGGTGTTACAGGGTGTTTTTGGGGAGTGTTTGGAGTGGTTTTGGGCTTTGAGCCTGTATCCCATAGGAGAAGCAGGACAAGGGGGTTTGGGGATATTTTGGGTCTGTTTTGGGGCTCTAACCCAGTATACCCTAGGAGAAGCAGGACACATTAGTTTTGGGGTGATCCTAAGGTGGTTTAGGGTGTTTTGTGAGTGGTTTTGTGGTGTTTTGGGGCTGTTTTGGGCTGTTTTGTGGCTGTTTAGGGGCTCTTACCCTGTGTCCCGAAGGAGAAGCAGGACAAGGTGGTTTTGGGGTGTTTTAGGGTGGTTTTGGTGGAGTTTTGGGGGATGTTTTGGGGCTGTAACCCAGTATAACCTAGGAGAAGCAGGTCAAGGTGGTTTTGGGGTGTTTTAGTGTGGTTTTGGGGTGTTTTTGTGTTGGTTTTGTGCTCTGACCCTGTATCCCATAGGAGAAGCAGGACAAGGTGGCTTTGGGCTGGTTTGGGCCTGTTTTGGGGTTCTAACGCTGTATCCCATAGGAGAAGCTGGATAAGATGGTTTTGGGGTGCTTTGCTGTTTTTTTGGGGTGTTTTGGAATATTTGGGCCCTCTGACCCAGTATCACATAGGAGAAGCAGGAGAAGGTGTTTTTTGAGTGGTTTTTCATGGTGGTTTTGCTGTCTTTTTGGTGTGTTTTGGACTCTGACCTTGTGTCCCATAGGGGAAGATGGACAAGGTGGTTTGGGGGGGTTTGTGGTTTTTTTGGTGGTTTTTAGGTTGAATTGGGGCTGTTTTGGTGCTGATTTTGGTCATTAACCCTGTATCCCATAGGAGAAGCTGGACAAGGTGGTTTGGGGTAGTTTTAGGGTGGTTTGGGGGTGGTTTGAGGGCCCTGATCCTTTAGACCATAGGAGAAGGAGGGCACGGTGTTAATGGGGTTGGGTTTGGGGTGGTTTTGTGTTGCCTTTGTTGGCGTGGCGACCTGGTTCAGGAACGACACAACGGCCAACCCCTGGCCGCTCGGGCCATCAGCTCACTGACACCAACGTGGTGGATGGCAAATGGCGTTTATTGGCGAGTAACACGGTGTTATATAGCCTAGGTTTACAACGTCACGTCCGTCTGCTTACGACCTAGGTTAGGCCCTATTGGCTACTCAGAGGGGGGTCTTATTGGCTACTCAGAGGGGGGTCTTATCTTTCCGTACAGCGCGACATCTTCCGATCGCCAGACCCTAACTACCTACATTTCCCCCCTCCCTATGTTTAATTAAATAGGCTAATGTAAAAAGTAAAAAAGTAGAAAAGTAGAAAAAAGTACGCATATACATATAAAATGTTACAGTAGAAGGCACTTCAGGTTAGTGGTTAGTGGCTTTGGGCAAGTGGTTAGTGAGGGGTAGTTAAGGGGATGGGTTGTAAATTGGGACAAATTGGGATAAGCGGGGGTAATACTGAGTAGATACATTCTTAAAGTAGTTGGTGGCTTTCTACAAACATGATGTTAACCTGTTCTAGCCGGCTCTTGACAAATGACACAAGGCGATTCAATATACAGGGTCCAAAGAGCAATACCAGCACAATCATTCTACTTGCCCTACAGTAACAAACCCCAAAATCAAAATCAGACAAAGGCATCGCGGCCCCCTCCCTTGGGGGCTATTTCGCTGTTGCTCGGGTTCCGCTGGTGTGGAGCTCCTGGGTACAGACTCAAGGGTTAGTGACTTGTCGTCCTCTTGTCACTGGGGCGTACGAGTTACGAGGGCGTTCGATGATCTAATCCTGTGAACAGAAACTCACAATTTTCATTAGTTTTATTCTGGAGGTCTGGTTTAATAGATTTAAGTGGGCACCACCTAACTCTGCCATCTTTTCTGACGGCGGCATACCCTCGCCCTGTAAGGACTAGCCTCTATCCTTGTTCCCATCCCCATCTCCATTCCCGTTTTATATCGAACGGAAGCATATCGTCTCTTCCAAAAACACCATCTATGAGGGTGGAAACCATGGCAGAATTAAGCCCTTTATCTGCAATTGCCTTAACAACTGCTTGGACATCCTTAGGATTTATTGGCGAATAGACCCTCTGTCCCCCGTCTGTTACCCGGACCGGGAATGCCAGTTTGACTGCTGGGGCCCAGTCGGCACATGCAAGCTCTATTTCCTTCCAGTCTGTGAGAGGGACTCCTTCCCCTCGCCGTTCCTCTTTAGTCCGGATGGGAGTCCTTCGGCTCTTAGCTTTGTTTACCTCCGTTTCCTCCTCCTCTGAGTTTGAATCGGTTGCGAACCACTCGTCCCAGCTAGTGTCTGAGTCCGAGTCGGAAGTCGACTGACTAGTTACTTCCGGCTTCCCGTGCCTTTTCTTTGGGCTCCGGCCCTGCCCGCTTCTCTTGCGCGCGGGCCGCTCCCGCCCTCTGGGCTCACCCCGCCCTCTTGGCTTATCCCGCCCCCTGCTCGGCGGGGTGTTTGCCCTACAACAGCATTTTTTCAGATGGCCGCTCTGATTGGCTGTCCGCCCCTCGCTCGCGCGTCCCTCCCCCTTTCGATTCTCCTCCTTCTCCTCCGCCCCCCATGTACACGCACTTTTTAGTTCTAGCACTTCCTCCTTCTTCCCGCAGGGGATATCTTCGCCCCGCCCTCCTTCTTTCCGCTCAGCGCCATTTTTGGGCGCATAGGGCGGTGGTCTAACCCTAATTGCCTCGGACTCCGCCTTCTCCGCGGCGCCCCTGGCCTCTTCGACCAGCCCTCCCCAAAAGGATTTTGCTCGTTCCTGTCCCTCCGTAGGCGGGTCAGGATTCAGGGATTGGGGAGGCGTGTCGCCTTCTTGCATATCTTTAGGCTCGGTAGAGCCGTCACCGTCTGGGGGGTGCAGGGTTTGTGTAGCTGCCCCGACTCCCAATTTCGGGATAGCCAACAAACAGTTCTTTGCTGCCGTCCAGGTCTCCTGCTCTTGTATGGCCTTTCGCAGGGCCTGTACGACTTTCCCCCACGACTTAAGGTATTTCCCACTACCCGAGGACATCGTCTCCTCGGCCAACACTTTAGTGCATTTATCCCACACCTCAGGGTGGAGAATATCCACTGGCTGGTCAATGACCCCAGTTTGTAAAAGCCTCGCGACTGCGAGAGTAAAATCTTTGGGCTTACAATCAATACCCCACTGCTTATGTAATTGAGATACAACCTTAACAAGGGCTTCCATCCTCCTTGTTTGCTTGGGAGCGTCCTCCCCGCCGGGCTGGTCCAGCCGCTCCGGCCGTCGTTCACCTGTCCAGATGACTCCCGGGTTTCGGCACCACTTGTTGCCTTTGTTGGCGTGGCGACCTGGTTCAGGAACGACACAACGGCCAACCCCTGGCCGCTCGGGCCATCAGCTCACTGACACCAACGTGGTGGATGGCAAATGGCGTTTATTGGCGAGTAACACGGTGTTATATAGCCTAGGTTTACAACGTCACGTCCGTCTGCTTACGACCTAGGTTAGGCCCTATTGGCTACTCAGAGGGGGGTCTTATTGGCTACTCAGAGGGGGGTCTTATCTTTCCGTACAGCGCGACATCTTCCGATCGCCAGACCCTAACTACCTACAGTTTTGGGGTGGTTTTGGGGTGTTTTGGGGCTGCTTTGGGTCTGTTTTGGGGCTCTGAGCCTGTATCGTATAGGACAAACAGGCCAAGGTGGTTTTCGGGTGTTCTGGGGTGGTTTGGGGGTGTTTTTGTGCTCTGAGCTTGTATGCCGTAGGAGAAGCAGGACAAGGGGGGTTTGGGATGTTGTGGGGGTGTTTTGTTTTCGGGCTCTGACCCTGTATCTCATAGGAGAAACAATACAAGGGGATTTTGGCTTGTTTTGGGGGTAGTTTTGGGTGGTTTTGGTGTCGTTTCAGGCTGGTTTGGGGTGGTTTTGTGGCTGGTTTTAGGCTGTTTGTTGCTGTTTTGGGGCTCTGCCCCTCTATCCCATGGGAGAAGCAGGACAAGGTGGTTTTGCAGTGGTTTTGGGGCTCCCCATGGCCGTGCCCTGCCCCATGCCCATGCCCTGCCCCATGGCCATGCCCCGCTCACCAAGCCAGGTTTCTCTGACAGCTCCAAGAGCCTTTCCAGCAGCAAGGACAGTGTCAGCAGTCTCTGGGGGTCCTCAGCGCCCTCAGCACCACCAGCACTGGAGGCCATGGGCTAAAGGCAAACACAGGCATTGAGACCCCATCGAGCCTGTAGGGCTCATGGGAGGCCATCAGGGCCCTTTGGGACTCACAAGCAAGTTGGGGATGGAGGTGTCCTGGGTGCCCTGGAGCATCCTCAGCAGCTCCCATAGGGCCTCCGAAGTCTCAGATGTGGTCAGGACCATGTCCCACATGTAAACGTCAGCGCTGGAAGGCAGGGCGCTGAGTCAGCATGGTCCATGCATCCCATGGGATGTCCTGTGGGGGTTAGCGGTGGTGCTCCCCATGGGGTGGGATGCAGGGACCCGCTCCTCAGGGATGCCACAGCATCATGGAAAGGGCCTTAAGATCATCCAATGAAAACTCCAGTGCCATGGGGTGGGATGGAGGGACCAGCTCCTCAGGGATGTCATAGCATCAGAGAAAGGGCCTTAAGATTATCCTATTCCAGCCCCAGTGCCATGGGGTGGGATGCAGGGACCTGATCCTCAGCATCATAGAAAGGGCCTTAAGATCATCCATTGCCGTGGGTCCTTGGGTCTGGTGGCCATAGGGACCAAGCCCTCAATGTTAGAAAAGAGTGAAGTTTTTAAGATAAATAATCATATAAAATGGTAGGAACGATTATGTTTGAGAGGTTTATAAATCAATAGTGTGATTTTGTAGATTAGAAAGAGCTATAATTTTGCAGTTCCGTCTGCAGTCCGGTATCGTGGTTAACCTGTAACCAGTGATACAATGGTAGTCTTGGTAGCAAGAGCTTATATAACCATATATGGTGAAGGGTGTATGGGTGAATTTAGAGAGATATATTGTGAAATTCTATCCAAGCAGAACCTAGAAATTACCAGAGGTAGTCAAGGGAAAATAGAACAATGCTGGCGTCCACATAATGGCTGGGATATGTCCAGAGGACAAAAAGGTGAAAAGAACAATCCGAGGAAGACTTCTTACTTCATCCGAGGAAGACTCCTTACTTCATCAGGACGACCACCAGAGGGGGCTGCGCAAGCGCAGAAGAGGCTGATGTCATAATAGACTGATGTGGCAATCCTTAATGCATATGTATTAGTTATGTAACTTTCAGTGTATAAATTGCGAACACGGTGTGACGAGGTCGAAGCCAGATTTGGGCGCGTGCCCCTGGTTTCCCAGTGCTGCAATAAAGCACCTCATATAACCATTCCGGTGGTTATGTGTCAGTTCCTACGCTAACATCAAGGCTGGTACCTGTTTCTCAAGGGCACATTGAGGACCATGCTGATTGTGAATGCCCTCGGGTCGTTGATGGCCATCAGGATGAGGAGCCCTTCCATCCTGTGCCACGTCGCTTCCCGGCTGCTATTCTGCAGGCATTCATGGATGCTTCTCACGGCGCTCGGCATCTGGAAGCGGGAGCACGGGTGGGGCTGGGACCGTGTTCCCCATCCCTCTCTCCTGCTTTGGGTACCCAAGACCCCTCCTAGGTTTGGGAGGAGGGAGGAAGGACTGAAGGGGATGGGAATGCAGCCATGGGGCACCCACCTCTGCCAGCCAGAAGTCGAGGTCCCTTGTGACCAGCTCCAGGATGTCCTCTGGCACCCTCCTGTCAAAGATTCTCGAGTCCTTCATGGCCTCGATGACCATGCAGATCATGTCCCACAGGACACAGTGGGAAGCTCCCATAGGACACAATGGGGAGCTCCCATAGGACACAATGGGGAACTCCCATAGGACGCAATGGGAAGATCCCACAGGACACAATGGGCTGTTGGTGGCTCCCTTTGAGCTTCTCCTCACCCAGCATCCTAAATCCTTCTCGTTGGGGCTGCTCCATCCTTTCTCCTTGGCCTTGGAATTGCCTCAGGAGCAGGAGCTGGTTGCGCTCCATGAGCTGTTCCAGGTGGGATGGTTTCCCAGTAATGTGCTGTGGGTCCATCACTTGAGTGCCCTCGTTGGCTCTTCCATGATCATGGAATGGTGGAGGTTCCGGTTGGGTCTCCATGAACCATCTATGGGCTTGGAAGCCCCTTTGCAAAGGGGATTTGGGCGTTGGATTCACTCCTGGAGCTGGGAAGCTCCTTGTCTCCGGGTGCTGTGGGATGGCCCCAGCTTCCCAAGTGATCCCAAAGTTGCTGTCACACACCCCACATTTCAATCATTATCCCTAAGGATTATCCCAAGGGCCTCTGTTGCCCTTAACTGCATCCAAATCCTGTGGGCTGGAATCCCTAAGCCCTGCTCCCTTCCCCAGTGCCATCACCTTGTCTATGGTTCAGGTTTCCTAAAGTGATAATCTGGGATTTGGGAGCAAGAAACTGCCCATGGAAACAGGAAACTGCTGGTGTTGGGCTGCTTTTGGGGTGCTGAGGTTGGTTTTGGGGTGTTTCGAGGTGATTTTGGAGTGGTTTTAGGATGGTTTGGGGATGGTTTTGGAGTGCTTTAGTTTGGTTTTGGGAGGTTTGGGGCTGGTTTTGGGTGGTTTTAGGGTGGTTTAGGGTGGTTTAGGGATGGTTTTGGATGCCAATGGTTCCCGTGTCCCTGCAGGCACCATCTCTGCCTTGGAGCTCTCCCTGCGCCGCGTGGATCCCGGGATGATGCTGCTGCCGGACATGGCCACAGGGCTGCAGCCAAGGCCTAGGAAGGTACCAGCCCCCCCCCAAACTGCACCCTCAGCATGGGGTCGGGTTTGGGGTGTGTTTGGGGGTGCTGTGTTGGTTTTGGGGTGCTGAGGTTGGATTTGAGGTGGGTTTGGGGTGCTTTTGGGGTGCTGAGGTTGAGTATGGGGTGAGTTTGGGGGTGCTGTGTTGATTTTGGGGGTGTAAAGGGGTGGGTTTTGTGGGTGGTTGGGGGGTTTGGGCTGGTTTTGGGGATGTTCTGTGCTGTTTTGGGGGTGTTCTGGGCTGGTTTGAGGGATGTTTGGGACTGTTTTAGGGGTGTTTAGAGCTGTTTCAGAGGTGTTTTGGTCTGGTTTTGGCGTGTTTGGGGCTGTTCTCGGTGGTTTGGGCTGTTTTGTGGAGGTTTTGAGCTGGTTTGGGGTGTTGTGGGGTTTTTTGGGGTGTTTTGTGCTGGTTTGGGGGTGTTTTGGGCTGTTCCAGGCTGGTTTTGGGGTGCTGACGTGCCGTTGCCCCAGCGCCAAGGGCTGTGTCCCTGTTCTCCTTCATGGAGTCGGTGCTGAGCCCCGACACCCCCCAAGCCCTGGAAAGGCCATGGGGGTGCCCCCCATCGGGTACAGGGACCCCCCTATTGGGGGACCCCCCATGTCCCCCTTGTATGTGGGGCTGGGACACATTTGGGACTGGAACCCCCTGCCCCCAATATGGAGACACCCCAGGGCCCCCCCCCCCCCCCATTGCCCTTTGCCTCCCCCAGAGCACCCCCAGGCCTTGGACCTACCCGAGAAGGTGTCGCAGCTCCAGGCCATGTTAAAGCAGCTCCACAGCGACCACCGGAAGGTACCATTTCGGGGTGGTTTGGGGGTGATTTGGGGCTACTTTGGGTTCTCCCTGGTGCCACCCATAGGAGAAGCAGGACAAGGTGAGTTTGGGGTGGTTTTGGGGTGTTTTGGTGTGGTTCTGGGCTCTGACCGTGTACTCCATAGGAGAAACAGGAGAAGTTGGTTTGGGGGTATTTTGGGGTGGTTTCGGGCTGTTTAGAGGCTCTAACACTGTATCCCATAGGAGAAGCAGGACAGAATGCTTTTGGCTTGTCTTAGGCTGGAGTATGGGTGGTTTAGGGCTGGTTTTGGCCTGGTTTGGAGTGCTTTGGATCAGTTTGGGGGTTCTGAGCATGTATGCCACAGGAGAAGAACAAGGTGGTTTTGTGTTGGTTTTGGGTGTTCCTGGGGTGGTTTGGGGCTGTTTTACGGCTGTTTTGGGCTCTGACCCTGTATCCCATAGGAGAAAGCAGGACATGGTGATGTTTTGGTTGTTTTGGGGTGTTTTGGATCTCTGAACCTATATCCCATAGAATAAGCAGGACGAGGTGGTTTTAGAGCGGTTTCGGGTGTTTTGGGGAAGTTTTAGGATGTCCTGGGGCTGGTTTTAGTCTCTGACCCTGTAATCCATAAGAGAAGCATGAGAAGGTGGTTTTTGGGTGTGTTTAAGGATGTTTGGGGTGTTTGAGGGTGTTTTTGAGGTGTTTTTGGAGTGTTTTTTGGCTTTGACCCTGTATCCCATAGGAGAAGCAGGACAAGGTGTGTTTGGGGTTGTTTTGGGCTGGTTTGGGGCTGTGACCTGTACCCCATAGGAGAAGGAGGGCACGGTGTTAATGGGGTGGGTTTTGGGTGGTTTTGGGGTGGTTTTGGGGTGTTTTAGGCGCTTTTGGAGATGCTTTTTGTCTGCTTTGGTGCTCTGAGCCTGTATCCTATAGGACAAGCAGGCCAAGGTGGTTTTTGGGTGCTCTGGGCTGATTTGGGTTGGTTAGGGGCTGGTTCTGGGCTCGGAATGTGTACCCCATAGGAGAAGCAGGACATGGTGGTTTGGAGGTGGTTTTGGGCTGGTTTTGGGCTGTTTTGGGTCTGTTTTGGGGCTCTGACTGTGTATCCCATAGGAGAAGCAGGACAAGGTGGTTTTGAGGTGGTTTATGGTACTTTTGGGATGTTTTAGCATGTTTTTGGGCTGTTTTGGGATTGTGTTGGGGCTGGTTTTGGGCTGTGACCCTTTATTCCATAGGAGAAGCAGGAGCAAGTGTTTTTGTGCTGTTTTGGGTGTTTGACCCTCTATCCCATAGGAGATGCAGGACAGGGTGGTTTTGGGGTGTTTTAGGAGGTTTTTGGTGTGATTTTGTCCTCTGACCCTGTATTCCATAGGAGAAGTAGGACAAGGGGGTTTTAGGATGGTTTTGGGGTGGTTCTGGAGTGGTTTTATGTTGTTGTGCAGCTCTGACCTGGTGGTTTTGTGGTGGTATAGGGTGTTTTGGGGATGTTTGGGCTTGGTTTTGGGCTCTGAATGTGTATCACATAGGAGAAGCAGGGCAAGGTGGTTTTGGGGTGACTTTGGGGTGAATTAGGGTGTTGTGGTTTGGAGGTGGTTTTGGGCTGGTTTTGGATGGTTTTGGGTCTGTTTTGGGGCTCTGAATGTGTGTCCCATCGGAGAAGCAGGACAAGGTGGTTTTGAGGTTGTTTATAGTGTTTTAGGATGTTTTAGCCTGTTTTGGGGCTGTTTTGGGATTGGGTTGAGGCTCTTTTGGGGCTCTGACCCTTTATTCCATAGGAGAAGCAGGACAGGGTGGTTTTGGGATGGTTTTGGGGTGGTTTTATGCTGTTTTGCAGCTCTGACCTGTGCCCCATAAGAGAAGCAGAAGGTGTTTTTGGGGTGGTTTGAGGTGGCTTTGGTGTGGTTTTGGGCTCTGAACCATTATCCCATAGGGGAAGCAGGAGGAGGCGTTTTTGGGGTGGTTTTGGGCTGTGACCCTGTATTTCATAGGAGAAGCAGGACAAGGTGTTTTTGGGGTGTTTTAGGGTGCCTTTGAGGTGACTCTGGGCTCTGACCCTGTATCCCATAGGAGAAGCTGACTAAGATGTTTCGGGGTTGTTTAGCGACTTTTTTGAGATGTTTTGAGATACTTTTGGGCTCTGACCCTGTATTCCATAGGAGAAGCTAGAGAAGGTGGTTTCGGGGAGTTTGGGGGTGGTTTTGAGGTAGTTTTGGGCTCTGACCCAGTATCCCATAGGAGAAGCAGGACAAGGTGTTTTTTAGTGGTTTTGGGTGTTTTGGGGTGTTTTGGGTCTCTGACCCTGTATCACATAGGAGAAGCAGGACGAGGTGGTTTTAGAGCAGTTTAGGGTGTTTTGGGGAAGTTTTAGAGTGTCTTGGGGCTGGTTTTGGTCTCTGGCCCTGTAATCCATAAGAGAAGCATGAGAAGATGGTTTTGGGGTTTTTAAAGGTGTTTTTGGGGTGTTTTAGGGTGTTTTGGGGGTGTTTCTGGAGTGGTTTTCGGCTTTGATCCTGTATCCCGTAGGAGAAGCAGGACGAGGGGGTTTTGGGGTGTTTTAGTGTTGTTTTGGTGGTGGTTTTTGAGAGGTTTTGTTGTGGTTTTGGGCTCTGACCCTGTATTCCATAGGAGAATTAGGACAAGGTTGTTTTGGGGTGGTTTTGCAGGTTTTTGGGGTGCTTTTGGGCTGTTTATGGGGTGTTTTGGGATTCTGACCCTGTATCCCATAGGAGAAGCATGAGAAAGTGGTTTTGGGATGTTTTGGGGTGGGGTTTTTTTATTTGTGTGATGTTTTGGGTGTGGTTTTGGGCTGTTTTGGGGCCGTTTTGGGGCTCTGACTGTGTATCCCATAGGAGAAGCATGAGAATTGGTTTGGTGTGGGATTTTTTGGTGGTTTTGTGTATTTTGGGGGTATTTTAGGGTGTTTTTCTTCTGTTTTGGTGATGGTTTTGAGCTCTGACCATGTATCCTATAGAAGCAGGACAAGGTGATTTTGGGGTGGTTTAGGTTGTTTTTGGGGGGCTTATGTTGCGTTTTCTGGCTCTGCCCCTGTATGCCATAGGAGAAGCATGAGAAAGTGGTTTTGGAGTGGTTTTGGATTGGTTTTGGGGGTGTTTTGGGGGAGTTTTGGGGGTGTTTTGGGCTGTTTTGTGGCCATTTTAGGGCTGTTATGAGGCACTGACCCTGTATACCGTAGGAGAATCAGAAGAAGGTGCCTTTGGGGTGGTTTAGGGTGTTTGGGGGTGGGGGGTAGGTGGCTCCCACCCTGTATGCCATAGGAGAAGCCGCACAGGTTGGATTTGGGGTGGCTTTGTGTGGTTTTGGTGTGCTTTTGGTTTGGTTTGGTTTACATTGATTTGGTTGTATTATACGGAATATACTTTATTTGAACTGAATTTATGATTTTCAGAATAATTTTTAAATCAGCACTAAAACTGTGAAGCTTTGCTTTACTGTCATGCTTCTGAATGCCTCTCAACAATGCTTGCAATTATAACCCTGCTCAGCACTTGCATTTTCTTCACCCTGGTCTTGCAGTCAACTGACTGCGAGCTCCTTTTCCTATCATTGTTATTGTTTTAGCTTCTGAGCAATAGGACATGTTGGTCTGCTTTTGAACTCTATTTTTTTCTCCAGGAAGTTGTGTGACTTTGTTTAAAAATACAAAGTAGAGCATGTTGGCTGGTTAACTCGAGCTGAAAATCAGTGTACAGGTGTCTTCCTATGGTCTGGCACACTGAGCTTAATGACTGACGCATCAGTAGCAAAATAGTTGAAAGAAAATGGCTCTGACCATAACCCCTGTATAGTTGGAAAGCTGCTTCTCTGGGTCTACAGAAGCTGCCTCTGGGCATTTGGAGTGTTTTCTGCTTCCCATTCAGTGCCTAGAAGTGGTGTTTGTAAATGCCTGTCTGGGTCTTTGAGCATTTCAGAAGCGAGTGGGTGGATTCTACAATAGCAGGGTGCTTTTTTGCTTCTTTTCTTCAGTCTTTCTTAAAGCAGACTAGGCAGTTTCACTTTCTTTTCACAGACATCAGCCTCTCGCTCTTCCCCTGCCCCAGCCTGTCCCCACCAACCCAAGTTCCTCTGTTCCTTGTATGCAAGCCAAGTAGTCTGGGGACAAAATCTTCATTGTGCATTTGGTTACATTGTCACGTCTCCGTCCTCATTTTTTAACTACTAGAATAGGGGGCTGGTACCTTCCTAGGCCTTGGCTGCAGCCCCGCGGCCATGTCCGGCAGCGGCATCATCCAAGGACCACACTAAGTGCCACAGGCGCTCACTCCGTCCCTCCAGCTTCTCCTGACCAAGACAAAAAACAGCCCTCCCTCACGCCCTTCACCTGCTCCACGACAGCTTGCTTGGCATTTGAAGCTTCAGACATCCCCCGGCAGCTCCATTTGCAGCAGGACTGCTCTCCTTGGCTCCTGCCTTCGCAGCAAGCTGGTCATCCACAGCAGGGCTACTACTTCTGCTGCGGGGCACCTTCAAACACCAGCATGTGGTTCTGTGATTTGAAGCAAGGGAGAGAAAGATCAGACCAGGAGACACAGGGAGGGAACAAGCCCAGCCCGGGACGTGCCTTTCAACCTGAACCCACAGGAGCACCGGGCACAACCCCAGCAGCTACGAAGCCCCACAGGCTCTTCAGAAGCTGTGAAAGGAGCAGCTTGGCTCAGGAGCCAGGGCTTTGATTTTTAAACAGGGCAGCCAGTGCATCCCTTACAAGAGCCCCTACTCTCTGTCATGGAGGTACTGTCAGAGTCCACAGCTCTGATGTGATCCAGACCTCTGTGCTGACTGCCAGCACATCCCGTTTGGGCACTGGCAGCAGAGGAGCAGATCTTCATTTTCCACATACACATCCTCCAAGCTGAATTCTTAAATGAATGCCTCAGGCCCTTCCTTTCAACCTTTTCCCATCCTTCATGCACCCCAAGAACTACCATGAATCAAAGAACCAGCGCAGTGATCCCAAAATATCTCCTGCAGATTCTCCTGGACAGAAACAGCCCCCCACACGAAAGACCACCTTTGTAACAGACACAGGGCCTCAAAAGCAGAGGCAAACCATGCAAAACACAGAGCAGGAGTGGAGCCACTCGTGAAATCAACAGTGGTTGATTAGAAAAGCTGTTACGTCTCTGCAGGAAGCACCAAAGGCCTGAAAGAATGAACCTCTCCAGCCTCGGATGTATCATTTAAAGCAGCTGGGATTTTAGAAGACAAGACAGCAGCCACATCAAAAGCACACACAAAGAAACAAACCAAAAAAGACGATAAAGAGATGAAAAGACAGGCACCCAGTGGGTCAGGAGCAGCCACCTTGGCAAATGTGACCATCAACACAAGCATCTCCCAGTTTCAAGGCTCAGAGCTGCAGGACAGACCCACTCCGTCTGGAGCTGTCAGCAGCACTGCAGGGGTTTTGTTTCCCATTACAAGGTCTGTTACAGGACCAGCTCCAGGGGGTGCAGGTTTCATTTGAGCAGCCTCTCCCTGCCAAGGATGAAAGCAGGGACCCGAGTACCCCATTGGTGACTTCCTCTCACACTGGGAAGTCTTCCTAGTGCACTCTGGCACGCGATCTCATTAAAAGGGAAGAGAGGGGATGGATGCAAACATAAAAAGAAGCTGGAGGCTGCCAGCCACTGGCCCATCCTGACTCCATCCCTCTCCCCAGTGCAGCAGGAGCACAACTGGCTGCTCTTGGAAGGACAACAAGGCCATCGGGAGACGAGGATTTCAGGTGGGCAACAGACAGCAGGAGCAGATGAAATCTTGGTAAAGAAGAGCTCCTTTTATCAGGACAGGACAGGCCTTTGCTCTCTGCCATCAGGAAAGACAAGACATGAGGACTGTCTGGAAGCCTCCCGCCCCTGCAAACAGCAAGGGGTGCTTGTGCTGCCCCAAACAGCCACGATGCCCAAAGCCTTTCTTTCCACCATGCCTCTGCCTCCCAGCACCAGCAAACCCTGCAGCAAAGTCCCTGGACGGGAGCTGAGATCCCCAGCAGGGCCTGCAGGAATCTCACGCTCCCAGCTCCCAGCCTGTAGCTCAGATATTCCAGCATTCCAGAAGCCTCAGCAGAGACAGGTGATGCCCTAAACCCAAGAGCATAAGAGAAGCTTCATAGAGCGACCAGCCTTCCTTTCAAGGGCTTTGCTTCAGTCCTGTCCCCACATTTGCAGCCCTGCAAATCTCTCCCTTACAAAGCAGCACAGGGACTCCAAGAGCAGCCGAGACACAGAGAAGAAACCTTCCCTTTTTCCTTAACCAACCCCAAACTTTTTCCTCTTTACTAGACACAGGAAAAAAAAAAAAATCCTCCCCCATGCCAGAGACAGCACCAAGGGAAGGTGGATGGACCAAGGATGGACCAAGGGTGACACACAAGGTGACAAATTTGCACTTCCCTGAATCATCACATAAAACTTCCATCTGCCTTTAGAGTTACCAGACAGTCACGTTTGTCCTCAACCTTAGCACAGGCTCCAGGAGAGACTGTGTCTTGTGATCCTGCAGCTCTTCTTCTGGAAGTTAACCTCAGCACGCGCCTTCAGGGTCCTTGGCTCCCTGAAAAGAAGAACAAGTCTCCTGGCTTGGGTGCTTTTGGTTTTAAGGAGCCATCTGCTGAACTACTGTCTGAGACCAAAATGCCAGCAGCTTTGTGCCAAAGAGGAAAGCCAGGGTACAGCAGAAAGGCGCTGAGACGCTCTGCCTTGCACAAACAAGTGCCTGAGGATGTGCAATGGACCAAGAATCCCACAGAAATAAAAGTCACCTTTTTTAGCAGCCTTTATCTTTGGTCCTGCAAATGTAGTAGGAAACCTACTTCTTCTTCCTTCATGGTCTCCTGCAATCCAACCACACCAAGAAGGCCAGTCCTCAAGGCCATGGTAGAAACACTTGTGGATATCTCTGTACATGGGGTGCTGCCAGGGAATGGTGGGCAGAGAAGCCCCTGGTGACATACCTACCTGTCAGAGAAGCTGAGGCTTACAATGGAAGAACCACCAGGGCTCTCAAAACAAAGAACAACAGAGACTCAGGAAAAGAAGAGCAAGTGCCACCGTTTCAGGGAACTGCTAGATCTTCAACCAGCAGCAGCAGGCATAGGATGGGCTGGATTACCCAGCACAGCCCCATGACAAGCCTTTGCACCTTGCTCTGAAAACGCTGGTATCCAGCACATGGGTTCACACGCTTCTCCCACCATCCAGCCTGGCACCTCAGTGCTCCTCGGGGTGGGGAGGCAGGTGATGGTGGTACAAGGGTCACCCCTGTGGCCACTATGGGGAGGGAGCACGTATATATACCACGCCAAGTCAGGATTCGCCGGTGGCATTCAGCAAGTGACAAACACACAGGAGCTTTTGGTAACGATTCTCTGAAGGGAAAACTAAAGCTCACAGGTACAACCATGGGAAGGCTCTCACAGAGTGGTAATGGCATCAACGGGGAGATTCAAGCATGCTCTGGGAAGTGTTTGTGCTGTCAAGGTTTGACGAAGCTCTGCAGCGAAGCCCCGGCAAGGGGCTCCTGTGCGCTCATTTCTGAGAACACAGACTGATGGGCCATCACCCTGCCAACAGACACCAGCTTGTCAGCACGTGGTACATAAACCACAGCACCCTCAAAAGAGAAAGGTCATCCCACTAGACATCCAGCATCTCCCTCCAGTACCTGCAGCGTCTGCAGCCCAGCCCTGCTGCCAGGAGTCTCCCAGCACGGCCAGCTCAGCGCTCCAAGCTTCCAAACCCCGTCTCTCTGGAAGCAGCACTCAGTCCTTTCCAGGAGAAGAAGATTAAAACATTCCATAACTCCATCGGGAGACTTTTCGCCCCAGGGAAAAGGAAATGAAAGGGATGTTTGCTTCAGTTGTTCTCAAGCAGATAAAACCAACCACTGCAGCAGCGAGGCAGCTCTCACTGCAGTAGAGCTCTTCAAAGCCCTGGAACAAATAGCCTTGCCTCTAGCTGCCAGCTGCATGGGATTGCTTTGTACCACCTTACACAGACCTCAAATAAAATACCTCTTGCAAGTGAACCAAGAAACAGCATGGAGGCTGACATGGGATTAGGCACTGCCTTCTGAACCTCGTTTCCTTGGTACCTACAGCAAACCTCCAGGTCCCGTTCGACCCTCAGATGAGCTTGGTCTTCTGCAACGGTAACGAAAGCAGCTTCAGCAACATCAGTTGGCCCACAGAAGCTTCCTTCCTTCCTTCCTTCCTTCCTTCCTTACTAGGTGGAACTCGGCTCTGCCTGACCAGCTCCATTCCCACCAGAGCCACTCGGGTGCTAGCACTCAACAGCTCCGGAGTCCAGAGTCCCACCAGGGCAGGAGGCAAAGCCTGCGGACAAAGGCAGCTGTGACACAGAGTGACAGAGCTAGGACATGATCAAGGGTTGGCAGCACTGGGATCGGAACCCCCACCATCCCTTCACAAGAGGTGTCTCCCGCTGGCACTACAACTATCAGTCCCTATGCACTAATGCTCCCAGAAAGAGACAGCTCATTTCCTTTGCCCTTGCTTGGCACATCAATACTTAAGCGACAGATGCCTTCACATCACCTCCAAGACAGGCAGTTAAGATGACACCTCTCCTTTGAGTGGAAACAAAGCGAAAGAGAGAAAATGTGAGGCAAGATACTTTCCAATGTCGACATTTGTACAGGCGTGACTGTACTTGGAAGGGCAGAACAGGCGAATCCATGGCACCCGCAGAACAGAGAAGCTTTGGAGCAAACTCGTTAGGGCCAGCAGAACACATCTCCTCCCGGGGCTGGACAGCTCCAACTGCCACATTGCTTCCCAGGAATGACAGGGGGAGACAGCCAGGACAGCTGCAAAAAGTCAGTGAGATGTCTCAAAAGGGGAAAAAGGAGAAGACAACCAAGATCTTTTTAGCATGCTGTTTGTGACAAGAGCCATCAAAACATGAGAGTCGGTGATGGACAGCTGGGGAGAACAGTCAGGATTCCACAAAACAGTTCAGACAGCGGGAAACCAGGCTGAAAATTAACATTTGTCAAAAGAAAAACGTGGCGCTTCGCTCTGCCCTAGAGCGACCTCTGTGTCACAGGCAAATATCCCATCCTGCTGCCCAGACCCAGACCCATACACAGACCCAGATCAAGAGCACTCCTTCCCCAAAGGAGACTGCCTCGGCCCTGAGGCAGGATGAGGATGGGACCCCACCATCTCTTCTCCAGCTCACACTTGTGTATGCTGGGATGGCAGTAGCTCACGGGCTTGTCAGAGCCACAGCAGAAGGGAAATCCAAAACTCAGTCACGCCCACCTTCCTCTCCTGCTCTGCTGTCACAGAGGTATTCCCAGCTCTGAAAAGAACTCCACACGACTCCACCTCTGTGCCACTGATCCCGTCCTCAGTGGGCTTTGCTCCTTCCTTAAGGAACAAGGAGAGGGCAGGGGGCAGACTGAGCAAAGTGTTTCCCTTCCGTGGGGAGCATCTGCTCAGCCCTCCAGCACTGGCAGGCAAATTATCTTCTGGAGCAAGGGCACAGAGCTCAGCACGCTTCTGCCAGCAGACAGCTCGGCCCAGGGCTCCCTCTTGATTCCTGCTTTTTAACAAGCATCCATCCCTCCTCTGGCAGACCTAACCACAGCAGACCTAACACCTAGCAGAAAGAAGATCTGGGAGTCACCAGCCGTAACATCTCACGCACTCCTTACAGCTGCCACTCTTCTTTCCCCCACGTCGTTATGGTCCAGGAACACGACAATTACAGCCACCGCTGTGGCTATATTCTCCACAGGGTTTGCAGTGAGCTCTGAGGCAGAGCTCCATCTCAACAGAGCCAGCTTTGAGACCTGCAGCCCAAAGCTCAGCAGGCAGTGGGCACATCAAACCCTTGACAAAACGTCCCTCTTCCCTGACAAGCCACCCAGGACACAGATTTCCAGGCCCTCTGCCCTCTGCTCAGCAATTCCCTTCGCCACAAAGGTCTGAGAGTCAACAAACTGGTCCCTCTCCTTGCTTTACAGCGCTCCTGTTGGCCCACTATTGCCTCCAAAGCTTCTCAGTCCCCCAACACAGCAAGGCCGCCCCAGCCTTGAAACATCAGGCAACATCATCAGACATTAGGCAGAAGCTCTTCCCTGTGAGGCTGCTGAGGCCCTGGCACAGGTAGCCCAGAGAAGCTGTGGCTGCCCCATCCCTGGCACTGTTCAAGGCCAGCTTGGACACAGGACCTTGGAGCAACCTGCTCTAGTGGAAGGTGTCCCTGCCCGTGGCAGGGGGCTGCAACTGGATGAGCTTGGAGGTCCCTTCCAACCCAAACCAGTCTGGGACTCCATGATTCTATGTTTACCTGACGCTAAGGTACAGATCAAGCCCTGCACAGTTTGTGCTGCTGCTGGAAGCTGGTGGCTCCAATTCAGCTAGATAAAGCGCAGATAGACAAATCCCTTCTCCAGCACAGCCTCATCCCACCTGCCACAGCTCCCCACACACAGACCATTCAGCCTGAAGGCACATTTTTCACTGCCCTCCAAGCCCCAAGCTCCAGCACTCCCATTCTCCCCTTTCTTCTGGCATCCACATGCCCAGGCACTCGGCAGCTCCCAGCACCTGAAACTGTCATTATCCACTCCTATGAAGTCACTGTTGGGCCCACATCTGGTTTAGAGCCTTCTCCTTTCCCCCAGCTTGCTACAGCCACTCTTATAGCTCCCCTACACAACAGAGCTCAGGCAAAAGCACACAGCTTTGACCACTTTCTTCTGCAAGGAAGCTGCACCTCAGCTCCAGGTGTCACCCCACACCTTTACAAGGCCAGCTGTGCTCTGACAGTCCACAACTAGGTGTCTGGACCACACTAACCCGCCGGGTGTCTAGGCCCCACTCAGTACCCCCAGCACACCGTAAGAACAGACAACTCTTCAAGAAGCACATTTCCCATTTCTTCTTAGCAAGGAGCAGTGTGTTTTACACAGCCTTTTCCAGACAGCTCACTACTGTGGGGGTTGGAATGTATTGAAACTGTCAGAGACCATGGGAAGGAGGAGCTACAGCAGGCAATTAAGAGTGACCCATCCCTGACTGGTACGTGGAAGATGTTGGAACTGGCAAGGAACAAGGACGTCAGAACTGGAAAGAGGATGTCGATAAGAAAATCAGATGGATCTTTCACCTGATGTAACCGCAAGGCAAACACAGATGTGCTTGGCTAATTGCTTGGAAGCATATAAATATTGTGTAACCTTTGCAATAATCAATCCAGCTTGCACTCTACTTCTGGGTCCGTGCCTCCATCCTTATAAATGGCACCAGAACAGGGACTTGACAGAGAGCCATGACTCCGCGACCGGTGGGGATGCCCAGCCGAACGCCGAATGGCTGCAGCGCTTAACCAATACCTCTGACTGAGGTAAGCGGCTGTGAGGAGGAGCATGAAAATTCAGTATCCCCTTGAGCACAAATTGGTGTTCAGAGTGCTAGAAAAAGCTATAGTGAAGAAGGGGGTTACTGTAAATGAAGACAGATTGAAAGACTTGTTAATATGGGTCTCAACTAATGCCCCTGAGGCAACATCAACTAATATTTATCAGAAGCAAATATGGGACAAGACTGGGGTCTGCCTCTGGGATGCAGCATGAGGCTGGGAAGTCCTGGTGAACACAGGGCATGGGACACAGCAGGGCACTGAAGGGGCAGGCAGAAAAAGCCTTTTCTTAGGCACATCGTGTGCGCATCAGTTTGTATTTCTTATTAATGAGAAAAAAGGTGTTAATTAAAGATGGGTCTGTGCTACAGAATACAGTGGGCAAGAGTAAATCATTTATTGCCAAAGTGCTATTTTCGCTACATTTTATCCAAGTGATTACAGTTTCTTTTAAATTCCAGATAGCTAGTACTTGTGGGTTTTTTGTATATTCATGCAAAATATTTGTAATTTAACAAAACAATTTCCTGACAAGGGTTCTTTGAAAAAGAATTACTGTCAAATTCTACCAGAGTTTTTTATGTGCCCTGCATATGTGGATAGTTCTTCGAGCTGCATGCCATGGTTAGTCAGATGGCACCAAAAGACAGCGAGAGTCTTGAGTTTTATTTTACTGAAGGAAGCAATCAAATAGTGTACAACACTAAAATATCTTTAAAAACAAAACAAAACAAAACAAAACAAAACAAAACACCACTTTCTGTAATTATGGAAATATAAACAATATTTAAACAAGTGGGAAATTTTCAGCTAGACAGTGCGTGGATTTGGCGAACACTTTGCTAGCACAAATAAATTCTGTCTTTTCAGAGCATCAGTGAAGGGGAACAGCATTACTGCAGCTTAGGGAACTCTAGAAATTCTGGACTGGGTGCTATGTGCATTTCTTATACCAATACAGAAGGAAATGCTTTAGGTCAGTTAAAATAGAGCATAATGTTGGCTTGGTGTAGTGAAGTAACTGATGAATTCCCATCTTTATGTGTTCGCTCTTTATCAACATCTTTTACTAAATTGCTTCATAAATAGTCTTGCCTCTGAAATGAGCAAAAGCTCATATTACTGCACAAGTGAATCAATGGAATAAATATCCATTTCTGATTGCTATCAGGTAGACAACAGTTAAGAGGAACAGTTAAGCTGTAAAGAGGAAGCTTAAATCTTACTGGAGACAATTACATTCTTTACTGAATTTAAACTGAAGAAAATGGTTTTACCGCCTTTAACATGTTCATGGGTATGTTCAGCAGTAAAATAAATATCAGTAAAAGGTAGTAATAGAGTAAACCGGACACAAAAATATGTAAGACAAATGGAAATTACCTGCTGAATACAGTGCATCATATTAAAATGTGAGTTCTTTCCGCTCCAAATTGAAACAGTGAGGCAGACTATATTTCTGAAAGGAGTAGTATTTTTAAAGTACCCTTTGCTACAGAATGGCCATAAGAATGTCCCGGTTTCTGTAACCTTGCTCTAATTCTCATCATCCTTCTTGTAACTGGGAGGATTTCCAACAAACCCTACGTCCACAGCAAAATTAGTCAGGGTTACGTAGAATTAAATTTCAGTTCATTTTTCAAATGAAAGAGGGTTAAGCCAATTTAAGCTTTCATGACATCAGCCCAGAGAGGAACATGAGATTAGTGAAGGCCAGACTATCAACGGGCATCAAGGCTATAAAATACAGTGATATCTAATATGAGCCCTGTCTCACAGGGTGTTTCTTCTTGTAGTTTGTGATAATGTTATGCCTCTGTGCTTTTTTAACCAGATCAGGTGGGATTTGTTGGCATCTGTCTGATTTGATTCATGTGCTGTCTATGTGTTGGCAGTTTTGCAACTCAAGTATCAGTAAAATTTTTTTAGGACTCAGAATATCCTGATGAAAGGTTTTGTCGGGAAGTTCCCAACCAAGTCTGTAAAGAGGGCTCAGGAAACTGTTTACTTCCCCCTATGCTCCCCACCCCCCTTGATGTAATGTCAACCTCTGACACCTCTGAAAATTTAAACTGGAAGAAAATATTATCTGTCTTTAATGCTTCCACTTTACAAAGACCTTGGAGCTTACCTGTAGAAATGAGTTGGGTTTAGTCATATTCTGCATTAGAAAACCTTTAAAGAAGTCACAGATGTCTGACCAATTATATCTGAGTTGTGAAGCAAGGGTAGGATTTTAGCTTCAAACAATATGCAGTCATATTGCTGAGGCGAGTAGCTCGAGAGAGGACGCCTTCAGCACCGACCGGAGCAGGGCTGAGATCAGCCTCCAGGAGCCCCAACTGGGAGCTACAAGAGCCACGGAGGGAGCCTCCAGGTCTCGCCAGGCCTTGCCCCGCAGCCGGCAGCTCAGCTGACGCGAGCACGTGACTCACGGGGGGCGGAGCCAGGGGCAGCGGCACCAACCCTGAGTGGGTAAAAACGTGCCCCGGTGAACGCGGCGAACAGAGCGGGATGGAGAGCGCCCACCTCATGAGCGGGGTCCTGTCCGGGAGCTCTGCTCTGGCTGCCCCGGCGGTGGCAGCGTAGGCGCCCAGAGAGAGCCGATGAGAGGGGAGGCTGCAGTGCGGAGCTCGGGGTGCAGAGAGTGCCTGCACTGCTCTGGTGAGGGGAGGGTGCACAACGGGCAGGGCTGCACTCGGTGCTCCCTCATGGAGGTCCTCCTGCAGCAGGGGCTGAGCTGCGGGATGTTAGTAACAGACTGCAAGATGCCAGGGAAGCTGAGAGGAAGCAGGAATGCTTGCTACAGGCCCAAACTGCGCAGAGTCCTCAAGCTTCCCTGTAGCTCATGGAGGAAATAAGGAGGCCGTTAACCCGGGAAGCTGGGAATTAGTGAGAAAAAAAACAACAAAAAAAAGGAGGAAAAAGACAATTAAGAGCAAGGGACTTCCTCCTAAATCTGTTGTCCCCGCGCAGAACCGCTTTGCTGTCCTGCAGGGGGCTCATGAGGAAACGCACACCAGAAAGAGCCGGCTGATGCACTGGGAAAGATCTCTACTGATGCTGCAAGGAAAAAGCAGCGGGTCATAGTAGTAGGGGACTCTACATTGAAAGGGACAGAAGCACTCGTCTGTCGGCCTGACCCAGTCTCAAGGGAGGTGTATTGCCTACCAGGGGCATGGATCAGGGATGTGGCAGAGAGGCTGCCTGCTCTAGTAAGTCCCACGGACTATTACCCACTTCTAGTGATCCATGTAGGTGCTAGGGATATAGATAGTAGTAGCCTGGAGAACATAAAGAAGGACTACAGAGCCCTGGGAGAGGTGGTTAGGGGCTCTGGAGCTCAGACTGTCATTTTGTCAATTCTCCAGGATACAGGGGAGGACCTTAAAGGCCATGAGGGTTGGCCAGGTTAATAAATGGTTAAAAGGGTGGTGTCATAGTCAGGGGTTTGGGTGTCTTGAACATGGGACCCAAGTTTGTAGGCCAGGTCTACTGGGGGCTGGTGGAGCTGCTCTGGTTAAGAAGGGGAAGAGCAGTTTTGGTAAGAGCCTTACCAGACTGGTCAAGGATGTTTTAAACTAGATGTGTTGGGGGAGGGGGGGCATCATTCCGTCCCAACACTCCCAGTCAGTTGCCAGCACCTATAATAAATGCTCAGAGCAATGCAGAGATATTCCAGCTGCTCCAGCCAATGAGCCAGCTTCATTTGGAACTCGGCTCAGATGCCTCTATACAAATGCCTGTAGCATGGGGAACAAAGAAGAGGAATTAGAGATGTGTGCACATCTAAAGGGGTATGATACAATAGGCATCGCAGAAACATGGTGGGATGGCTCCTATGACTGGAGTGTTGGAATGGAAGGGTTCAGGCTCTTTAGAAAAGACAGGCCCACCAGCCTGGGAGGGGGAGTTGCCCTTTATGTTAGGGATAGGCTGGAGAGTATGGAACTCTGTCTGGGGACAGGGGAGCAGATAACAGAGAGTTTGTGGGTCAGGGTTAAAGAAAAAACAGCGATGGGAGACATTACTGTGGAGATCTGTTACAGACCGCCTGATCAAGGGGAATCTGCGGATGAAGGGCTCTACAGACAGATAGGAAAAGCCTCACGCTCACAGGCCCTTGTTCTCATGGGGGACTTCAACCACCCTGACATCTGTTGGAATGATGGTACGGCCCGGCACAAGCAATCCAGGAGGTTCCACGATTGTGTGGAAGACAACTTCCTTCTGCAAGTAATAGAGGAGCCGACAAGGAGAGGTGCCATGCTTGACCTTGTGCTCACCAACAGGGAAGGGCTCGTTGGAAATGTGATCCTCCAGGGCAGCCTCAGATGCAGCGACCATGAGATGGTCGAATTTGAGATCCTCAGGACAGTGAGAAGAGCATGCAGCAAGCTCACTGCCCTGGACTTCAAGAGAGCAGACTTCAACCTCTTCAGGAACCTTCTTAGTAAGGTTCCATGGGATATAGCCATAGAGGGCAGGGAGGCCCAAGACTGTTGGTTGATATTCAAGGATCACCTGCTACAAGCTCAGGAGTGTTGCATCCCAACGAGAAGGAAGTGCAGCAGGAGGGCCAGGAGACCTCCTTGGATGGATAAGGAGCTGCTGAGGAAACTTAGAGGGAAAAAAGAGGTTTATAAAAGGTGGAAGCAAGGACAGGCAGCCTGGGAAGAGTACAGGGATGTTGTCCGGGAAGCTAGGGACCAGGTTAGGAAACCAAAGCCCAGTTAGAACTAAACTTGGCTAGGGATGTGAAAGATAACAGGAAGGGATTCTATACGTACATTGCAAATGAAAGAAAGACTAGGGAGAACGTAGGCCCCCTCAGGAAGCTCTTGGGAGAACTGGCTACACAGAATTTAGAGAAGGCTGAGGTTCTGAGTGACTTTTTTGCCTCAGTCTTCACTGGCAAAGGCTCTGACCGCACCACCCAAGTCTTAGAAGGCAGGTGCAGGGACTGTGAGAATGAAGACCTTGGGCCCACTGTAGGAGAGGATCTGGTTCAAGACCATCTTAAGAACCTGAACGTACACAAGTCCATGGGTCCTGATGAAATCCATCCGTGGGTCCTGAAGGAGCTGGCAAATGAAGCTGCTAAGCCACTGTCCATCATATTTGAAAAATCATGGTACTCAGGTGAAGCTCCCTAAGATTGGAAAAAGGGAAATATAACCCCCATTTTCAAGTAACGAGTGGTGTCCCTCAGGGATCGCTGCTGGGACTGGTCTCGTTCAACATCTTTGTCGCTGACACGAACAGTGGGATTGAGTGCGCCCTCAGCAAGTTGGCCAATGACACCAAGCTGTGTGGTTCGGTTGATCCACTGGATGGAAGGAATGCCATGCAGGGGGACCATGAACCGCTTGTGAGCTGGGCTGATGCCAACCTCATGAAGTTTAACCATGCCAAGTGCAAGGTCCTACACGTGGGTCGGAGCAATCCCAGGCACAGCTACAGGCTGGGCAGAGGAGAGATTCAGAGCAGCCCTGTGGAGAAGGACTTGGGGGTGTTGGTCGATGAGAAAATGAACATGAGCCGGCTTCAGTGTGCGCTTGCAGCCCAGAAAGCCAACTGCATCCTGGGCTGCATCAGAGGGAGTGTGACCAGCAGGTCGAAGGAGGTGATCCTGCCCCTTTATTCTGCTCTTGTGAGACCTCACCTGAAGCACTGTGTGCAGTTCTGGTGTCCTCAACATAAAAAGGACATGGAACTGTTGGAGCAAGTCCAGAGGAGGGCCACGAGGATGATCAGGGGACTGGAGCACCTCCCATATGAAGATAGGCTGAGAAAGTTGGGGCTGTAAAGCAAATCAGTCCTCTTCAAATAGATTTTGAATACAGCTTTTCTGTTTTCTTTTTGGAAGGAAGTGGGGGAAATTTATTTTTTTTTTTTGCCTGGATGAGATTTCACAATTTTTAACCTTTCAGCGACCCCTAAGAGTAAAAAAATGTTGTTCAGCTCCCAAAGCCCAGGAATGGAGGTGAAAGAAAAGACATTGTCAGAATTGCTTTACTCTACATTCACTGCTTAAGGGAAGCAGGAAGATATCCCTGCATGAGGAAATAGCATAAACCACACTTGACCCTCATGATGGGCAGAAAATCCATCTGTTCAGTGTAACACCAGCACGTTTGTCATTCTGTCAGTTATCACTAGAGATGTTATTTATTCATGCTTTCACAATCCCCTGCATATACAAAATATTCATCTGTGTGTCTTCAGTAATTCATGTCACATTACCAAAGGGGAATACAATTTCTCAGTAAAGCGCAACTAACTCCCACCTTACACATTACTCCACAAACTCCGTGTAGCAGAGACCTAGCAGAGATGATTATGCATAAAACCAGAGAGCCTTGACAAATAAGAACAGGATACCTGTCAGCCTTCTTCACTTGGGCTGTCCCTGAGGTAAGTGACTCAGAGTGAATCAGATGTATCTGTATTTCCACAGAGAAAATACAGTTCTGCTTTATTTTTGTGCTCTCAAACACTAGACACAGTTCCAGATTTTAAGCTCACAAAGTTATTTTATTAGGAACACATGTTCATCTCCAGGTTCAATGTAAAATACCCATTGGTCTAATATGGAAGTTCTCTCTTCAACAGACTATGGTGCAGATATGTGAGTGTGCACATTTCACTACATATGGTGAAAACCTGTACTAAGAATGAACAGGCTACTGCAAAAGATGGTCAACTTGTGGGGGGTGGAAGACAATTTCTAAAAGGAAGCACTAGTGCTTCCCAAAGGAAACACTAAGAAAGCAGAAGGGCTCTTTAAAAGGGACTCTCTCGCTTGCATTTCATAAGTGCAGTCTCGCTGAGTGACAGTTCAGACCACAGCAAGAAATAATCCTTGGGCTGGCCGCAGAGCTATAGGTTGAAATGTCTCAACTATTTTTCAATTGTCATTCTGTTTTCTAAACATACCCAAATACATAGCATTAAAAAGATGTGGAATATTAGAATTACTGTTAAGACATGAAAAACTCTCATAGCAGAACATGAAATTTTTCCCAACTACATGACAAGACATTAAAAAAGAAACCCAGAGAATGAACATACATTCAGTATTGTACCACAGGACTTTTAAAAAATACTTAATTGGAGATGCACATCAGAAACCTAAGAATAGCAGAAACATTACTGAAATCAACTGAAAGAAGAATAAAATGTATTGGTTATAATAAAAGAAAAATCTTTTCCTAGTTACAGCAGCATAGCTGATAGTTTGATTTCAGAAACCTGGTTGCTTAAGAATAAAAAAGATAATAAAATCAGTTAATGCTAATGCTGGTCATGGCTCATTGGCTGCTTTACATATTGTAGCAATAGTCATCAAAATGCAAATAAAAATGATATTTTTCCAAATTAATAAACATTAAAAAGAAGCAAGCAACTAGAAAAAAAAAAAAAAAGGAAAAAAGTAAGCAAACAGGATAATTAAGCAATGCGAATACATTAATGGGGACAGATGAAGCTGATGCTGCTTGAAGGCATGAAGGAATTAATTGTTGTAACATTCTTGAAATAATTTGGATAACATCCCTGAACCCAGAATACATTTTCATAGGGGAGGGCAACAGGACAAATGAAACATGAGACAGTTTTATTATTCTATAACGCACAGAATAGTTCAGTAATTAAAACAATGAAAAGCTGACATTGTCTCAGCTTCCAGTAAGAATAAGAAAAACAGGTGCTCCAAATTGGTCCTTTCCAATAGGAAATGTGATACACAGCAGAAACTAGAAGATGATAGTATTGCACTTAAAGCTGCTCAGAAATAAAAGGGCTGAGCTGCTGGCTAAAGCAGTTCTTCATGTCCTAGCCTGGAGGACAATTTCTTGTGCAACTTCTCTTTTGAGACCTTGGTTATCCAGCTTCCAGAAAACTCGTTAAATAACTAAAACTAAAACAATGACTCTTCGGTCACAGAGACAAGCAGCAGGGATGAACCACATCAGCTCATGGGATGAGCCACAGCAGGGATGAGCCACATCCACATCATGGATCCACTCAGCTCACAAACAGCTTTTGACAAGAGTCCTTCAGCAAGGGCCTGTTGAAAAACCCAAAGAGCCACAGGATAAAAAGCAAAATAGTTGCTCAGAACCAGAAACTGCCCAGGGGATAGAAATTAAATGAGGAATCACTGGTCTGCTGTCACAATGGCTGAATAACAACAGGAATCTGTACGGGACTGTTTTCTAAAGCAATATGACAGAAAACATGAAAGTTTGTGGTATTTGGCCAACTTGCTTAAGAAAACAAAACCAAATACAAAACCAAATGGATCATCTGGAATAGACTTGCAAGAAACGTCACAAGATGAATTGTAGGCAAACATTAGATTTTCTACTGATGAAGATTATTACTGTTCTTTTTGTGAATGAGTAAGGTCATTCAGGAGCATCTTTCACTTGCTACTTGGCTTCTGAATCTCAGTGTTGAGGTGGATTTATTTGAAGGCCACAGATTTGGAGGTTTTGGTTTGGATTTTTTTTTTTTTTAATAAAAAACTTTCCATGCACATTTCAGCATGAAAGCTGTGTAGCTGTCTATTCTCTGTACTGACTGCAGAACTTACAGAGAAACATCTGCTTCAGCACAAATAGTGCAGAATAATCTTTGGATTAACATTCTGTTCTGTCATTATGAAATGGGCTGGGTTTTTTTCTAACCAGATAGCTATAGTAATTTTAAATCATTCTAATGTACTATGATTAAATACTATGATTAAATGAAAGAGAAAATTAAGGTAAGAAGGACCATAGCAGACCTCAGTGCTTGTGCAGCATCCCTTCTCTGTTGTAAGTACAGAAGGACACACATGTTATGGACGGGAAGAATTTGAAGCTTTCCACAGACTCTTGGAATATCAGAAAGATCAGATATGAATTTGTGTGCAGTCAATGTAGCTTTCAATTACATAAAGGTAAGCCAGTTTGCATTGCACTGTATGCAGATGAGATGCCTAAGGAAATTACCACTTTTGGCAGCATCTCTTAGGGGTTTTACAAGGTGTTTTGTTCTAGTGGATGAACAGCAGCATTGCACAGCACAAGATGTGGCTTGTTCAGTTCTACTGTTACTAGGAAATCTTTTCCCAGGTAGAGACTTTAGTCATTGGGCCATAGGTATGTGGCTAATTCCAACTGGGTCCTCATGCAAAGCTAACCTGCACACAAGAAAAACATCCGCATTCATCATGTCCTCCCCTATTTTGTAGGAACTGTTCAAGCGACAAGGACTGGCCCATTTACATGTCTCAAATTACCACTGATTTGGTGGAAAGCCATTGACAGCTTTGCAAAATTTGTGGTGAAGTTCTTCCTCTTGCAGGGAACTGGTGTTTTCCAGTAGATAAATATTTTCCAAGGAAGAAGGCTTAATGTACATCAATAAGTGTAGTTGTCCTTCATTCACTCTCATTCTTTCCCTCCACTGGAACCTGCCCCACACTTCACTGTATAGTCATTGGTGGAGGCATTGTTTCAGTTAGTGACAGTGACAATGTGCTGATACGCTTTTCTTTGCCATGATTTGAAAGGCCTAATTGTGTTGTAATGGATCAGACTGTGCAGCTTTACAGGTGACTGCACTTTGTATGTCTACACACTGCTCCTGATGTTTTCACCTTGATGTAGGGCACGTCTAAAAAAATGATTTTAAGAAGCATGTTAGAGGAGGAAAGGAGCACAAACAAAGCACCAGTGCTTGTGATGTTATCCCTAGTCTTACACATGAAAATGGATGAGGAAGCATTACAGGAGGGCACTCAGGAGTGATTTACACAAGACAAGCTGCACTTCCAGGGACTGGTTTACATTGTTTGTGTAGGGGTGTTGCAGCAGCATGTATCTCAGAAGGCCTCTCCCATACTGAACAAATCTAAACCAGCCTCTTTGCCTGTTGCCATAGCTTCCAGCTGCTCTAAGTGCTTTGCAGAAATCTCAGGCCCAGGCTACTCAAATTATTTATGTCATCATGGCTTGACTTCACGAATGAAGATTTGGGAAGGGCTTTACCCACGCTTACTACAAGTGCACTGATGACCAAAAAGACCAATGTGAGATAGGCAAATCCGGCTGCAAAAAGCACAGCGAAAGGTCTCCTTGGGTGGTATAGGTGGATTCTCTTCAAATCTGTTTTCTTCTATTCCTTTTGCAAGCACCAATTCTTTCCCCTAGTCTGTGTCACTAAGACGTAAGCATTGCTAGGGGAAAAGAAACCCAAAACCAAAATACCCAAACAAACCCTCCCCCCACCACCCCCCCATTTTTTCTGCTATGCCACATTGCATTTGTACCTTCTAAAATACTTTTAGAGGCTTTTTGCATGTATTTCTGTTAAAAGACCTGGGGATGTTTCATCCCTTCTAAGAAAACAAAATCTTTTCAACTGTATATTCTTTCACCAGTTCCTTACCAGGCACTCTTCATCCTCAACACCTTGTATATGGCTGTTTCTAGCACCCTGTGTTATGGTACTTTGAAATGATGAGCTAGAAATGGACCTCGCCTACTTGCGGAAGAAGCTGTGAAGACAAAGACTACACAATTTAAAACAAAAGCAAAAGGATCAGCAGCATTCACCCTACTGCAGGATTGTTAATGTATAACAGGTAGGGAGGAAATACTGACAAATGCCAGAACATCTCGTAACCACATTCCACAACAGCTTTCTAAGGCAGGCAGCTTGGCACAGTGTTTTCAAATCCAGTCAATGGTTACTCATGAAGTGTTGCCGTGGGTAGCATGTTTCAGATCACATGGCACCATCCTCCATCTAGCAAACTGCTGCATCCTTAGAACTGGCTATGATGGCTTGGAGATCGGAAATCACATTATTGTAACACATGCAAGGGGTTTTTTTACTTCTAATTTTTGCATCCTGGGTGTTCCTCTCCAGAGAAGAAAAATGTTTTCCTTGTATTCTATTATTTTCCTTTTCTGCTTTGCAACCAATCTAAATGAAAATACTTGCCACCTTCTCCTAGTGTTCCTACTGAATATTTACTGCAAGATCCTTCAACATACTGAGTTTCAACATACTGGGTTGAAACTCTACCATTTTGTTTCTCAGTTTCCTTTCCAAAGTAGGATTTGACCTTCTTGTCTTCCAAATGGAGGAATCTGACAACTATTTTCTATGGATTTATTGTAATTTAAACTTCACCTTTAAGGCAGATTTTTTATTTCAAACCTTTAAAGAGTATTCTTTCTTTTCAGTTTTTAAATTTGTTCTTTTCTGCCTATTTACTAACTCTAATTTAAAAATCTAAGGTTTTTATCTTTATGTCACTGTATCAGTTTTTTCCCCATTAAGTTATTGATGAAGTTGATTTAAAAATTAAATAATCATTCACTCTATCCTTCTGTCCTGGGTTCAGCTCTAACAGTTACTTTCCTCCTTAATATCTGGTGCAGTGCTGTGTTTGACATTTAGTCTGAGAATACTGCTGATAATGCACAGAAGTTTCAGTTGTTGCTCAGTAGCACCCTGATCAGGGAATTTTCAGTCACATACTATGCCAGTTAGGAAGGGCACAAGAAGAGGGGAGGAGACAGAGACAGGACACTTGACCCAAAGTAGCCAAAAGGGGTATTCCATCCTACAGCACATCATGCCCAGTATAGAAACTGGGGGAAGTTGCCCAGAAGGGCAGATCACTGCTCAGGTGGGGCTGGGTATCAGTCAGTGAGTGCTGAGCAGTTGCACTGTGCATCATTTGCATTTATTGTTTTTTCCCCTTCTCTTTTCAGTTTTATATTCTCTTCGCTTGTTATTTCCCTCATCATTATCATTATTGGTGGTAGCAGTAGTGGTTTTGTGTTACACCTTAGTTACTGGACTGCTCTTATCTCAACCTGTGGGAGTTGCATTATTTCGATTCTCCTCCTCCCCATTCCACCAGGAGCAGGAGGGAAGAAGGGCCAAGTGCACAAGGGGCTGCGTGGTTCTGAGTTACTGGCTGGGCCTAAGGCTGACCACCTTCAGATGTAATTTCTAAAACGCTTTACTGGCTTTCTCTGAAACCTGTGCTCCTAAATAATTCAGGCACATGACTCCAATGCAATCACACTGTCGTTTAAGTGCTGTCCGTAACCCACGCAGCTCGCTCACTCCCACCTTTTCTTCCCAACCCCCCGCCCCCTCAGCCCCAGAGGGACACGGAATGGAAAGAATGTAACTCCCACGGGTTGAGATAAGAGCAGTCAGTAACTAAGGTATAACAGAAACCACTGCTGCTGTCACCAATGATAATAATGATAAGGGAAATAACAAAGGAAGAGAATACAACCACTCACCACCCCCTGATATCCAGCCCTTTCGGGTAACTGCCCCCAGTTTATATACTGGGCATGATATGCTGTGGTATGGAATACCTCTTTGGTCAGTTTGGGTCAGGTGTCCTGTCTCTGCTTCCTCCCGGCTTCCCCCCTCCCTGGCAGAGCATGAGGCTCACAAAGTCCTTGGTCAGACCAAACATTTGAGCAGTAACTAAAAACATCAGTGTTATCAGTGCTGTTCCAAGGCTGAAAGTCAAAAACACAGCACTGCACCAGCTACTGAGAAGGAGAAAAAGAATTACCGCTACTGCTGAACCCAGGACACCATTTAAGAAAAGCAACATGATGGAGGCCAGACTGCTGTTTCCAATAATGACCAATAGCAGAAGCATAGAGAAGAACAATTAGCAATTTTATATGAAGTTTCATAGAAACAGCATTATTGCAGTTGTAAAACTAAGAGTATATTTCCATGTTAAAAGATACAGCTTAAATCAAGCTGGTTATCCAGCCTATAATGTAATTATATTCTAAGAAGAAACCAAACACCACATGAAAGGAAGTGGATTCTGAGAGTGCTTTCCCCATTAGCTATTTCTGGAATTAGTTTGGGAAGAAAAATGGTGAATTTCACCATAACATAGGGCCCTTATACATGATATTGGTCTCATCAAGTTTTCTGTCCCAGCACTTATGTACTATAATATACATTTATCGGACTGAAAGATGATTTCCTCTATGCCTTTACTATAATTTCCCTGCAACATCAGTCTCAGACAACTTTTCCCAATAATATAGCAATACAGACAAAGAAAATTCTATACAGCACTGGCAAAATAGTTATTGGTTTGTTCAAATTACTCCCAGTCAGTGAAGGAAGATCAAAGTCACGTTGCATTGAAATGTTGAAACTGATTTGTCATTAGGAGTAAAAATACAAGTAGTTCACATACCTAATGGGAAAAAACAAAATCAATGTTCATCTGTGTGGGAGGGTTTTGGCAAATTGTTTATTGATTTGAAATAAATTGCAGTTTAAAAATCCAAAGAGATTAATTGACTGAATCACTTTACAGCAGACAGCAGGAGTAAGCCTGTTGTGCACAGCCAAAGAGAAAAAATTACCGTAACAGAATGTCCATGAATAAACAGATACACTGAAATAACAACCTAAATCTGGTTAATTCAGCTGCTCTCCCTGAATTTAATTATTCTAATTAAAATCATCAAGCATCTACTGTGAGATGATTACAGGCTTTCTTCTTCATATCCAAACAAAAACGCGAAGCTTCACAACTGGAAAACAATCTAGTGCTACAGGATACAGCACCAAAAAAGAAATAAAAAGCATGACTGTCTTATGAACCCCCAACAGAGATGGATTACTGGAATAGAAGACAGCCACAGTGGAATGCTGGGTACGTGAGGCAGTCACATGCTTTACATCATGTTTCTACTTCACCAGGTAGCACAAAGGAAGGACTTTGAAGACCAGGAAAGCAGTAAGATGCAAGACAAATGCCTTCATACCTCGTCATCCCATTTTAAGGCCAAAAGATTGTGTTTTATCCCCATATTTCAGTCAGTGTAAACAGAAAGATCTTATGTGCATTAAAAAAAAGACAAAAATAATCAGGAGTTCTGTCTGCCCCCAGCGTCAAACACAAAAAATTCACACATGAAGATGTCTTGTCCCCCCTGTATAAGATATTCACTTAGTACAAACTGTAGCAAAAAGTAATTGCAGATGGGTTCAAACCTAAAAAATGGTTTTGAAACATCCTGGAGAGAAAACATAATTTGAATCTCATTTTTGAAAGTATTGCTAGAAGTACTTGTCTCTAAATAACCCAAGTCCAAAAATCCAGAAGCTTTTAGGTAGAAGAATGTTGACTCTAGGAAAAGGGGAGATGCTAGCATTGCAACAGCTTCACCCCATACAGTGAAAAAAAGCACGTCAAGCCTCCTTATGTACATGCATTGTGCTTTCAAATACTAATTTCTACATTTCTATAATCTGCTCCCAGGCCCTAAGGACAGCAAGAATTATTATCTGCTCCTATTATTAAGTGTAGGAACCAAGAAAATCTGGAAGACATCTTTGAACAGAAGAGTAAGGCAACACCACTACATCGTTACATCAGAGAGTAGAATTAAAAAAGTATTTGCAGACTGCAGAGGGTCTAACGGCACAGACAGCTTGACATGCAGTTACACCACATCCACCCTGACAGAGGCATAGGGAGGAAATACTCAGGTATAGAATACCTTCCTAAAGTCATGAAACACCACTGATAGCTAAAATATCATTATGATACCAATATTCCAGTCACAATCTTACTTGTTTCAGAATCAAACAGGGTTGGATAGCCTTAGAAGCAGTGAGCATCAGGCCACCTCATTTCAGAGAAAGGTACACTGCCAGCCAGACATGAACTTTAACCTGCAATGCTTTTCTTCCAAACTGCAGTAGCACATCAGTGAATAGCACTTCCTTTAAAAAGAGCTGCATAGGGTGACTTTATGAGGACTAGGAATGTGTTAATGTGATAAATTACATATAATTAATAACTTGTGACAAACATACTTCACACTATTAAATAAGCTCACCACACCTGGGGAGAAGTGTTTGAACAAAAGGGCATGTTTTAAGCTTTTGAAGGAATGATCTAAAAGATTCTTTGAGGACTCTCAAAGTGATATTTCTGTTAGGCTACTGCTTTCAAGGTTTGATTTTCAGCTGTAAGATCTAAGGTCTTACTCAAGTGGGTTGAGACTACCCAGTTACTTACCAAATATTACACAAGTGCATCACACAGTGCAAGTGACTCAACCTGCAAACCATGACATGCTAGGGGACCTACTAGAGCAGCAATCACAAGAGCCAGTCAAGAACAACTATGAACAAGCATGCCAAAAGCTGAAATTAGTCTGAACACTAATGTTCCTGAGTGAGCCACAGGAATAAAAGCATTTGTAAAAAGGAGGGAAGGGTAACTACTGCTGCTAGATTTGGATGATCAATTCACTAAGTAAAAAATCTGCCTGTGGGCACAAGGAAGAACTGAATCAAGGAGTTGTCTGAAAGTTAATCTCTGAGAAGTCCAACACCTCCAGCCTATTCCCCTGCACATGACATAAAAACGTGAATTGCTGAGTTGCATCAATATATATTAATAAAGTGGCCTGTTACACAGTTCAATTACATGACCGTTGTCTTCCAAGGCATGTGTGGTATTACAAGTATTCGGACAGTGATCTTAGGAGTTGCACCCAAGTCATACCTACTGGACACATATATTCATTTCTATTTCCTCCATTTCCTCTCCTTCCTCGTCATTCAGAGCTTAGTTCCTTGAGATACAAGTCTCATCAAGAGTTTAAGCACAATTTTATATGCAGTTCCTGCACAAAGATAATGACAGGAAGTTGTACTAGCAGCCTTCTTTTCACATTCTACTCCTTGACCTATTGACAACCTGCACACTAGAATCACTGTTGGCACCTGGCACAGGAACAGGCAAAATAATAATAAAAATGGTGGTAATAAAAGCACAAAGTTACATTTTTATCACTGTCTTCATAAATGTAAAGTTAAATTTTAAAACATTGAGATCAGAGGCCATCAAGGGATAAACCAAGCCTAAAATGCAGTGCAAGGGAAACACATCGCAAAGGGCACTCACTCAGGAGAATTAGTTTTGAGAAGACGACACAACAACGTTTTTAGCCCCAGCTCTTTAATAAGGATTTCATTCAGGAAATAAAGGCAAAACATCAAAGCATGAAACATGGCAAGTGACTTGATGTATAGCTTAAGATACTAAACTACTGCAGGCATTGGCATTTGACTTTCACTTGACTCAAGTATTTCTTCATACTCACTAAGTGGCAAACATTTATGGTTTCTACACACTGAGATACTGCAATGGCATTTATGTTCATCAAAATGCAAAGCTTAGTCCTGAAGTCAAGTTTCCCAAGGACAAATCCAGCAGCAGTGGACTGGGAAAGCTGCAATGAATTCTGTGCTACACACAGTGGGGGGAGGGGGGGGGGGGGAAGCCTATGAATTACTCCTTTCTCTTCCTTTCTATCAGCTGCTCACACTAAAACAAGGCATATGCTGAAGAAAATTCTGATTGTTATCTCCATTTAAGAATGGCTAGAGTGAAGAATCTGGATCAGGCTCTTCTCATCCACTTCCAGGCAATCCATTCCTTCCTTTCCAGTGAAAGCATAAACCTACTAAGCTGCTTTCACAAGTTATTCCAAAGCCAATGCGCTGGCAAGATGCTTTGCTCCTTCTTAACACTGTATCTGATTCTGTTTCATAAGACATCCTGAACCACTTAGGAGTTACCTATGAGGTATGTTTTCCTACATGCATTTTACACACCAGTTCAAAGCCTGCCCTACAACCCTTGAAGACAGAAATGAACTTTTGAAGAAGGCATATAAATTTTCAATTAAAACTCAGAGAGGCCTGGAAAAGAGAGAACCCTAAGTCAGAATCCTTCTAATTTTTCCCTCAAGTAAGAGCTAATAATGTGCAACAGCAACCCAGTGAAGTGCCTTTGTTTTACTGAATGTTCCACAGCTCTGGCCTAGTAAGATTGCAGTGGAAAGTCACTTTAAAAATTTCCCATTCATTTCCAAAACCTCAAGCTGCATATGGTTTTGAAAGTTTCAGAATGCAAAAGTACAGTATGTATACCACTAAGAGACATCTGTTTTGATTTCTCCCTGTTCAGATTAATGGAGTTCCATTAGATGCTGTTTTTCCTAAGGAAAAGGTGCACAGGCATTGGTAGCTGTTGAAAATAAACAGCTGGGCACAGGAAGATATGGAAGACTGAATGATGTTACCCTTCCAGATCCTAGTTTTTAGTAGGCAGTCCTTCAAGTATGAAGCTTGACAGCCAACCATTACAGTCCTAAGGAAGACCACTTCACTGGCTTCTGCTCAGTGCAAAAAATTGAGTATGTCCATTATCTTACAGGAGTCAGCTACAGACTAGTGATGCTTTAAAAAAATATGAAGACATATCAATAATGCTGCACATTTGTTGTCCGCTCTTCCATGATGAACCCTATCTATACTCCTATCTATATTTTCTTTCTTTGCAGGTTTTGTTTGGGTTTTTGGGTGGCTTTTTTTTTTTTTTTTTTGTACAATGAGAAGTTAAATACACAAAAGAAATTAATCAGAGCCAGCAAAGCAGCAGCATCTGTAGATTAGCAGAATACATGCACAGTCTCCATGCTAGAGTTCTGTTTCCTACCATGTTATCCATACTTGCCGCAAGGAAGCAAAGTTCCCACATACTATACACATATACTATTAATAAATATTTGTGACATTTTAGTAACATTATGGAAGGCTAATAGAACAGATTAACTCCTTCGAAAGCAGCAGTGAAAACAAGAGCTTATGCTAATCTCTTATTGCAATGCCATTAGGTGTCAGGACAGAAAAGAAAGGTACCAAAACTTCCTTTCCCATTCCATTTGAACTGATTGCCCACAATAGAAACAAACATTTCCTGTGACACTAAGTTGTCATCAGCTTGTGTACTTCCCAGTTCACTCAGTCTTCTCTTCTCCAGCTGGCTCTTCGCATAAGTAACCATGAGTTCATGTGCAATTTTGTAATTGCTTTCAGTTTGTTCAGAAATCTCAGCTTGCTCATAAAGCTCCAACTCATCAGTTAAACATTCAGGTGGTAGTTCTTGCCTGAAGCCCTCTGCACAGGCTGTCCCGCTGCCTGACTGGGTAGGCTGAGTATTCCCTAGGTCAGAAAACAATAAGAATGTCATCAGTCATGCAAAACTGCAAAATAATTTAAAACTCCTGGAATTAAGTTTTCTTCAGTCTTCACATCTTCACCTCATCCTACTCCCTTTTTGGGTAGCTAGTTAGTGACAGACACCTATTCCAAATACAGTGTAAGATGCTTGAGGAAAAGGTTTCTTCTTGAGATGACATCAAGTTGCCAAGTGATGTAAGACATATAAGATAGTATGAAAAATACAGTGGCCACATTCTATTTCCTGCAGAAAACAAACAAACAAACAAAAAACTGTACTGGGAGCACAACTCAGATGTAATGCACCAAAAAAAAAAAAAAAAAAAAAGAGAATTATTATGAACCAGGAGGACTGTAAAAGAAGCCATTTCTGCTTGCTGGCTGCTCACACTCTGGTTTCCATATGACCTGAGGAGGTCCATCAGTCATACAGGCTCTGCTTAGCAGGGAGCACAGATCAGGTACATAAAGACTTTTCAGTGAAAGTGCACCACGCCATGAAGCACAGACATCCAGAGTGCTCCTCTGCAGCAAGTTTATCCTTCAAGAAATTCCAGTGTTCTGAGACTTATGAACATTCATTTCAGCTAAATCAATGTAGATTTCATTAGAAAATTTAAGATGATTATGAATTAGGCAATCAAAAAACCTGGGTTACTAGATTTACTAGCTTTAGGAGTTTCTTATAGGAAGAAAAAAATACCTTTTGTTCTCTCTGCTGAAGCATCATTCACATCAGAGGGCATTGTTGGTCTAACCAGGACCACACCACATTCTTCATTATTATGGATCATATTATTGATCATGGTTATCTTGGGGATGTCATGGTGTTCATCTAAGAAGTTCTATAGCAAAGAAATGGAAATCCAACATGTTATGTACAGCTAAAGGGATGCAAAATTTTCAGTTTTAGGTAGAATAAGTTCTATGCATTGGCTAGAATTCTGTTATTCGCCTATGCAGGTGATGTTGTAAAAGGCATTCTCTTTCTGCAAATAAGAAAGAAAATAAGTATACTGCTTTGGTGGACAAGTACATTATCATCATGTGTGACATATAAAAGTTCTAACATAAGGCAGCAAAGTTATAAAGCCAGCCTAAACACAAATTATTTGCATTAACTTTAGCAGCTATAAGCTTTAGAAGAAGTACATTCTGCCTTGAGCTTACCTTTATGAGTATTCCCTCCTTGCAGTGGTGTATGCCATTGCCCAACAGGGTGCACGTACTACCTGGATATATTGCCACACCAGGACTCTACAAGGTGAAATTGGTGGAAGTTTACAAGTAGTTCAGACACTTCCAATCTAACTAGACAGCTCCATTGCAGATCTTTTTGTTCAATTAGCAATTTGTGCAATGCAAAATTGTGTTACCGCACCAGCTTCACAGCTTTGCTAACCAATTTAAGCAGCATACTCAGGTTTGAGGCCTCATGCATAACATTATAGCTACCAGCCCATAAAAGCTCTGGTAAAAGAGTAACTGCATAGCTGTGCATTACATTCGTGTTCTTCACTTATGCACCTCAACACTCAAAGCCCTATTGTTCTTTGAAATGTCCTAATCAGAGTTCATGTCTGTTCTCTACCATCCCTCTGTAAGAATCAATGCACAAGGTTTCCAAAAAGGGCATTTCATTTGCAGAACAAATGAAAGGTTTAATGAGAAAATTTGTGGGCAGAGAAAACGGAAGATCACTTTGTTCAATAACATGAATCAGTCCAGCAATGAAGCAACGATTATGTCGCAGATATACCCTGTTATTTCATAATTTTTGTATCATTGCATGCAAATCAGCATGAGACACTTCACTAGATACTCTTGGAGGCTACAGGATCCCTGGGACCAATCTCCTTAAACTCAGTAACATGTAGTTGTCCCAAATGAGTTTGTAAAGGTTCTCTCAAGAGCAACAAAAGTCACCCTGCTATAAACAATTATTTCCAAGCAGAAACCTTTATTTTAATTTGGGAAACCAGCCACAGTTAAGAATTTTGTACCTTGGCACCATACAGATCTGAGTTTTTCATTAACAGCTCAGCTGAAGTTCGTACTGTTACACCTGCAGTTTCACATTGTAACACACAATTCTCCAAGGTTGTTTTCCCATGATGGACATCTACATACGTAAAAAAGAAATATTGTTAAATTAATCAGTTATGCAAAAGCAAACCTTTCCTACACATAGATGAGCTTGTAGCATTTTTGCAGTGTGATAAAATTACTATTTTAACCTTACCCACTTCAGGTCCACATGCATGGTGTGAGCTCATGCTAATTTTTTTAGTATAAGCCAGAGCCTTGTTGCAAGGGAGCACAAGTCAAGAATTTCTTAGAGTTTCTTTGGCTTTTATTTTTTTTTGTTGAAAGTGGCAGCAACTGTTCTTTTCTGATTAAATAAGATACTGAATACATGCATACAGGTGACAAAAAAAGACATTTTAACACATTTTAAAACCAAATGTCTGGAGGCAAAATTTTAATTGGCACCATCTGAAAAGACAGAAGGACCATGGCCAATAAATTAATTGGATACAATGTAGGATTATTTGAGCCTCAATTTGACTGTGCTGTTTGCAAAGTTCTACACTACTTCTACAGCATATGCCATTCCTCAATGGACAACATTCTTCTGTGGAAAGAGAAATTATTTCCTCTTCCAGGTTGCCTGACAGAGGCTGTGCAGAAGTCAGAGGCAGGCAGCCTTGCCAGCAGAAAAATGATCCAGTCAAATGATCTTACCCAACTATAAGAATAAAACACAAAAACCACAATAGCTTAAAAATGCAGAAAGTAGATTCTGTTTTGAACTCCACATTATGAGCAAGTTTAAAAAAAAAAAAAAAGGGGGAGGGGGGGGGAAGCCTGGATATTTATACTTGCAGGGCTCCACTCTATAGTATTTTGTTAAAACTAGTAAATTCCAACACTGTGTCCCAGCTTTAATTCTATGAGCAAATTATGAAAGAGTCACAAAGAGATCAAGATACTTTTATACTTACTTAAAATCCCCTCCGCAGCATCATGCTCCACTAACTTCAAACTGGAGATCCTTATATTGTTTCCTGTACAGTCAACAAAGTTGTCTCCTTTCCCTCGTTTTTCTATCACAATATCATCTGGCAGGCCATAGCCTTGAAGCAGAGGTGAAAGAGAGAAGTTTGATGAATAATTGGTAATGGTCAGGTGCTAAATTACAGACATTTAAATATGGAGGTTATAGCACTGAGGTCTAATATCTTGAATATGATTTTCCACCCAGTGGCCAGGCTACACCATACATCCCCTCTGAACCAAGGTACAGGTCTTCAGAGCTCAAGAGGTACCTTACTCGAATGACAAGCTATAAAATGTAAAGTTATTTTAGACAGTTGAGCAAAAGGGTAAGTGATCTCAAATTTGCCAAGGTCAAAGTTCTCACTCCCAAAATTTACAGCTGAACAGGGTGATGCAGTAGCCAAGGACACTGATGCCTGCAGTCCACTTGCAAAGTGCAGAGGTTCAAAAGAACAGGCAGAGGTTCTGAAGAGCAAGGTGATATAAAAAAGCAGTCACTACCATAACACAAGGGAGACAAGTGCAAAGGACTTGATATTGTTAGTAAGCCTCACTGAACATCCATATTTGATGTTGCTGTGTTAATGGGCTTCCAGATTAATTCAGATCAGAAAAGAAACCTTCAAACATATGCCAGCATTGATTTACAAAACCATCCACAGTTGTCAGCATTCAACCACTTACAGGGAAATTTATGAGCATGTAGGGCTCTTATTGCTTGTCACTGACAAGAATCATGATAGGGAAAGCAATAATGCAACATTTATTAAAGCAGCATGAGTCATGTTATTTTCTGAGAGCACACACAACATCAAATAAGAAGTGCCTGAGCAGGATGCTAGCTTTTAATCAAATATATAAATAAATACTGTAATGTGAAAATAGAAAGCTTCAAAAGAAAAGCCTTTAAACAAGAGTTGGCAGAAAGTTTTAAAGGCAGCAGATTTAATGCAAATTTAAGTGACTGACATACACTGCACTACTAAGAAATCTTTTCCTACTGCTACTGATTTTTGGTCACCCCTGGGGAGGTGGCATGGGGCAGTTTACTTCTAGTACATAAAGAGAGACCACTAAAGAACAGCAAATGGCACCTATAGTTTAACTTCACACAGAAGGAAGTTATTATCCAGGGAAAGAGTTTTGGGAATAATTGTCCTACAGATTACTTGCAGTTTTTCCTAATGTCATGGTTTAAGCCCAGCCGGTAACTCAAAACCATGCAACTGCTAGCTCACTCCCACTCCTTTTATCCCCCGCCCTGCTGCCAGGGAAATGGGGAGGGGAATCAAAAGAATTCAAGTCCCATGCGTTGAGATAAGAACAGTCTGGTAACTAAGGTATAACACAAATCACTACTACTACTGCTAGTGAGGGAAATGAGAAGGGGAAAGAACATAAAACTAAGAGGGAAAAGGAAAAAAGAAAACACACAGACACAAAAAAACCCAACCAAACAACAAACACAAGTGATGCACAAACAATTGCTCACCACTCGCCGACTGAGACCCAGCCCAACTGAGCAGTGATCCAGACCTTCTGGGTAACTGCCCCCAGTTTATATACTGGGCATGATGTGCTGTGGTATGGAATACCCCTTTGGCTACTTTGGGTCAGGTGTCCTGTCTCTGCTTCCTCCCAGCTTCTTGTGCCCCTCCTCACTGGCAGAGCATGAGAGACTGAAAAGTCCTTGATTGGGGTAAGCATTACCTAGCAACAACTAAAAACATCAGTGCGTTATCAGCACTGTTCTCATACTGAAAGTCAAAACCACAGCATTGCACCAGCTACTAAGGTGAAGAATAACTGTTACAGCTGAACCCAGGAGACTGGCCATGTTTTTGCTTGCTTTACACTTCACCTTTGAAGTAGCAGCTCTAGTAGTAAAAAGGAAGCTGTGAGAAGATAAGGCATAGAGGAGGAAAGAGTCACCTGCTGTCAGTGGTGCTCAAAACACAAGGTGGTCATAGCTGCGTGCTGTAAGCTCAGTGACTGCCCAGGAGCTAACAGCAATAATCATCCAGTAACATTGACCACAAGTGTTAGATGGCCTGATGCTGCAGGTTCCCATCCAGCTTGAACAACTACTATACAAGCACTAGGAAAGTCCTTAGGTGCCTTTGCTACACATTTTTGTCAAGTGTTAAAGTTAACTTTACTGTGATTTCCTGCAGTTGCTACTGCTTTTACCTTTCAACCTTAGGGCTGACTTGCACAGTAGCTGGAAAAAAAAAGCTCCACTAAGCAAAAGAGCGTTGTATCTTTGATGAGTCACTCTTTCACCCTCAGAAAGCCACCCAAATGGCCAGCTGCTCAGATTAGTGTCAGCAGCATTATTCTTTACGCCCCTACTTCAAACAGTTTTGGCTGCTCCTATTGCTATTAAAACTTCTCTAACACAAATCCATGTAAGATTAAATACCCTGGCAAGTACCCATTATTCAGTGATTCATACTAAAAATACATGCACATACGCCTTGCTGCTTAAAACAGAGCAGCATATTCTTTAATAGGTGTGCTGTTCCAACATTCGTATTACTGCTTTCCCAGAGCTAGAAAAGCAGTGAATACCACCCCGCAATTTTAGAACAAAGGCACTCTTGCAGATAAGTAAAGCACTTTAGTACAACAACAAGTCCAGAGGAGGGCCATGAGAATGATCAGGGGCTGGAGCACCTCCCATATGAAGATCGGCTGAGAAAGTTGGGGCTGTTCAGCCTGGAGAAGAGAAGGCTGCATGGAGACCTCAGAGCAGCCTTCCGGTATCTGAAGGGGGCATATAGGGATGCTGGGGAGGGACTCTTCATTAGGGACTGTAGTGATAGGACAAGGGGTAATGGGTTCAAACTTAAACAGGGGAAGTTTAGATTGGATATAAGGAAGAAGTTCTTTACTGTGAGGGTGGTGAGGCACTGGAATAGTTTGCCCAGGGAGGTTGTGAATGCTCCAGCCCTGGCAGTGTTCAAGGCCAGGTTGGACGAGGCCTTGGGTGATATGGTTTAGAGCGAGGTGTCCCTGCCCATGGCAGGGGGTTGGAACTTGATGATCTTAAGGTCCTTTCCAACCCTAACTATTCTGTGATTCTAACCCTTTATCCTACAGGTGCATTGTCTATTAGCATGCATATCTATATAAATCAAACATACACAAGAGGACAAGAAAGAAAATGACACCCATAAAACAAAGAAGGCAAGAAAAATCAAATCCAGAACAGCAGGAAATTAAACTCCCAACCTTCTTCTCATTAAGAACATCTGACAAAATAAAAATGCAGTTAAGTATCTGAACAGCTGCACAAGCCCCAGTTATACACTGAAGATTGTGCATGTCTTAAGCAGAGGAATTATACTGAGAAATCAGGAACTTTGAGGAAGCAATGCAACTTATCCTACGCAAGACAAAAGTATTTAAACCAAATATTTTGCAAGAAAAATGTGATCACATATGCTGTGTCTGTTTGAACAGCAAAAATAAATTCACAGCTCCCTCTTCTACTCATGTGCTTCACATAATGTATATTCAATATATATTCAGCCCCCCACACACACACCGTTGACAGGCAGTAAGTGCCATAAATAGCACTTGGCTCTTGCCCTCTGTATTCACCAGTACTATACTGTCAGGGAGTCTCAGACTACACCTCTGAAGCACATTAAGACATGAAAAGAAGTACTTTTAAGTTACTGGTTCTAAAAACTGAAGCCAGTCAGAATGACTTTTATGCTTCTGAGATTAAAAAACATCAAATCCCCTATGTTTCTTTTGAATCTTCTGTATTATATATAAACAGGATTTATGCAGACAAATGGTTAGCAGGAAATTATTAATTTGCTATTAATCAGCAAAAATTGCAGTTTATTCACAGAAGTAACTACAGCTAATGAAACAGCTTACTCCATCCTGCATTTGGCATGGTTCTACAAACAGAAATAGGAATACTTTGAAGAGAAAACAAACAAACAAAAAAAAACCAGTGCTCCCACCAGTATCCACATAAAGTAAATCTTTCTGCAGAGCTTGTTCAAGACATTGTTTACTTTAAGGACCTTTATGCTATCAAACCTTCTACCTTCTAGTTCAACTGAATCAGCAATGCAGAACTCGTCATCTACAACATAATGACCAGGACAGATGATGACTCTGTCTCCTTCATAACAGGCATTTACAGCTGCCAGTGGATCATTGTGAAACTGTGAAAGACAAACAACATAATCAGCTCCTGAAAATGCTATAAAAATGGATGCATTCATGCCCTTAAAAAGCTTGCTCTTCAATTAAAAGTTGTTGCCTTTGCTTAAAAGAAACCCCTTTTAATGCACCAATAATACAGAATTTCTACTTTGAATTTAAGGATCATATCACATTCTGGACAAAAACAGACTTAAAGCGTTCCACCAATATTTGTGTCATGTCCATTCCCCCACAAAGAAAACTGGGACAGAGACACAGATTGAAGATCATATGTATCAGAATGCAAACCTCAATATGGCCTTGGTTTGAAGCCAGCTTTTGAATCGTGCCTTAAGTGACTTAAGGTAAATTACTAAAGAAACATCCAGCAGAAGATAAAGAAAACTCAGCCACTAGATTTGAACTGGTTTGAACACTGACATAACCCTTTAATCCTGCTGCAAGTCACCCCAAAATAGAGTTTAGATGTTACAGTAGTAAATATGGGGTTTAGACAGACTTTTTTCTTGCCCAAAGAGGACAGCTGATACCCTTCACAAGTACTATTGGGGATTCTGTACTGAAGCATTACAAACAGTGCAGGGAAAGTGCACATTTATTACTTCCCAGCAAATTCCAGGGTAAGCATAAGAAGAGTGCTTTCAATTGTCAAGTCAGAAAATCTGATTTATAGCCCAAAAATTAATCTAGGACCTTCCCTGTGGCTCCATTGCAGCCATCTGTAAGTCATGAACTTGATCAGAATACAGCAAGCAATTTCATTTGTGCCCAGGGAATCCAAACTGTTAACCAGTAAAGTGGTAAGTCCTGTCTGAATTCACTAGAACTAGACTGCTCCAAAATAAATGTATCTCCTACTCAGAACTAAAACAAGAGAATGATATTTCTTCCTTGAAATTCTAGGTCATTATCAGCGACATCAAAAGAAACCTGTATATCAGAATTATATATAAGTATTATACCTATCATGTTTCATTGTAGAATTATTACAGGTTTATCTCATTTCATACACACAGGAAGGAAATTGCTTGTAGAGTACTCAGCAGACAAATGAATTAAAAGAAATGATTTGTATTATCCAGTCTTACCACTTACAGTTAAAATCATACTGCTTTTTTTGAACTGACAAAAAACAACACTACAAATGTAGTATCTTGCACATGATAAATTAACTTACTCTTCCCTATTTCTCAAGCAGAAAAAAAAAACCTATTAGCAGTCAGACAAGTCCTGCTGCTGTACCTGTATTTCTCGTTCTTCACCACAAGATTCAGGGCAAAGTTTGTCCCTTATCAATGACTGCAGCATACTTGCCACCATGGTTGAGGACACAATGTGAGTGATCTTGGCACCTGTTGGTCTCAATCCTTTAGCTTGGAGACTGCTGTGTTTTGGGTAACCACACACGTACCTAAAACAAGAGCAGCGAAGCATTCATTGTTTTATTAAAGACTGTCCCTGTATAGTTTCCCATATGGCCCTCCTCCTTGCATAAACCCACCAAGTACCTCAGCAGAGGATTCTCAATTAGTTTTAGCTTTCGTTTTAAGTGCTCTATTTTCTCAAACAATTTTAGTCCTTCCACCATGGAGACATTTTCTACTTCCGAGTCTAAACCACTGCTTGATAGGTGGTTCCTCACATTTAAAAACTTGCTGTAAAGCTCTTCACATTGAGACAAGTATTTCTGGTAATTTGCCACAAGCTCAGAAGGCACACGGTGTTCAAGGATGTCATAATGCCTGCAGTTCAGAGCAAGGGGTCAATTATTTCACATTAACAATTTTTAAACACAGAATATGAGAACAATTTTTAAACACATTAAGTACATCAGTACTTCAGTCTAGATTCTGTGCAGTCTATATCAACACTGCTAAATAGTTTCTGAAAGCAGCAAAACCAAAAATATGAACAGACACAAATAAATTACTTCCTAAAGAGTTGGCCATCCGCCTTGGAAGATCATACACAAGTATTGGAAAATCATGGTAAAACAAAGGCATAAGCACAGCTCTAAAAAATGGTAAGTACTTGTAATTATATATAAAAATTAAGTCTTTTAAGCATTTAATAGAAAAACTGAAAAAATCATGTCTGAAGTCAAAGAAAAAGCCTATAATGTAAAGTCTCTATTAGCAGGACTCTAAACTACTTGAACAAAACTGCAGAATAAGAAAGGCTTTATGAGCACCAGATGAAGATGGGAAGGCACTGCATAGAAAAACCTGCACCGTCCCAACAGTTACTTCTACAAATGAAATTGCAAGCCAGAAAATGCCAGCCCATAGTTGCACTGCCAAGGTCAAAAGATGAGGACATTCGCTAGCTAGACAGTGCCACGAGCTTCAGAGCCAATCATGTAGGACCAATCACGGTCACTACAAAAAAGCTGGATATCAATTAGTGACACAAATAAAACAAGATTTAATTATCTTGCATCACTTTTGTAGGGAACCAACTGAACACAGTATACAGAGCTGTATTTGAGAGGCTGTGTGAAATAAGGGCAAAGATGTTCCCTCAACTTCCAGAGATTCTTTAAAGGGTGCACTTAAAGCACGCTTCAAAGAGCACAAAAATTTGTAGTCACAGCAGTCAGTATCTATACAGGGTGAACAAAAACACAGAGCCTCACAAAATTTTGGCAATGGGGTTATTAGAAACAGAGTAAGTCAATGCAGCATGATTAACAGCAGATGATTTTATAGCAATATAGAAATATAAAATATCTGAAGGAAACAATTTTGTACACAATTCGTTCTACGTTTTAGAGCACGCACTATGAAAATGCATAAAACTATCTCGCTTTTTCAAGCTTTAGTTATACAGTTCATACAGCTTTACTTAACTAATGTGCAATGTAAAGCTACTGTCTTCATTAAAACAGTGCACACCAGATAGCCAAAAAGTTTACAGTGTACTATGTTTCCATGCACTGAATATGTTTCCTATTATTCCTGAGCTGAAGCATCAGAGAAAAAGAAAGTATAACATCCGCTTTTCTACTTGAAGACATTCTGTCCCTACCCATAGCGGGGGGGCGGAACTTGATGATCTTAAGGTCCTTTCCAACCCTAACTATTCTAGGATTCTATGATTCTTGCTAAAACGGCTGTAAGGCCACACAGTTTTAAAAAATATAATAAAACATTATCCCATGGCACATCAGTCTGTTCTAGTTTCATGCCATGGCAGATCTCCATGAGGCTGGAAAAACTCAACAACAGAACAGCCATTTGCTGGAAAGAACTGGTATAAACACTTCAGAACCATGTATAGTTTCCATATATAACACTTCCTCCTCATTCGCATGATCTCAGAAAAATACAGGCACATCCCAGTCCCGTTTGAGAGTCACATTGTGTCCTGTCTTAAAGAGAATTGTACTCATTTTCTTTGTAAAGTACATGCTACATGCTATATTCTAAACAGCATTTCAGGGTAGGTTGCAAATATTCACTGATTTAGGTCCCCAGCATCACAGCAGTATCAAACAGGTATCTGAATGACACACAAACTGCCAGATACTCATGGTGCTAAGTTATGATAAGAAAATGAAGAGTAACTCATGAAAGAAAGATACAGCATCAAATCTTGGGAGAAAACCTTGGGAGAAAACAGTAAAAATCATTTACAATTATTCTTTCAAGGTATATTTTATGCTTTGGTTATTTGGTACCCTCAAAACTACAACCAGATCATGTCCTTATGCACTGTTTCAGTTCTGCATGACAGGACAGCATTTAAAACCCACCTACAGAAAACCTAATGCTGACTAATCCCACTAGGGAAAGCAATGCACACATTCCTCCTTCAGCATGACCAATTCACAATTTTTGTTTACATTCAATTCCATTCCAGTTCTTTGTCTACACCCAGAGGCATCAGAGCATCCTCTGGTAGTATTACAGTTCACATCCACATGAAGGAGGCTATAGCTGCGTCTGGAGTGCCATCTGATGGAAGGTCAAAGATGACACGGAAAAACAGAGGGATCAGAAATCGAGTGGCAGTCTCAGCTGCACCCTTTTTCCATGAAAGGTTTTGACTGTCAGAAGTGAATGCTGCTAGAATAAATTTGCTCAAATTTACCAGTAAGAAAGGTTTTTAAAAATCTAGCTGTGCCACTATTACTACACGACCCTTTCCTGTGGTTCTATCCAAATAATATCAAAGGTATTGCACTTACAATTTCAGTCGAGGCTCAACACATTGCACAAAGTAATCAAAATCATCATCCTCCTCCTCATCCCAGGTCCTCCAGATGCACTGGTAGAAGAACCTTTTGAAGCAAAGTAAGCATTTAATCGCATAAAGGAGACCACATTTACCTCAGCAGGGAGAACAGCACTGAAAATGCAAATGTAACCAGTTTCAGAATTCATCTCAAAGCATCACCTTTCTCAAATTCCATGTTACTATAAAATATTTAGCACACACAAGCTCTCTGTTGTCTACCTGCATAAAGAGTTTTATTTTGTGCATTAGAGTTGAAAATCCCTAAAAAGCCCAAGTTCCATTTTCATCAAGACAGTCAACAGCTAACAGCTGGATTTGGAAGTTGTTTGGTTTTGGACAGGCATCCTTCAGCTAAACTTTCTTTTTGGCAATGAGCTTGTCACCTCCATCATTCAAGCTTAGATCGCTAATACGGAGTACCTCTCAGTAGAATGTGTCTCTTCTCCCCCTTTTCACCCATCACTTTTGAAATGGCCCATTTTCCGGACAGGCAGGTCACTCCCCCTATTTCAGCTGTTTCATCCATCTACTGCCTATTTGTACACAGTATTTAGTGTATGAAAGCAAGAGAGATGGAAAAGAGACAGAGGTGATAAAGAAAGGAAAATAGAAGATATGAACACTTGAAAAATAAAGAGAAAATTTGGGGGGGGGGGGGGCAAAAAAGCAAAAAAGAGAAACAATAGAACAGAAAAGAAAAAATCCACCAAAATGTTATAGAAAAGAAAGGAACAATGCACTAGAGCCAGCAAGGTGATACAGCCCAAGGAAATCTGCCTGAAGAGAAGGAAAACACAACTTATTTTCTTCCAAGCTTTTGACACAGCAGGCAGACTGACAGTAAGCTGCAGCCAAACATACCTGGTTATTGTGTGATTACCTGCAGCTGCAGAGGACACCACAGATTTGTCTTTGTGAGCAGTCTTCGCAGAATACCAGTCACCAGTTTTTGGAAAGCTTAGCTTGTGGAGCTGCCAGCATGACCACAAGAACTCAGGGCACCACCCACTGGATACTATGAGAGTGTCATTGTTCAAGACAAAAATTAAACTTTGGGTTTTTTCCTACCTGACATGCTCTACAGCTAGTGCTGTGTTGTCTAACTCTCCTGACTCGTCATACACAACCCACAGCTCCTGCAGTAGTATCTTTCCCTCCTTCAGCTCCAAGAGCTCCTGCACGCACTCCAAGGTAAAGGTGCTGTCCCGCAACTCACACAGGAAAGGCTCACTGAGTTGCACAACTGCTTTCAGAGCTGAATACTCCACATCAACAACCTGTTAGAACAAATAGTTCTTAAGATTTCTCAGAACCTTAGATACAGCTGAGGAGGGCTAACATGACATGCATATGTCAGCAGTCTGTACTCATCAAATATGCAATGGAAATGCCAGTTTGAACATCCAAGGTTTGCAAAAAGACGTATGACTTGGACACTGAGATACCTAGAAAAGAACTATCCCAAACCAGCCATCCTCAGTGGGTCTCTGACAGGAGCACAATGTGGAAGAACAATTGTCAGTACCAAGGTGGGCTAAAATAAATAATTTTATTGATTAAAAGCAAACAAACAAACAAACAAAAAAAAAAAAAAACAAAACCCTGAGAAATTATCAGAGGCTGATATTTGAAAAGATTACATTACACCAGCCAGCTCTGGACCAAGTATTTATTCCCTCTGTGCCCAGAGTTCTACCTCACAACTCGCTCACACCGATTTGGTGTTCCCCTTCCAGTTTCAAACAAGGACCCTTAAAAAAATTCCCATTGCTCTAGCCATCACTAGCAATTAGATATGAAAACATTATTATTTTCTGTCAGATCCTAAATTTATAAGTGATCTGTCTGTTAGAGGTAAATTATGTTAGTTGGAGACAATGCCTGAGCATTTACCTCAACAAGGACATCAAACACATCAGTGCGCCAGACTGCCTGCCATCCAGATGGTTCAAGGACCTTCACCAGGTACTCAGCTATGAATTCTTTCACTTCAGAAACTTTGCAGTCAGCTAAAGAAATTGAAGACAGCAATTTATGCAAAGAAGGTCATTCAGCTCACCAGAAAGTGAAAGTCAACGCGGTTGAAGTCTTTCTCTTTCACATCTGAAGTTTGAATTCATTCTGTTTTGTTCATGATAACCACCAGCATTTTCGCTGTGTGTCTCTCTCAGAAAGCTGGAGAGACATCTGTTTTGTGCTTCTCTAGAGGAAGAGATACAGTACTCAAACTTCTAGGTACTGAAGGTTTCAGTGCCAGTGGTATTAAACAGCTAGCCTGTGCCTTATTACATACAAAAAAAGTACTAGTAAGATCAGTTAAAACAAGGCACAGAATCCAATATTAGCACCTCTGCTTTTCAGAGTTTATTTACTTATACTGAAACCATTGCCTCCTGATCCATCATCAATAGCAGCATAAGCGATCACAGCACACTACATCTTTGCTAAGCCCAGTTAAGATCACCTTACAGTTTAATACAGAATCAACTCCACTTAAACTGGATTATTTAATAAGTCACTACAAGAAACCCGACTGCATATTCCCTAAGAAATTACTTACCCAAGATATAATCCTGGTAAGCTTTAAATCGCTCATAAAACAAAAGATAATTGGTGTGAAAAATATCAGGAAAACGCATATTCCCATTTGGCATAGTCCTTCCTAAAGTAGTCCCTGGTTTATCACCACTGCCATAATTACTGCTGGAATCATCATCTTCCTGGAGCAGATCTGGGGAGAGGAGTGGGAACAAAGCAAAGCCCACACAGTCAGTTCAATGCAACCATCAGTCACTCTATTCCAACAGAATTCCTTTCCAGCTCAAGATCTATCACGAACCTGCTTTCTACATGTTTTAAATTATCCTTAGTGAAGAGACTGCCTTATTTAGTTACTTGTTCTCTTCTTCAGGATGGTTACCCTGCAGGAGAAGACGATTTCCATTTTGCTGCCACACAGCTGAGCTGCAGCTACATGCTAGCTTACTTAGTGACATGGTTTAGTGGGAGGTGTCCATGCCATGGCAGAGGGGCTGGAACTAGAGGTCCTTTCCAACCCTAGCTAGTCTATGATTCTATAAAATCCTTTAGGTAATACATTACTATGCATGTATGTATTATGCCTTGTTAGTACACTGCACACTACCGGCATCACCCAGACATGGTATCAGTCAATAATCCAACTGCTTTTGGAACATATATAAAAACAGCTAATCCTGTATACAAATGATCCAAAACAATGCACAGGATTACTGTGAGCAAACAGCAAAACATACACAAGATGCACTATAAAACAGCAGATACAAGTCTCAGCTAAAGATGTGACTTCACAGCTCCCCTTAAGTCTTTTCCTGTTCTTCAGTGCAGGCACTGATTTTGCATTTTAATAAACTAACAAATAACATGGAAATTCCAAGGACCATATTCAGTCAGAAGGGGGAGTGTTGCAATTTTTAGCCCACTTAAATGGACACTGGCTGAATCTGTTCTTTGAAGGTTACTAGGCAATGACAGCAGTTCTCCAAGAAGTGTCTCCACTTTGTGTTACAAACTCAGTCATGGCTGGTCTTACAGTATCACTCAGTCCTGGTCATCCCTGAGTTCGGAAAATAGCATGTAAATGACTGTAGTAAACCAACGGCAATGATGATGTGGTTTTTTTCCTTTTCATTAATGCAACAGCTCAAGACACGCTCTTTGCCCATACCTCGATACTTTAACAGTTCCTAGACTTACGCATTTTTATTAACTACAGTCTGTCCTTTACCACATATCTAGATGTAGATATGTAAAAGAAAAAAAAATCAAATCACATTCTGTTTTTAACTCATCCCTTACATTTCAGGATGTGTCATGAAAGCTAGCAGCTTTGGCCTCAATTTTTTTTTAAATTTACATATTTGGGACAAAACTCAACCAGCAAAACCTAATCAGAACCAGTGCATGAGCCAGTTACAAGTATCTAGGCAATGTAAATTTTCTTTGTAGCAGAAACACATAAATAAAGGAAAAGCCGATTTTCATCAAGTACGATTTATGAAATATTTTAAGTGCTTATTGTAAAACTGTAGCTATGCTACACATACGCTGTAAATAAGGTTTTTTTCCTACACACCCATAATCAAATACAGGAACTACAATAGCCATGCCCTGTACTAGAGCACAGCATACGCTCCAGAACAAGCCATTTAATTCAGCTTACACTTTGTTTACAAACTGCAAGCCTATAACTTCGCATCAATAATGACCTGGCACTGAGCAATGATACTCCCTGGATACTAACTACCATCGATATTCTCATGCTGTGCTATTAAGGCAGAGGGCAGGGGTCTCTCCCAGGAAAGGGTTTTTCCTGTCAGCGTTTCAAACGCACAGATGTTGCTGGACGCCGACACAAGTGTCTGTGGTTTGTACCGGAGACACCCGCCCCAAGTTCACAACAGAAAAAAGAAGGATCGCTGTGTTCATGGCCGCAGACACCGGGTGCTCCCCGCAGGGCATCGCTCAAAGCGCGGTCCGGGAAGCGCCGGGCCGCTGCCTGACTCGGTCGAGAGCACCGCTGTCCACTCCCTCTCGGGGAGGTACTGGGCACAGGAAGCAGCACAGCAGAGGCTGCTCTGGCTCCACAGTCCCCGCCTCAGCGGCCGCCTCACGCTCCAGCGCAGACCCCACCGTAGCTGCACAGCCGCCCCGGGCAAACCGCGGGCCCCTGCCCGCGGTGCCGGCGGCCCTCCCTGCGCCTCGCCGAACCCGTCATGACCGGCGCCAGAACCGGGGCGCGCCGACTGCAGGCGGCCCCGCGTGGGACGGGCAAGCCCCCACCTGGCTTCGAGTCCCCGGCGCGCTCCTGCCGGGCAGCGCTGCCCGCGGCACCGTCGCGGCTCTCCCGCTGCGCCTCCGCAGCGCTCCCCGCCGGCCCCTGCTCCGCCATACTGCGCGCGCGGCTGCGCCCGCCGAGATTTCAAACTGCGCCAGCACCTTACCCTCCGTAACGTCACCGGCAGCGGCTGCTCTGATTGGCTAGCGGCAGCAGCGTGCGAGCCCGGCCGCAGCAGGGGGGCGGGGCCGCGCTGTTAAACATCCAATCACGGGCATCCTGCCCCAACCCGGCGCTCACCGCGCTGGTCGCCCGCGCAGCTGCCGGAAGCCTGTCTTGGCTGCGGTCTCGCTTGGCTGCTGGCCCTGAGCAGCTCCCATGCACAAGGCCCGTGAGCGCTTCCAGGGCGCAGGGGTCTCCTGGCTGCATTTCTCAGTCCTTCGATTTCTCTTCCCGTCCTCTCAGCGTCAGCATCGCCCGTTTCAGCACTGACACCTCACAACCAGTCTCGCAACCCAGCGGTTCTCTTTCCCCTGCTGTTCGCGTTTTGAGCTGTTAATACAAGAGCCAAGGACTGAAGTCATAACGATGTGAGCAAGGTTGAGCAGCTGCAGTGGTTCATATTTAATATATTTAACCTAGTAGATCTGTAGCAAACAAAAGGTAACTGCAGGACGGGAGGAAAGTAAAGAAAGGAAAATCCAAGCCGCTCCAGGGAGCATTCAGTGCCCAGGGGATCATTGTCCTGAAGCGTTCATTTCTTCTCCAAACAATAGCTATTTTGAATCGGCTTTTGGAACAATTGCTTCAGAACGTAAACCGCCACGAGGGGGCTGCCTTAGGTTTAAAGAGGTCCCAGCCTGGAGTTTCTTCATGTTCACTTCCCAAACGTTAACAGCTTTCACAATAGCAGGGCGGTGCCTACAGCAGTTTTCACCTCCGGAGCAAGCCAACAGCCCGGTTCATGCCGACATCACACGAGTCTTGAGTTGCCGCGAGTCCACAGAAATCAACCCTTGCCCATCATAACCCCAGAAGAAAAGAGTTTCTCAGTCCCCAGGCCTTGTCTGTAACATGCCATCAGAACTTAACCATTGCACTGGCCATGCATGTCTAATACTGACATAGCTTTCACCAAACATGATTAGATAAAAAAGATCACTAAAACATAAATTTCACCACAAAGCATATTTCTGGGGGAAGGTCAGCCTTGAAAGCAGAACGTGGCCATAAATGAAGTGTCTCTAAACTGATTTAAGTAATTAAGAGTTGGAAGTTTGTCCGTACTAAACTTACAATACCATGGAACATGGTATTGTATTTGAAGTGGGCTCCCCAATATTTAAAGAGCAGAGTGACACAGTCATTCCCAGCATTGAGATTCTGCAATGGGCAACATGCATTTGTATATTCACGCAGGGAACTCTGGTGTGAAAGAAACTCCACAGAACGAATACGGGTTTTGAATCCAACCTCAGCAACACATACTAGCAAAACTGTATTTCAGCTGTACACTGAGACAGGAGCAGGAGAGTAATGGTCAAAAAGAGAGAAAAAAAAAAAAAAGGTAAGTAATAGCCTAACATAAAGGAAAGATAATGAAGAAGCAGCAATAGGAACCTTCACAGTAGGAATAGGAAGGAAGAGAGTATTTGGAAAGAAAAGTACTGGAAAAGGGGTATTCCACCAAGATGAAGAAGATCATCTTTCAGCGTTTAGGCCTTATGGGATGTTGCTTGTCCTGTACTTTTTTCAGCACCTAGAATGCAAAGACTATCAGCATGAAAGGACAGAAACAGCAAACACAACAGAGACAAAAACCGAGAAAGGCCAAATGAAAGGGCAGAAAAGCAGAATGCCAAAAATAGCCTGGAAGATGCATGAGAAGCCAAAGAGAGCCTCAAAAAATCAGAAAATGTTTTTGTGACTACAGGAGCACAAGAACAAGCTTTTTTCCTGAACACAGGAGCTAAGTAAAGGATTCAGTAAAAAGCATGAGGTGGCTACATAAGAAAAGGGGTAGCAAGTGAAGAGCAAGCAAAAAATCTCATTCCATTATACATTTTAGAGGTCTGCTGTTACTCTTGCCTGTAAGTGTAACTGTATGCATGGAATAACTATATAACCACAGTAACTATATAATTGCAAAGTTATAGGTATGTAGGTTCCTGTATCATTTAAATGTTTAGATTATTTTTTTCTCCTCATACATACAGTGAATTTCATCAGGGCTCGCAACAGGAAGGTCATTTTTTTTCACACTGAGGTGAAATACTGGCAAACATTGCAAACAGGACAATCCTTTTACCCATATTTATTCAGTTTTTAGCATAGCTGGAGCAGAATGAATTCTATGTAAGACACTTCTGTAATGTTCACTTAATCATCCACAATCCTTACAGCAGAGCTGGTTGGGTTTTTTTTCAAAGACACAGTCCTGGCAGGGATTGCTGCTGCTGCTGCAGGCAACTATGTCATGGACCACTCAAGCTCCACTGTGGTCAGAAAAAAATCCACTATAGTTGGTTTCCTTCCCCTCATATTGGAAATAGAAACTCAGTCCTCTTATTGTTGGAAATTTTCCACTTTCCAGCTTGAATGTGTGTGCATAATGCAGACCATCCATTATTTTCTTGAGCTTAAACAGTTCTTCATCGATATTTATCCATCCAGTTTGTTCTTGAACATGAATTAATGCTTTCCTGAAACTCTTTTGGTAAATCATGGTTGTCGTGGTTTAAACCCAGCCAGACAGCTTGTGCACTCACTCCCAGTGAGGGGTGCCGAGCTGGAAGCAGTTGAGGCCTGCGTTCCCCCCCGCCCTGGGGGCTCCCCCCTTCCCTGCTCCCGGAGGGATGGGGAGGAGAATCGAAAGAATGCAACTTCCACAGGTTGAGACAAGAACAGTCCAGCAACCAATGTACAACACAAATCACCACCGCTACCACCAACGACAACAATGATAAGAGATAATAACAAGGGAAGAGAATACAATACCACCGACTGAAAAACAGTTCCGACCCAGAAGACCCCCTGTCCTTCCGGGTAACTCCCAGTTACCTCCTAGCCATGACGTGCTGTGTATGGAATACCTCTTTGGTCAGTTTGGGTCAGGTGTCCTGTCTCTGCTTCCTCCCAGCTTCCCCTCCTCCCTGGCAGAGCATGAGGCTCACCAAGTCCTTGGCCAAACCAAAACATCATTGTTTTCAGCTCTGTTCCCAGGCCAAAAGTCAAAACACAGCACTGCACCAGCTACCAAGGAGAAAGACGACTGCTACTGCTAAACCCAGGACAATGGTCTGTCTCTCCCTTTGCACAGCAGGTCCTCCATTTTCCTCATCTCACTAGTTGCCCTTCTTTGCACTTTTCTCAAAGCTTATTTATTTCTTGAGTAAGAGTAACCAGGTCTGTATGAAGTGCAGAAGACAGGGAGGATTTCACATGGAATGTTAACACTCCTGAGTTTGAAAGGAGGAAGAGAAAGTGGTTGCCCTCACACTCTGTAATCAGCTCTCATACTTTCTAATGAAATCTCATTGCTATTGCTCTGGTCAATGAGATGTGTCCACTGCTGTCACCTAGAGGCTTCTAAAATGCTTAGCCTTATCTAAAGTTAGGTTGCCTTTCCCCTGAAATACTGAAACAGCGAGGAGTGCTGGTAGCAGAACTCTGACTTCTGAAATCTGAAATATACCTTCACTCAAAAACATGACAGGGCAGTTATACAGTGTATAAATCACAGAAGGCCATTAATTGCTTTACAGAAATGGATGCGAGTGCAGTATCTAAGGAAATGCAGAGAGGAACTTGTGTCTTGGCACTAAAAGATTGTTTTATTTTGGTATTTAACTAGTTTAACTGAGGGAACACAATGGTAAAACAGATCCCAAATGTGGGATTTGGCCAGGCTCATCAGAAGTAATCAGATTACAGTAGCTCCAATGCAGGTGTCAATGTAGGCAGCAGTAAGAATGTTTTGGCTCAAAGCCTCGTGGAAACCCACTGCCTGGCTAAGAGAAGCAGCCAGCCATAAGGGCTGCTGAAGCTGACATATATGCAAGCCAGCCTACAACCAACCCCCTGTGGAGCACGACTGAGCTGCAGTGGAGAATTATTGCTGTGCAAAATTATGCTGAGCTGTTGCATCAGCTCTCCTCAGCGCCGTGAAGATGGCTGCCAGTTATTAGAGATAAAAGTGTGCAGTTCACAGGGTCAGGACAGCCCTTCCTTTTATGTGTGAGCTTATGAAGAAAAATTACCCACCTACAGAAATGTATGTAGGAGAACAAACTTGGTGACTCTGGAGTAGAACTTCTTTATGTGTCATTGATTTCACTGGAGCGATGTCTGTTCATGCGAACTGAGAATTTGATACCAAAGTTAAAAACTCAAAGAAAAATAGCAGAGTGTTTTACACAGACTTCCTACCCACAGAAAAAATAACTTCATTCTAATTTGCTGCTGGAAGATAAAACCCTTAATATTTGTGGACATACATTGACTTCAGTTGAGACCAGAGGCTATTTCTGCTTTAAGATTTCTTAAAATAAGATCTTCTTTGTCATGCCTTATTACAAGACAACCTTAAAATACACATTTAATAAAAAAAATCAAATTATTTTGTTACAAGTAATGAAAAAAAATGTTAGTTAAGGCTTGCAAACCAGAAAGTGTTTATCAAATGTGGAGAATAAGCAGCTGAGACAAGCCAGCAGAGATGTGATATGACGGTAAAGAAATACAAAATATGCCGAAAAGACAAAAAGAAAAACCTAAAAGAGACTGCTACAGAAGACAGTGAAACAAACATTGTGTGCTGTTCTTGTCACAGATTTTCTTGGTTGCCATGGCAACCACTTTAGTACCTCTAGGCCTCCATTTGCCCCCTATAAAATGGAGATATTTTTTTACTGCATGTTTTATTACTTCATTTGCAAATACTTTTATGTCTGGAGTTGAATGGTGCCACATAACTGTTCTTTACTTGGGTTATTAGCTGTAACTCATGTTCTTTGACAAGATTCCATCAGTCTTTAGACTTCTTTTTATAACTGTAGAAACTGAAACTAATGTAAACCTAAATAAATTGAATCTACCCAGAAAAACAAACTTTTGAAAACCTGTATACTTCCATTCCCTCAAAAATTCAAATCCTGCTATTTTTTATTAGATATTTTGGAGTTTCACATATGAGTTCTCAACCAAATGTCTACATTTATCAAAGATGGAGCCATATCACTGAGATCAAGATATCTGACTTATAAAAGTTGGAAAAAGAAGAGCTGGGTATCAGCTGTTCATATAACTGCTTCTCTCTTTATTAACAGAGGATGCTTTCTTAATTGTTCTCTACTGTGACTTGCCTAGTTTTCAGAATCTTCTCAATATTGTCTCCTTCAGAAAGGTACTGAGTGGCCTCAGAACTGGTCTAATGGCCACCTTATATTTTACAATCCCAGTAACAGCATTGCTGATTTGTTTTTTCCTATTTATAGAGCATTCTTTTCTTGCAATTCACCTCAACAGCTTCCAAGATTCTTACTGCTTTGACTGCTGAGCACTGGGGGTTTTACCTACAAACATGCCCTCGTATTGCTAACTCCCAAACTTTCAGAAATGCAAGTTTCATCTGACTGACCTTGCAAACTGAACCTTTGCTCTTCTTATCAAGGAGCTGGTAAAACAAATTTTAGCCTTTTCACTCACTGAAGAGGACACTGCAGTTCTGTTTTCAAGTTGCACTGAAGAGCAGGCAAGGTGCTTCAGTAGGGGTAGAACTGAAATCTGAGTCCAACCGAGAACTGATCTAATTCAGATGGGGGTTTTGGTTTGGGTTTTGGGGGGTTGCTTGGTGGGTTTGTTAGTTTGTTTTGTATTTGGTTTGGTTTTCCTCTACTTTTTTCCTTATTTCACATATATTGAGATATATCTACCTCTCAGCCATGCTTTCATATCAAGGAACATTCAATCTAGATGCTGACTTACGGAAGGAATCTGCATAATAACAAAAAATTCAAATCTATGCAGATTACTCAACTAAAACACATCTACAACAGAAGTGCTATTCATCAAGCTCCATTAGTATTGGTAGACCCCTTCTCCAGATACTCAGCTCTCTGCAAGAAGACCTTAGAATAGTCAAGAAGCAGCCCTTTTCTAGATGTTTCACATCTGTCAAAAGCCCTAGAAGAACAGACTAAGTGTTACACAAGGTGTTCCTCAGCTGACTGCAGAGATACAACTGGAACGTAGTCCATTACAAAATATTTTCTTTCTTTGGAGACAGTAGGTCGGTAGGTTTTCCAACAGATGTTAAAACTGAAGTTGAGTGTTGATGGGAAAAATTGAAATGGTAAACAGGCTTCAGCTTTATGACTAATACTGTGGGATTTATTTTTCAGGAATTTAACATTGCATTTTCACTGGAATTAGTAAGAATGGGCATCATGGCCATCACTGGCTTCTTAACTTTTTCTCCCTCTAGAGCTGCTGACCACACCTTTGAAAGAATAGTAAAGATGCACTGATCAAAGGATGAAATCATGATTACTGCAGATGCAGAAGATGTGCCATTAGCTACGATTATGGCAGGAAGAAGGCATGCTAGAAAAGAATGAAAACTGCTTGCGCTAGTGATTTCACGTGAGCACTGCACCGCTTCATTCACTGTAAAGAAAAAAAAATTACTAATGACACAAAAGAATGCAGCTGTTGGTGATGGGAGATGTTCTTATGATTGACACTTCCTCTTGATTCACTGAAAATTTTGAACATGGCTTTTTAAAAGTGATTCTCCTATAATTTCATGATAGTTCAAGTATTTAAAATTCTTTTTTCCAAAAGGCAGCTGCATCGTTATCTTGTCAGCTAATAACTGCTCTCAGGTCATAAAAATTAACTGTTACAGTGCGTTGGAAAATATATCTATTAGCACAAAGTCATTCCTGACAAACACTTGCCAGTGGGTTTATGATTATGTCTTAACAGATGGTAGTTTGAAAGGATGGAGCTATCTAAAGTGTGCTGCTTTGACTGATAGAACAGTGAAAGGCAGCCAGTTCATCTTGGAACTGTTGGAACAAGTCCAGAGGAGGGGCACGAGGATGATCAGGGGACTGAAGCACCTCCTGTATGAAGACAGGCTGAGAAAGTTGGGGCTGTTCAGCCTGGAGAAGAAAAGGCTGTGTAGAGACATCATAGTAGCCTTTCAGTATCTCAAGGGGGCCTACAAGGATGCTGGAGAGGGACTGTAGTGACAGGACAAGGGGTAATGGGTTAAAACTTAAACAGGGAAATTTGGATTTGGATTTAATTTGGATATAAGGGGGAAATTCTTTACTGTGAGGGTGGTGAGGCACTGGAATGCCCAGGGAAGTTGTGAATGCTCCATCCCCGGCAGTGTTCAAGGCCAGGTTGGATAGGGCCTTGGGTGAGATGGTTTAGTGTGAGGTGTTCCTGCCCATGGCTGGGGGGCTGGAACTAGATGATCTTAAGGTCCTTTCCAACCCTAACTTTTCTATGATTCTATAAGCACAGGCACACTGGGCTTTAGCTGGTTTCCTGTTTTTGACTTGGGTTTCTGTGCTCTGCAGTCTGCTTAGGTATTTGTACATAATCACAATAATTTTCCTCCATACTACATAATTATGCATATATAAGAATAATGCAACATATAATTACATATACATTCAAATGATATAGTCAACTCTTTTTCTAATGGAATTCTTAAAATATTTTGGAATTTTAAAAATATGTTGAAGGCCTGTCAGGAAAATATATTTCAGACAAAATGCAGATTTTTCTGCTCAGCACAGCAGATAATGGAGTGCATTCTCAGGTCATGGTTTATAAACCAATAGAATATGTGACCCGGTGATCACTAAGAACCAAAATCTATTAAACTAGGTAAGATTTGTCTGAATCTTACTTTTTATAGGTAGAATAGCATATATCTTAGTATATAACATATACTAACAAATGGCCAGGATGAAAGTTACTGTTTTGTTTGGATACCCTAATCTGTGGCAAAAAGCAGTTAATAACACAAAATAGTGACACAGAGTAAATGGCAAATGCTATCACTGTATTGTACAGCACTTTGAGACAGTCAAACAACATTTGCCATAGCAGGATTGCTTCTTTTACAGTATTTCCATTATATTATCATCCAGAACACCAACATAATGGTTTAAACCAGATGTAAAGAAGTGAATGGCTTGAGGTTTTACGTTAGGCATTAGGAAAAAAATACTGACATCCTTTTGGAAATTGCCTGGGAGGGATGAGAAACTTCCAGTGTTAGATGTTTTTAAAAAGAAATAGGCAAGCATCTGTCACAAATTAAGTGGTTATAATGAGCTCATCTTCAGGCAGACATCTGATGAAGCACAGCCCTACTTCCCACAACCCAGCATGCTATTTTGTAAACAGAGTATTGAAAGCTGCTTCCATCATACAAATGCTTTTTCATCCTTTGAAAGGTGATAGATGAAGGTGAACTTAACCTGTGATTGCAGGCATCTTAAAGGAAAAAAGGGGCATATCTACCTGATGTATGTGTAAGAGGTCCCAGACTTGTTTGTGCTTGCTTTCTGTTGAACCAGCTTGTGATGTTAAGTATAGCTTTCCAAAGACTGTTTTTTCCCCTCTTTCCCCATCTGCCACTATACACACAGAGCTATTTCTCTGTCAGTGTTGATCCAAAGCAGGCGGAAAAGAAAAGGCCCAGTCCTCAATATAAGAAGCTCAGCTAGGTGCTGTAGTGATTCACTGGTGTACTTCCAGAGAGCACAGCAGTATCATGGGAAGCTACAATTTTACTTTTAGGAATTCCAGGCCCCAAGGCCAGTGGGAACGCTTGGAGCAAGGGAGACATGCCATCACTGGAGGAGGAACAGATCAGGGAATATTTAAATGCAGTGGACATACACAGGACTATGGGATGTACTCAGAAATGCTGAGGGAGCTGGCCAATGTCACTGTAAGGCCACTTTTGATGATCTCTGAAGAGTCATGGGGATCAAGGAAAGTTTTCAGGAAGAAAGCAAATGACAGTCCTATCTTCAAAAAGGGCAAGAAGAAGGATGCAGGGAACTGCAGGCCAATCAGCTTCCCTCAATATGTGGGAAGGTCACAGAGCAAGTAATTCTGGAAGCCATTTTCAAATACATGAAAGACAAGAAAGTGGTTTGAACTAGTCAGCATTAGGAGCAGGAAATTTTGCTTGACTAACCTGAAAAAGCTACTAGCTCAGTGGGTGAGTGTATAGCACTGGATGTTGGTTATTCTGACTTCAGGAAGGCCTTTATGCACTGCATTTTGTTACATCCTTGTAGACAAACTGATGAAGTATGAACTAGATATGAGAACTGTGGATCAAAATCTGATAGAACTCCCTGGGTCAAAGGGTTGCTGACAGGAATATGAGTCTAGCTGGAGGCACTCACTAGTGGTGTACCCCAGGGTTCAACAATGGGGCCGAAGTTGCTAACCTCTTCATTAACAACCTGGATGACGAGACATGCTGCACTCTCAGCCAGTCTGCAGATTATACAAAGCCCAGCAATGTGTCTGATAGATGGAAATGCCCACCCCATTATCTGCTTTAATCAAAAATTATTCTCTTGCTGACACATTTAAACTATTACGAGAAAAAAATACTTGGTTCATTAAAGTTCTATGAAAATAACAATTTTAATAAATATTTTTAGATAGATACAGCTCTTTATTATTGTCGTGGTTTAAGCCCAGCTGTAACTCAGAACCATGCAGCCTCTCTCTCACTCCACCTCCTTCCTCCCCCCAGCTCCTGAAGGGATGGGGAGGAGAATTGAAAGAGTGTACCTCCCACAGGTTGAGATAAGAACAGTCCAGTAACTAACGTATAACACAAAGCACTGCTGCTACCAGCAATAATAATAGTGATAAGGGAAATAACAAGGGAAAAGAATACAACCGCTAACCACCTGCCAACAGATACCCAGCCCGACCAAGCAGTGATCTAGCCCTTCCGGGTAACTACCCCCAGTTTGTATAGTGGGCATGATGTGCTGTGGTATGGAATACCTCTTTGGCTAGTTTGGTGCAGGTGTCCTGTCTCTGCTTCCTCCAGGCTTCCCCTCCTCCGTGGCAGAGCATGAGACTCAGAAAGTCCTTGGTCAGACTAAACATTACTGAGCAACAACTGAAAACATTGATGTTATCAGTGTTGTTCCCAGGCTGAAAGTCTGCACCAGCTACTAAGAAGGAGAAAAATAACTGCTACTGCTGAACCCAGGACAATTATATTTTATATCTTTTTTTATTTTACTACTTCTTTTCAGTCTCTCCTCCTCTGTTATCAGTGTCCTCAATTAGCAAGATACCATGCCATTTGAAATAAAGGGCCACTTAAAAGCTCAGCCCCATCCATGTTAAGGCAGTGGTACCATCTGTTGTTAGAACAAAGTTTTGGGGAAGCAAACAATAAAATCTGATTAAAGCTGCATTAAACCACTAGAAGTAGAGGGTGGCCTAATTCCCACAGCTCCCAGGCAGTACTGCTGTGGTGTACTCAGCACTGGTTCAAACTGCTAGTGTCGCAGGGAATCGTGGATGTGCTCAGCTGGGCAGAAGTGGCTGGCAGCATGGTGCTCTCAACTGTCTTTGTGTTCATGATAATGCTGAAGGAACAAAGGCTGACTGGATAACAGCATGCCCATCTCCTAACTCATCTTTAACATACTAAATACACAGCTCCCTGCAAGACAAATAAAACTCCAGTACACCCAATCTTGCCTATGAAAAGCATCTTTTACTAACTTCTCTCTATTGGTATCAAGAATTCTGCAACACCTACAACGGCACCACTAGCATGTGCTTTTCACTGATGCTTATGTTTCTGTATTACTTAACTCCATTCACAGTAACATGGAGATTCATATGTTGTCACTGGCAACATTATGTTAGTCACACTTACCATGGTGCTCTGCACAGCACAGTATTTCCTATTCTTCTGCTGGAGTCTGGAGAAGTGAACCTCTTTCAGCAGGCACTGAAATACAGCAGCCGACCCGAAAAGCCTTTCCAAGTATATTGTCAGTACACTACTAAAAATGTGCTCATTAGTGAGAAAGATCACACTTTTGACACACTGCAGACAGACTCTAAGACTTCCAAGAAATGGAACAGTCCTAATTCCCCACATGGGCTTCATAAAAAGGTGATGTTGGTACTTTGCCAGAGCTTTCACCTCTAAGAAAATAAGGCAGAGAGATGTAGAGAGAAAGAGAGGCAGTCAGAGACAATGATTTTCTTTGATCTTTGTTACTGAGAACAGGGTTTCCTCTAACTGCATGAAACAAACCAGGTCCAAAATGGAATATCCAGTATTTACATATATTTGTTTTCTTTATGCCTCATCCATGCTGATCTTTAGCTATTTCACAGAATCCTAGAATATTTAGGATTGGAAAGGACCTTAAGATCATCAAGTTCCAACCCCGCTGCCATGGGCAGGGACACCTCACACTAAACCATATCACCCAAGGCTCTGTCCAGCCTCTCCTTGAACACCGCCAGGGATGGAGCATTCACAGCTTCCCTGGCAACCCATTCCAGTGCCTCACCACCCTTACAGTAAAGAATTTCTTCCTTATATCCAGTCTAAACTTCCCCTGTTTAAGTTTAAATCTGTTACCCCTTGTCCTACCACTACAGTCCCTAGTGACGGGTCCCTCTCCAGCATACTTATAGGCCCCCTTGAGATACTGGAAGGCTGCTATGAGGTCTCCATGCAGCCTTCTCTTCTCCAGCCTGAACAGCCCCAACTTTCTCAGCCGATCTTCATATGGGAGGTGCTCCAGTCCCCTGATCATTCTCATGGCCCTCCTCTGGACTTGTTCCAACAGTTCCATGTCCTTTTTCTGTTGAGGACACCAGAACTGCACACAGTGCTCCAAGTGAGGTCTCACGAGAGCAGAGTAGAGGGGCAGGATCACCTCCTTCAACCTGCTGGTCACACTCCTTTTGATGCAGCCCAGGATACGGTTGGCTTTCTGGGCTGCAAGCGCACACTGAAGCTGGCTCATGTTCATTTTCTCATCGACCAGCACCCCCAAGTCCTTCTCTGCAGGGCTGCTCTGAATCTCTTCCCTGCCCAGCCTGTAGCTGTGTCTGGGATTGCTCCAATCCAAGTGTAGGACCTTGCACTTGGCATGGTTAAACTTTGTAAGGTTGTCATCAGCCCAGCTCACAAGCGTGTCAAGGTCCCCCTGCATGGCATTCCTTCCCTCCAGCGGATCAACCGAACCACACAGCTTGGTGTCATTGTCAGACTTGCCAAGGGGGCACTCAATCCCACTGTCCATGTCAGCGACAAAGATGTTGAGCCCTGGTTTTCCCTGAGTCTATCAAACATTATTCTGTATGGAACATTGTTCTATATGGAACATTATTCTGTATGGAACACTGCATAATACGAACATACAGCCAGGCTTTTCAAAATATGTAATAGAACAAAATGAAATATCCCAAATATTCCACTGGTAATACTGAAATAAGATACTGTACTCATTACATGTCAATTAGCCTGGTAAAAACAAATTGTCACAACTACTTGCCAGAATTGATATGTACTTGAGGATGACAAAAAAACAGTAGCTCTTAATAAAAGCCCAGTACTGAATCTGGTTATTTTTAATGTTAATCACACTGCAATGCCACTTCCATTGAGCTGTTGTACTGCATGGGAACCAAGAAGTCCTGGAGAAACTTACATAGCCAGGACAAACAACTCAAGGATAAAGCATACAAGCAGGGCTGAAAGAGCATAACAGTATCACAAATCCAAGCACAAGCAATGAGTTTTAAGGTAGAACAACAAGGGGTGTGTGTGTATATATGCATATAAATGTGCATGGAGAGACCTTAGTTAACCTAGGAAATGACAACATGAAATCAGTAATAGAACAGACTATAGCTATGCCCAGAAAAAGTGTAAGAAACCCACTTCTTTCTTAGGCACTAGAAAGAAAAGTATAGCAAATATTGTACTGTGAATAGAAGAGGAGGTTTCTGGGGACACTCTTGCATGCTAGATACTGTAAGACATACTTACATGATAGGCCTGTAGAGACATTATATTTTCTTACATTCTACATCTAGATTATTATATTAAACTATTTTTTCTGAGGACCTGGACTTCTCCACAAATAATTTATAAAAAAGAAGGCTCAGTCTGGCATCACTTCCCTCTTCTAAATCATCCCCCTTCAATACAATAGGCTGAGAAAGTTGGGGCTGTACAGCCTGGAGAAGAGAAGGCTGCGTGGAGACCTCATAGCAGCCTTCCAGTATCTGAAGGGGGCCTATAAGGATGCTGGAGAGGGACCCTTCGCTAGGAACTGTAGTGGTAGGACAAGGGGTAACGGATTCAAACTTAAACAGGAGAAGTTTAGATTGGGTATAAGGAAGAAATTCTTTCCTGTTCGGGTGGTGAGGCACTGGAATGGGTTGCCCAGGGAGGTTGTGAATGCTCCATCCCTGGTGGTGTTCAAGGCCAGGTTGGACGAGGCCTTGGGTGATATGGTTTAGTGTGAGGTGTCCCTGCCCATGGCGGAGGGGGGGTTGGAACTTGATGATCTTAAGGTCCTTTTCAACCCTAACTATTCTATGATTCTGTGATCTTAAGGTCCTTTTCAACCCTAACTATTCTATGATTCTGTGAATACAGGTAGGTAGTAGCATGGTTAGCGTAACAAACTGAACAGTTATTTCAGAGCCATGAACTTTGCCTATAACTGAGACCTTAAAGTACAAATGCCCACTCAGAAACAGGAAACCATGCCCTAATTACTGCTTTGAAGAGCTTGGGTGTGTTATTACTCTCTAAAATTGATGTCATGTTGACTATATAACTACATAGCTTATCTAATTCCTGTGCAATGAGCTAAAGTAGCCAACAGCTCCATGCATTACACAGTAAACAATTCAACTGTTAGAACATACCACAAGTTCTTCAGCCCTAATTTATTATGATACATAATCACAAGAACACTAAGAAATACCATTTAATGAAAGACACAATGAATGCAGTGTACTACTGAAGAACATTAAGAGCTTATGCTTCTAAGACAACCTATCCCAAAATTCATTATACTTCCACTAGCAATTACAGCATGAGAAAGTTTCAGTTAATACTTAGCTCTTCCCTCTTACTTCAGTGACAGCAGAATGTCCTCATGCCCATGATGTTCGAATACTCTTTTTTTTTTTTTTTTTTTCTATAAATATATATAAAATGCCAGCTGGTACTGTACCTTTGCTTGTGGCCTGTGCAGTGTTCAGGCATGCAGCTTTCTGTATTTAACATTGCATTTTACACTTGCCTGGTCTCCTATTCAGTTCTCGGACAATGCATCTTTCATGCTTGTGAACGAGACACTATGTTTATGTGCATGTGCTCATTATCCATGTCACACCAAGCTCCAGAATTTGTCATATCAGTGCAGTGGCCATCTAATGCAAACAACTGTGGATTTTAACCTTCTTCATAATGAAGAATTGGGTAGTTTCTAATCATACTGAACTGGTAAGCTTTGTTCAGAATTGGAGTAAGGGTTGTTTTGGGTTGGGTTGGGTTGGGGTTTGTTTGGTTTGGGTTTTTTGTTTATTTGGTTTTTGTTGTGTTTTTGTTGTTGTTTGCATGGGTGTTTGGGTGGGTTTTTTTTTAGTGTAATTTTAAATAACAGTTAAACTGTGGTAGGGTAATTCGCAAAAACTATGAGGCAGATATGTCTCAATTTCTTTGCTACTAGAAACTGTACATTTCAAGTGTCCCATCATTTTTCTTGCAGTTTATTTTGCCTAGGAAATCTTTGCATAGCTACAGAAATACAGAACAATAAAATACCTTACCTACTCAATTCCTATTTATTTTGTCCTTAAGATGAGGTTGGTTAGAATAAGGTGACTGTTATCTTAACAGACCTTACAACACGCAGCAGAGAAACATACTATCAGCTTGCCATGAAAATACCCTCCTGGCCTGGGTTAAAGGAAGATGAAGAAAGCAGATGTCAAATGCGCTTGTTCCTGGGGAAGGCAGTTAAACTGTAGAAAAGAAGGTAGAGAGCAAATGCATCCAAATGCCAGAAACAATTTCCCAGGACTTCAGGATCACTTAGGCTAGAACTATTATTGCAGATTAGTAAGATTATATAGCTGGACCCTATTAGTGCAAACAAAAGAGGTGACAGGCCAGGGAGAAAAGGAACTTTCTGAGGATTAAGGAAGAAAGAATTAAGAATAAGAAATTCTTAGAAGAATAAGAGGTCTGGGTACCTCTGTTTTTTTCAATGTCCTCATCACCAATACACTGTTAAGAGATACCTTCTTGGAGGATCCAGCTCTGAGTGCAACCAAACAACATTCAGTCCTGTGTAATGTACCTGCAGCCAAGAGACAAAATTGTGATGAAATCCTTTGATGCTGGGAAAGTGAAATACTGATATATCAAGTTGCCAGGATGGGAAGGATATGAATGTCAAATATGTTGCATTACTAAACTAAGTAATACAGGGTACTAACAGTAATGGGTGAAACTGCTGAATGTATCCAGAAGGAGCAAAAGGAAATAAAACTATTTGTAGTGCTTATAACATATTTCATTATGATGCTTCTCAATGCTAACATAATTTTGGTGTAACTTTAAGGCAGTAGTCTATGGGATGACTATTTCTGGTACCTTATTGCAGTCTAATTATCCAAGTTCATTAGTTAAATTGTATTTCAAATCTCTCACCTATATTCATCAAAATCATGAGTCTTACTTCTTGACAAATGGTTATTAGAACAATAAAGATAGATGTAGAGATGATGGCAGCCTCCTGCAGAACATGGTGCAGAAACGAATCCTCCAAATCACCTTATTACCTCCTTGATACTGCATTCATGTTTACAAGCAGGCACAACAGGACTTCATTAAGCAGCAAATCACACTGGAAGAGGATGGAAACCAGTTTATTGATGACTGAACAGGTGAGAATGGGGCTCATCAAGAACTGAGGGGACAGCAGTCTGCTTTTTTTGTGCTGTTAAGGACTTTAAGGTCTAGCCATGCCTTTACAAGTGCCTTAAAACCAGGGTGGAATAACTATAGCCAGCTGTTGATACTAATACCTGCTATTCCAAAAGCAGCATTATGCACAGGACTGTATGATACTGAATGCTCCTTTAGTAAAGAAAATAAAAGGCATCATCAGTAAATAGTAGGTAACAGTGTGTACTCTGAAGAAGATGCCTTCCCACCGGCACAGATCATGACTTGCATCATATGCATGGAAAGACCTACAGAACATTAAACAAAATGAAGGGAAATCAGTATGCAAGCAAAACCCTGACTAGTAAAGGATATAAGGATAATAGGAAATTATCATAGCAGAATTTATTTTTCCCTGCTAATATTACTAGGATCAGCTCTATCTTATAACAGAATATGGTTATCCAAGTTATGGTAACCCCATAATGGTTACCTGTTACGGTGGTAACGGGTTAAAACTTAAACAGGGGAAGTTTAGATTAGATATAAGGAAGAAATTCTTTACTGTTAGGGTGGTGAGGCACTGGAATAGGTTGCCCAAAGACGCTGTGAATGTTCCACCCCTGGCGGTGTTCAAGGCTGGGTTCAACAGAGCCTTGGGTGAGATGGTTTAGAGCGAGGTGTCCCTGCCCATGGCAGGGGGGTTGGAACTCAATGATCTTAAGGTCCTTTCCAACCCTAACTATTCTATGATTCTATGATAATATTATTTATCAGTTGAAAAAAACATATATATGTTTTCTCAGGCAGTCTCTTCCTGGCCAAGGAAGCTTTTTCTCTGTCAAATACCAATCACTCATAGCAAGAGAACTGTTGACAACAACCTATAAATATTAAATAGAGCTATTAGCAAGGAAATATCTTATTGTAAATTTGTAAAACTACCAGTGAATAGTTTCCCTTATTTAAGTGAAGGTTCCATACACTTCACTGAAGTGTGCAAGAAATGCCCTTCAGTCTACTAGGCAGAAAACCTTAAGTAAACCTTTGGTACCTTGTGTCACACTGAGAGTTAACATGTAGACAAAATCCTACAAATAAAACAAAGTATCTTTAAAAGGAACAAGCAGAGGAAGAAACATTATATAAAGTATGTTATTTGGTAAAAACCAAAACAATTTAGCTTTGAGTTCAGATTCAGGGACGATCCAAAGTGTGCTTACTACCTTCTTACTACCTTCCTTAATCATACTTCAAAGAAGGTACTAGCTGAGAAGGTCTTCATCTTCCAGCCAGCTGGACTTTGCCCACTATGTGGTTGCCCAAGTCAATTTGGAAGCTGAATTTGGCCTGTTCTGGGAAAAGTGTCATCTATCTCTGGTATGGGAAAAACATTCTGGTTTCCTGTCATCTATGTAGATCTACTCATCCACATATGCTGGAATCATGGGAAATGGCATGCTTCAGACCCCCATTTCAAAAATCACTAAAGGAAGTCTTATGGAAATGAAAACAATTATCACTAAAGAAATCACAGAAAACAAAAACTAAAATTTCAGAACACTTCAGTATTGCTATGCCTTGGAAAATGTATTTTTCATTATTTTCTTGGAATATTGTCAATTCCTCTTTATCAAATCTAATCATGTCTCTTGCTTCCAGGGTTGGATGAAGATCAGGAACAAGACATGGATTCATTAATCATAGTGTTCTCCCTCCAGAACAGACCACTCAGACAATGAAACTGATGAGGTATAACTCTCTTCTCTTTCCTGTGCTCGTTTTAAGACTTTTTTTCCCTAATGTGTGCATGTACCTATGCCACCATAAAGTGTATTTTAAGTAAAGGGAAGCTCTTCTCCCAAGAATTAATGTTCTTAAAAAGAAGTCAACACAGTTCAGTAAAAAACATGGTAACTTATGGGACACGACAAAATCCTTTTTCAGGGGAGGGGAAGAAAAAGCTTGAAATCCAGGTCTGTAAAACCTGCTGTTCTCAGAGTGCTGGCCATCTAATGCACACTTGGGTTTGCTGTCTGCAAGGGTCTCTGGACAGCACAAGTGCAGTCTTCAGCAGTAAGTCCTCGAAGTGCAGAGTTACGGGCTGATGGTTCATGCTTTTAGGAACAGAATTCTGTTAGAAGTTGAAGTCCTCATGCCTTGCCAGGATGGTTTGCCATGGCTTGCCATACTGCCCATACTGACATAATGCCCAGCAGTAATAAAGGAGCATCAGAATGCCTTAAATGCAATTATTGGACTTACTGAGAATTTCAAAATCTGCCAGGAGGTAATACACTACAAAAGCTGCTCCAAATACAGTACACAAGTATACATGCTCCAGACCCACTGAGCTGCTGTGAAATTACCTTACATTAAAGGAGTTAAAGAATATAGTAATTATTTGTGAAAGAATAAATGAATCCTGCCATGTTTTCCTGGTGATTGATGGAGATTTTTTTTTTTTTGGTCACTCTTGGCTGCCTCTTTTATCTTTCATATTCCACAACACCACCAGATAGCAGTAATCATTAACAAGCTTGATGCTGCCCAAACTGGAGTAACACTGCTAATTGTGCTCAAAGGGAAGTGAAAATGGGTCCCCAAATTAAGGAAGAATAATAATCCTTCTGATAGTAAGATAAGGCTTCAGAGTTCCTGTCAACTGTGCTTTGTGTGGCTTTATTTATCTGCCTTTGGGAGATGATGATATGGGGGCATGTAAAAAGAGTATTTTGCTCAGCAACATCAGACAGAGCTGCCATTTCTGACATAAATAGAGAGGTCATATCATCAGCAGTGTAAATTCTAAAATCTACGCTGATTTATAGGGATTACCTGGCTTGGAATTTCTAGTTCCAACATTGACACTAGGTTTATGCTTCCCTTAGAATCATAGAATCACAGAATAGTTAAGGTTGGAAAGGACCTTAAGATCATCAAGTTCCAACCCACCTGCCATGGGCAGGGACACCTCGCTCTAAACCATATCACCCAAGGCTCTATCCAACCTGGCCTTGAACACCACCAGGGATGGAGCATTCACAACCTCCCTGGGCAACCTATTCCAGTGCCTCATCACCCTAACAGGAAAGAATTTCCTCCTTACATCCAATCTAAAACTTCCCCTGTTTAAGTTTGAACCCGTTACCCCTTGTCCTATCACTACAGCCCCTAGCAAAGGGTACCTCTCCAGCATACTTACAGGCCCCCTTGAGATACTGGAAGGCTGCTATGAGGTCTCCATGTAGCTTCTCTTCTCCAGCCTGAACAGCCCCAACTTTCTCAGCCTATCTATCCAACTATGGGAGGTGCTCCAGTCCCCTGATCATCCTCGTGGCCCTTCTCTGGACTTGTTCCAACAGATCCATGTCCTTTTTATGTTGACACCAGAACTGCACACGATACTCCAGGTTAGGTCTCAACAAGAGCAGAGTAAAGGGGCAGGATCGCCTCCTTCGACCTGCTGGTCACACTCCTTTTGATGCAGCCCAGGATGCAGTTGGCTTTCTGGGCTGCAAGCACACACTGAAGCTGGCTCATGTTCATTTTCTCATCGACCAACACCCCCAAGTCCTTCTCCACAGGGCTGCTCTGAATCTCTTCTCTGCCCAACCTGTAGCTGATATGCCTAACCTGACTTCACCTGACTGCCATGATTTTTCAAATACGATGGACAGTGGCTTAGCTGCTTCAGTCGCCAGCTCCTTCAGGACCCGCGGATCGATTTCACCAGGTCCTATGGACTTGTGTATGTTCAGGTTTTTAAGCTGGTCTTGAACCAGATCCTCTCCTACAGTGAGCCCAGGTCTTCATTCTCACAGTCCTCTTAGGGGAAAGGGCACTGTTACTCTGAGAATACATGCTCACCCTCAGCCACATAACAGACAAGTTATTGTGATAAACACAAACGTATTGGCTTTCGCAAATCACAGGTGTGGTTATGTGGGTATAAATGTACCAGTTTACAATAACAGAAACAAAGCTCGCTAAAGACACAAGATTAGACAACAAGTTAAAAAGGGACAGAACTCTTTAGCAAAACAGAGTCACATAGCAAAAGAATTTGTAAAGGTAAAAGACAGAAGGGGGGGGCTTGATATAAGAAAAGCTATTGCCTAAAAAAAATAGAGTTAAAGTACTTTTTAGCTTAACTTAGGTTGTGGAAAGAGAACAATGTTTATGTTGTAAGTCTGTGGAATGTAGTGGCTTCATTAAACATGAGTTAATTGTTTCACACCAGTCTTCTAAAGTATCTGTAGTTTTAAAGAACAATGATTGTGTTGTTAAGTCTGTGGTGAGATAACAGGATTTAGTGGCCCCACTAAACATGAATGAGTTTTTTTACACCATCCTTCTACTTACCAGTTAGTTTAGAGACAGAGCCTCCCAAACATCTGCTAGCTTGGGATACTCCTTGTTTGCCCATCCTGCAATAAATTTTGCAGGAAGGTCACACTGTTTTAAATCTTTGCTAGTTATCAGAATTACAGATATGGCTGGTATCAGCTAGCTGTGTGATTGCTGCGGCATCCAGCTGTGCCAAAGGTGAAAAGTACACGGTGAAGAAGACGGCTTACTTCATCTTGAAGACCCCTCCTCACAAGCGGAAGACTGCTTACTTCATCCTCAAGACCCGTGCCCACAATCACTGCAGAGCAATGTGCAGACACCAAGAGGAGGGAACTTATGATAATAAGTTCCAGGAGTTAGTTATAATATTCCCCACCTATATGCAGGAATTATGAATATGCATGTAACTAATGTAATAGTGAAAGTATATAAACCTGTAACAAATGCTAATCACTTGCGCCTCTGGCTATAGTCATGCACCCAGCGCTGTTGCTTTTGCTTTTTTGACTTTGTCCCTCATTAAAACCTTGTTATCCTGTTTAGAGGAGTGAGTTCGTATTTCACATTATTAAGCCATTCTTACTTGTCTTACTTGAGGTCCCTTTGAACAGATTTTTAGAAAGCTACCAAAACTTCCTCTATATTTGGTATTTCAAACTGCAGATTCATACTAATCTTCTATAAAAGAGCTAACCACACATGAAACACTGGCTGAATTAAGTGAAGATTATATGCATCCCATGATAGGTTTTGAGCAAGTTCTGTTTTCTTTTAATGATAAAGGAGCTGTAATGAAGACAGCAAGTCTCAAACTGCTTAGTCTCTAGGGAACTCTCACTGGAGGGAAGACAAAGCCTATCAGGGGTGACATATTTTAAGGCAGATAGTGATACAATGCCCCATATGATAATGGTAGAGCTAGGCTGCATTTCCTCTCGAATTATCCTTCAGCTTCCACAGGCTCCAACAGTCTCTGCAGCTCATTCGGGGGTTGCTGTGTCCCACCCCTCCGCCTCAGCACTGTCACCTGATGCAGAGGGTTGACCAAGGTACAGGGGGGCTGTACAGGGGGGTTAAAGGAATTCGCTTGCTTAAACAAAGGTATTGTCTGTACCTGTCATGCCTACTAAGCAGAACAAAGGCACTAACTATTGATAGGAAAAAGCAGACACCTGGTTCTACTGACAAGGAAAAGCAGACTCCTGATTCTACTGATAAGCAGCTATTGATGAAGAAAAGCAGATGCCTGAATCTACTGTTAAGGGGGAGAAGCAGATGGTTTATGGCTGGGACACCGACCAAACCCTAAGGCCATACGTGAAGACTAAAAGGTGAAAAGTTCAAGAAGAGGAAGGCTCATTTACTTCATCTTGAGACCCCTGCCCATGACCAGAGAGGGCACTGCGCAGGTGCAAAGGACCTTCTAGCTCACTGTAATACGAAGCGGGGATAGGACATGAATATGTATAGGCGTATGGTGCGACCTTATAAATGTAGAGGGAAACAACACTGGGGCACGCATGACTTTGAGGAATTATCCCCGTGCGTCTCAGCGCTGAATAAAAGCATACCTACTTTACAACTTTAACGAGTTGTGGAGTCGATCCGCACATCGCAGCCATCTTTACAGAAGCTGGAAGACACCTTAGCCTGTTCCTGGCTGCTCACGTTGGGTTTCTGGAATAGACCTGACTTCTGTGATAAAATTGTCTGTCCAATGTGAGGATGGAGGCACGAACCCAGAGATAGAGTGCAAGATGGATCGTTTATTGCAAAGATTACACGATATTTATACACTTTCAAGCAATTAGCCAAGCACATCTGTGTTTGCCTTGCGGTTACATCAGGTGAAAGGTCCATCTGATTTTCTTATTGACATGCTCTTCCCAGTTCCGATGTCCATGTTCCTTGCCAGTTCAAGCATCTTCCTAGTACCAGTCAGGGACGGGTCACTCTTAATTGCCTGCTGTGGTTCTTCCTTCCTATGGTCTCTGACAGTTTCGATACATTCCAACCCCCACACTCCAACATGTTAGTCACAACACACTTTAAAAGATCATCTAAATCCACTGCCAGTTTTGGGAAGTGAGGTCTCAGAAACACGGCATTCCTCCAGGCTTTGTGGACAGCAGTGGCTAGGCACAGCAAAGAGCCCTTCCCTAACCCTAGGGTGCGGAGCGGCCGAGGTGCCTGCAGCCCGGCCCGTGTCGGTGGCTCAGGCTGGAGATCACCAAAGGCACAAGATGGCTGCCCAGACCTTAGTGGGGCATGGCGGAAAGCAACGATCACGCAAGGGCCCTGTGGACCGTAGGACAGGCCGGCAGGTACGGTGCCGGGCACGAGCCGCAGAAACAGGGCTGGCGTCTGAGCCTACCCCACCAGCGACAGCATGTGAAGAGGGAACTGGGAGAGCCGTTGGGGGAATGAGCAGGCGGCCACGGGGGAGCCGTGAGTAGGGGCAGGCGGTCGCTGGAACCGCTACTGCATGAGTTTCGCAAGCCGGGCTCGTCACGGAGCCCACCCGCAGGCAGCGGGAGTGGAACTCTCCCGCCCGCAGGCTCCGCAAGTTCGGCCGGCCCGCCACCACCCCCAGCCCGCCGCGCCGTACCTCGCCCCTCCTTCCGCCGGAGCGGGCAGCGGCGGGGCCGTGGCAGGGGCAGAGCCGCGCTGGGCAGCGGCCGGGCGCCCGGAGGAGTGCGGGTCTCCGCCGGGAGCCATGGGCCAGGACTTGCCGTGGCTCAACCACTCCGGCAGCCCACGGGGGGCGGGCAGCGCTTGTACGGGGGACGGGCAGCGCGGAGGGCCCTTCCCCGCCGCCACGCTGCGGGGGGCGTTCATGGGGCTGCTGGTGCTGGCCACCGTGCTGGTCAATGCCCTGGTCATTCTGGCCTTCCTGGTGGACCGGAGCCTCCGTCAACAGGGCAACTTCTTCTTCCTTAACCTGACCATTGCCCACCTTCTGGTGGGTATGTTCCGGGGCGCCGGGAGGGGCAGATGGCACCGGCTCGCGGGGCTGCCGCTGTCACCGCTGAGCTCTGTCCGCAGGCGGCTTCTGCATCCCCCTCTACATCCCCTACGTGCTGACGGGCGAGTGGAGACTCGGCAGGGGCTTGGGTAAGCTGTGGCTGGTGGTGGACTACCCGGTGTGCACCGCCTCAGTCTTCAACATCGTCCTCATCAGCTTCGACAGGTTCATCTCGGTCACCAGAGCGGTAAGGGCTGGGTTGGGCAGGGGTCAGGGGGCTAGGGGGCCTGCCCTGTCAAGCAGGAGGATTTGCTTCAGTCATCGGGCTCTCAGCCCCATCGCACCTCACTCAAACCCCCCAGCAGACAGGGGAATCAAGGCAGTTCCCCTCGGTCCTGGAAATACTCCTGGGAGTCATCAGCTTTGACACAAAAGACATTTGCTTCTCGCTTTCACAGTGGAAGAGGTACTCTGCTTTATCAACAGGCAGAGTCTTAGGTGCTGCTGTTTCAGCTGAGGACTAGAGGTTTTCACTCTTCTACACATTCTTAGTTACTTTTCAGGCCACTACCCCACCCACATTTCCTTAAAAATGTTATTTTAGCTTCATTGCTCATTCTAAGTCACACTAAAAGACAATTAGCTTTTTGGCAAACAGCACAAAGAGGCTGCAAGATAATTTTAAGAATTCATATGCAATGATGTTTTACCAAATTATTTTTGAAGAGGGAAAAATGAACAGATTAATTTGTAAACATTCAACACACAGAATTCCTTTATTTTCTAGGTTCTGAATTAGCCATGATTTTTGCTTTCAAAAAACAAATTCATGACTATACCAATAGTATAAATATAAACTGAATGGTTTCAGCAAGGAAAACTGGTTATAATAAATTATAATAATCAGCCACTTTTACATACTTCACATCAATCCCCATATAAAAATCCCTTCCCAGGCAAGAGTACAGAAGCAGCCAGTTGGGTTAGGGCAGTGTAAGACCATATAAACAGGAATTTATGAAGTTCTAAATTATGCTCTGTATCAGTAAAAATGCTAATCTTCCTACAAGACTGCCCCTGAAATCATTCATAGCTTTCTTAGGGATTGCAAAATCAGACCTGCTTCAGACAAACTCAGGATTCCTCATCTTTGTGGGTATTCTACCAGAACAGCATTGGCTTTGGAGAGTGAGATCCACAGACTGGGGCAGTAATCATGAATCCTATACAGAATTCAAGCTTGAGGACTTCATAACCCAAAACACTGTGGCCACATTAAAGCTGTGAAGACTGAATTCCCATTCACTATATGAATGTTGTCCAGTACACCAGGGAATCTGCCTGTTGAGAAGATCATCTTGATTTTAAGATTCCACTGAATGTTACTGCTCATATGGTTTACTGACATAATTTTTTTGTACCTTATTTTCTAAATAAGGGAAATCAGTTACTCTTCTTGTAAAGCACTTTGCGGACCACAACACTCTATCTATACATCTCAATTGCAGATAAGAGTTCTGCAAGTCTTCAAAAAAGAAAGTCATAAAAGAATGAAATTAAGGATATCAAACAAAAGTAAAAGCTTTTACCCAGTAATTTTCTTGTGGTGCTATTTTCATATTAAGGAAAAAAAAAGGCTATCTTTCTACAAAGCACAAAGGAAAGAACTTGCAAGGGTGATCTATGAATTCACATGCTTTTATGTATTTGGAATTAAACTATTTAAAAAATCTAAATAAGTGGATTCTGAAGTGCTGCTTTTAGACGTTATGTAAATTGGTGTCACAGGTAATGCAACTGAATATATACGCAACTGGTGGCAACCACTTCTAGGAATAGCGGCAGTTGTTTGCCTTGGAAAAGCCTTGGTTTTCCAGGTTTTAAGATCTGACGCACATTCTCAAAACATATCCAGCCGCCTTGATACTGTTTGTTGGAATTCCTATTTCAGAAACAGCTTTTCCATGGTAAGCTCAGTATAGCCCCTCACCCCTAAACCAATATATTATCAACCCTCACAAGTCACTTAGGGGGCCATCTCCAGACAACCATGTTTGAGATACTAGTAATGTATGTGACTTCACTTCCCTCTCTCTCTCTCAGGTCAGTTACCGGGCTCAGAAGAAGATGACCAGAAATGCAGTGCTAAAGATGATCACTGTATGGATTGCTGCTTTTCTTCTCTATGGTCCAGCCATTCTGAGTTGGGAGCACATTGCCCAAAAGAGCATTCTCCCTGAAAGAGAATGTCATGCAGAATTCTTCTACAACTGGTATTTCCTAATGATTGTCTCTACTATTGAATTCTTTACACCTTTCATCACTGTTACATACTTTTAAGTATTTACCTCAACATCAGGAAACGCACATCCCTCAGGAAGGAAAACCTATCATCTGTTCAAGAGGACTGTGAAATGAGTTTCCTGGGAGAAAAAAGGGAACACACTGTATTTTTTGTAAAACCTGCTGACAGACACAAACATGAGAAGAGAGCTAGCAGCCTTTCTGCCCCGAAAAAGGCTTCAAGGGTTAGCCAACATAAGCATGGCAATCAGTCGCTAAATTTAAATGTCAGTCAAGACCTTCCACCACTCCAGGTGGAAGTGGAAACCAAGCCTCATAGGAGTGGTTTCTACAAAACTACAGAAGGCATATACAGTACTATCAGCAGAGTGGACATGGCTAACACCATGGCAAACAGATTTAGACTTTCCTGGGATAAGAGAGTAGCAAAGTCTTCAGCAATTATTGTATATGTGTTTGGTTTGTGTTGGGCCCCATATACACTTTTGATGATCATCAGAGCAGCTTGCCATGGCCACTGTGTGCAGTATTCACTCTATGAGACCTCATTTTGGCTTCTGTGGGTGAATTCAGCCATTAACCCTGTTCTATACCCTCTGTGTCACATGAGCTTCAGAAGAGCCTTTATAAAACTCCTGTGTCCAGGAAAAGCCAAAATTCATCCTCATTTTTTTATGTGAAAAGTGTGAAGTACCTTCCTTTCAGTGGGGGCATGAACTGGCTAATACTCATCTGCAAATATTACAATCATCCACATAGCTGGAGAAATCACAGCAATGAAGAGAAAGATAATTTCTCAAAGCTCTTTGGGAATTATGCCAACACTGTATTTTCTGGTAACAGTGCACTAGCATTACAGTGCTGAAAAGGGAATACAACATTTATGGCCAGTAATAAAAGAGTTCAGCCTCTCTCACTTCTCATAATTGTAAATACTGCTGGTAAGGAATTTCATAAAGTCTTAACCTTGAACCCATTACATTTTACCCCCAAACCCACTCTTAAGACATCAAGGGTCTCAGCTGTTAAATATAGGATGCTTTTCCATCCACTTAGTGACAAGCCAGAGGAGATCATAAGCAATGCAAAAAACTAAATACTGGTGTCTAGGAAAAGCGTGGAACAAGAGGAACCAGACTGGTCAGGTTACCAGAGCAGCTGAGCAATTGTAGCAGGTAAAAGAACACTGATTTCAGTGGAAAAAGTGACTAAGAAATTGTAGAACTAAGTTCAATAGTAGGAATAAAAGGGGTTTGAGCTCTGGATATAAGAGAATAATATGAGAATTGAGAGAGTTCATGCATTGGAAGAGTTTCACCATGAGTTTCCCACCTCAGCTATGATTTCCTCCCTGCCCCCTGTCTGGATCCTGCATTAGCAGGAATCTACTCAAGTCAAGCCTCTGCTCCTCCTCACAAGACTGACAGGTATTACTCTTCTATCTTTTGCTGTAAATATTGAGTAAGCATGATTAGTCTGAGATCTATGTCAGACAGATCTTGCTATAGACACAGCTTTAGGTAAACCTTCCCCTGGAGTAATTTTTACATTTCCAATTAGCGTTCTACTAGTTCTGAAAAAATGTTGTCTTCCCCTACCCCACCCATTGGATCAAGTCACAGTGGGAAAAAAAAAAAAAAAAAGGTGAAGTGTTCAGACATTTTCAAAGTCATGCATCACAAACAGCACAACTTAGAAAAGTCTGTTAAACTTTATAGCCTTGCTACTGTGTGTTTGAAAAATCAAGAACCAACAGCTACATACTGCTCTTGCCATTTTGCCTCTGCCACTAGAGAAGCTTACACAGGTACATGGCAAGTTTCACTAGATTTGTCCTATAAGAGGTATCAATTTGAACATCATTAGTAATACAAGTTTGTTTCCACCATCATAAGCATCTTCTGCATAGCTGAACAGACACTTCACTGGCAGGTGATAGCTACTGAACAGCTGTAGTTTTCCATTGCCACAGCCAAAATGCATATTAATACAATCAATCTTAAGGTTTACAGACAGTATTTTGAAATAGTTTACTTTGTAAAATTTCAATAAAAGCAATTGTAACTGTGGATGAGTCATAGCTTTGTAGCCTTAACAAGTGGTACATGGGAAAAAGCACTAGCTACAACATTTGGGTTACTGCAGTTGAAACCACCACAAAACTGTTATTCAAAGACAGTTTCTAAGTTACAAGGACTAACCTTGAGCATTAAACAAACATGGTTAGCAAATACTAGGAGGGAATATTGCTACTACATGAGTGGATCTACACGAACATTGTCATGTTCTGCTATGGATGTTTTACAATAAAACAATCAGCTTAAGAGTTCTATTAGGAGGAACATTATCCAGATACAGAGCAACATTAAGGTTTTTCAACAGCATTAATTACATCACTTGGGCAAGTAAAGCCATTAGATCATCTACTCATTCCTCCTCCCCTCCAAGACAGACTTACACTTCAGTAGATCAATGAACTCGTCTACTCCCTAACTCCTGTTTCTTAGGATCATATTTGCCTTTTTTATAAAACAGGTTACACTAAATTATTGGAGTCTCATTCACTATCTAATCAAGCCACGTCAATTTTCACAAGTGGTCTGCTCAAGAAATAAGGAAGTTCAATCAGTTGAACTTTAGAACATTACATTCAGTTAAGGTAAAACAAAATTTCAAAGCTTTCAGCAACTGGCATTAACTAACAGACCAACCAGTTTTCAAAGGAGTTCCCACTGGCAATTGTTCTGCCACTCTGTTTCCTGTGGCTTTTCATGTAATTGCCACTGATTACTCTAGCACAGACCTAGAATCCAGTAGGATTTTCTACCACTCTCAAGATACGTCATAAAAGCATTTTGAAATACGAACACACATCACTGGCATCAGCTGGAAAAATACTGCGTTTGAATGATAAACTTCCACATCAGAAACATAGCAGCCTCCCAGCTTGTCCAGGTTAACTATGCCTTGCTGCTTCTGTCCCTACCGAACAGAAGTTCTTTCGGTTTTATCAAAAGGTTCAACATTAACATTGGATTCAACAGTGGGCTCTGAAGAGACATGAAACAACATGCGTTAATAGCAACTTTTATTGTTTCACTGGTGCAAAATCATGATAGTGAATAAGCTTGTGTAATGTGTTTCCCCCTAAATTTACAGTAATGAAGGTTATACGTATCTATATAGATTGCAATTTCTCTATTTTTATACTATTTGGAACAAAGTTACCTTGATAAATATACCCTGTGCACAGTATTGGCCCTCACTGAATGTCACAGAGCCTTAATATGCAAAATATAACTTCTGGTTTTGAACATGGTGCTTTAAAATTCTCCAAACATGCATTAATATATTCTAGTTTTTAGGGAAAAATATTACACTTAGTCTTAACTTGCATTAAAAGAAAAGCACAAGCAGAATCTGACATACAATAACCCCAAAAATCTGATGCTCTGTGTAAGGATCAGACATAGTTTCAGATGACAGTCTGCCAATTTAGAACTCTAGTGCTACAGAAGCAACAGTGAAAAAAACAGAAGAAAATTCAGAACCTGAAGAGCCTTACCATGTCACATGGATTTCAAAGAAAGTTTCAGCCATGCTAACTGACAAAACCTGCAGTTGCTGGTCCAACCTTTCAAATTGTTAAAAGAGTACCCCACGCCACGTGTTTGAAGTGCCAGACTGAACACATGAATGTTAACTTGACATTTCTGAAAGGCTCAACCTATAAATCTACCTTAAAAAGAAAAACAAATAAACCATATACTATGTAAATGAAAAGAAGTAAGTACAGTGTGTATCCTCCTAAAGAACAAGACCTTCATAAATTGGCCCCTCGGATTCTGGTGATTCCCTCCTCAGACGCAAGTGCTCCAGCGTGTTGTGAAAGTGTTTGTTAATTTGTTCTGTTTCTTCGGCAGACTCAAGGTTTGGGAGATCTTCTCTTATCTTCTGTATCAGCTGATTCAAAACCTGAATTGTCACCTACAGGAGAACATAAACAGAAGCCCATCAGCAAGGCCTGCATAGAAGTGCATTGACATTGGCTTATCAGACTTGTGTCTAAACTGTTGGTATGTGGACAGTTCTTAGAAATATTGGCAAGGCTGCATGCAGACAATCTGTTGGAGACAGCCTTCTCTTGCTTCTCATAGGGCTACTCTGATTCCAGAACTTTGTGGAAATTGATCCCATGCCATCAAATGTAAAGAGTTTAATCAGTCACTAATCTGATAGATTTATGCCTTTTACTACAGCATTTCTCTTATTCAACATAAACTGAAAAAGCTTCAAACAAAAAAAGCAGATAATCAGATTGTCTGTGTGCTCTAATATCTGTTTCTTGTAGAAGTCAGTCAGGGTGGTCATACCAGATTTAAAGTAGTTCTTAGTGACTAAGTCACTGCCTAGGAAAAGCACATTTGCCTAGTGAGTCCTGCATTACACAGAACGCCACTGAATCCGAAGACTGTTTTTACATCTGCCAGGAGTTTTGAAATTCAAGATTTTATTATCATCTCCATCAGATACTGCATCTCCTATGCCAGAACACTACAACAGGAAGCCAGTTCAGTTGTGAAGTCAGCAAATCCCTAAAATCTGTTTAGACATTCTTTCAGAAGTACAGGGTATTCATCAACATCTGCTCTTGACCAAATAATGACAATGGGGAGGGGATGTTGATCTTGACCAAACAGCTTTTTTAAAAAGTTTACTTTTTACTGTTTACTAACACCAAGTATATGCAACAACTGTCCCAGATTGCAGATGCAGAATTTAGACTGGTACATAAGATGTCATCATCTGTTTCTCAAAACTAAAGCCTACACCAACCATCTGATGCACTCAGCAGTCACCCTGAATCACTACTTGAAACTAACAACTTTCTTTCCCTTATGCACATATTAAGTTATGTACCTGTAAAGTTAGATGAGCAAGTAGTAAGATTTCAAGTCCTAGGTAAGTTTTAATCTAATAAATATTTCTGGTATCTAAGTCCCACAATATTTAAATTCATAACTAAATGGGAAATGTTTGGTGTTTTCACCCATGTAAGAATGAAGCTTTATCCCAAATTTTACTACCATATCCAGAATTGGCTAGTCTTACTGCCAGAACTACAGAGCAAGCTGAAGACACATGATTTGGTGTATAAGCATGAATGAAGAGCTTAAAGAAATCCTCTTAAAAAGATGCAATAGAGAGAGTGCATTTCCACTCACTGCCTCATTTTCCTTTTCATAAAAGTAGATGTATCTGTTCAGAATTTCTATGAAAAGCTGGACTTGCAGAGAGGGGTCCATGCACTGATTCGCTATCTTTAGAGCCTTCTTTAGGCATTCCATCACTCTTTTTCCTCCATGAAGCTAGAAGGAAAAAAACCAAAGATTAGAAGATATAACAAACGTAGGGAGCTCCAGTATCTCTTCCCTTGGCACATTTTCTGGTGGCCCACTACAAACAGAAAACTACACGAACAATCTGTCATTGAAAGACCGACAGTTTAAGTCTTGTTAAATCAGGCAAAACCATGAACAGTTGTTGACAGCCCTTGACAATGAGACGAATGAACTCAATCTTGTAAATACATACACTAATGCACACTTTGAGAAACAGATTTCAAACACTGTTTTTCACAATTACAACAGTTTATGTCACCAGCCCTGAAGAACACACAATTATTTTTTTTACATTTAATTTCAATAATGCGTATCTTTAATTTGGAAGTTTAGTAGTTCACAGGTAACACATCTACAATAATAGACACACGCAAAATGCAGACTCTACTTTAACAGCCAGTCTCCAACTCCTCTCCAAAGTTTGCATGGTACTTCCACCCTTAAAATTGTGTTGTCTCCGTTTTGGTATGTCTACAGCTTGCACTGCAGTGCGATTTAGAAGCTTTATACATTAGAACACATTCCAACAAAGTCTACATCACTAAGTGATATATCTACTTCAGAAGCAAGTGCCTTCAGAAGAAAGGCAGAGCAAGGAGAAGAAAGGCAGAGGTAGGATGTGTTACACTGCTGTCCCTTTATTCTTACCTCCTCTCCGTTCTTGTCAGTATTTCGCCCAGACCAAAAGAGATGGGCACAAGTACTCACAGCCCGGCACTGGTCCGGCTTCTTAAGGAGCTTAGAGGCTGCCAATGCACACTGAGTCCTCAAAGGCTCGTGGTTCTCCTCACTGAAGCACTTCATCCTCTCAAATGTCCCGATTATTAAGGTGATTGCAGCCAGCTGCGCTTTTGAATCACTAATTTCATCCTCATACAGAGAGAAGGCCTAGTCAAAGGAAAAAGCAAGACTTAATCTCTGCTTTAGAACACATCAGCAAAAAAACCCAAATCACACGTGCCAGTGACAAGGCAGTAAAGTGTCCAGTTTTACATTAGTTAAAAGCTTCAGGCAGGAAAACAGATCTTTCACTGAGAGTGTCAAAATTACGTTAAGTACACAGACTGAAATAAATCTTCCAGAAATACTTCTGAAGTGGTCATAGTAAACAAATGTGATTCTACATATAACCTGAAGATTGAGTTTTTCCTCATTTCAAGCATCTGTTTGAATATGGAACCTCTGTAGCAGTAGTAGTCCCTGGAGAGCATCTGGTTCTTTGAAACACACAGAACAGTAGAGCAGAAGTTGAGGGGTAGGTCAGTAACCAGAGTAGGTAAAAATCATCGGCACTGCTGCTACATGGATGAAAAGCCTTGAGAGAAAATACGAGACTAAAAATCTTATGAATCTATTAATCATCTCAAATAGAAGACACATAACTGCCATGGTGCTCTCATCTTTAGAATTGTGCTATAAAAGCAACTGATACTAGGACAGTGAGGAAAGGCTGAGGTTATCAGCTACTTGGTTTAAGAATAAGCATTAGTAGCAGTATTAGAGGAAACAGTACAAATCTTGTAACATGGATAACATTAAATACGCTGGTTCTTTATCTGATGGGAAGGATAGCAATGTTTTTGCAACAAGGCTTAAGATCAAGAAAAAGGCTGAAGTGGATTTTCACACTAGTTTATAATTGGTTTCAATACAACGATTTTAATCAGCAAAGCCTAGCATGACAGGTGTGAACAGTGCAAATTTTAGGGCTTGTGGTCAGGACAACACCTGCTTAACAGCAAGAGCTGTGACAGGCTTGGAAGCACCGAAGGAGCATTTTTATGTTGAGAAAGCTGCACTCCTCCAGTGAGCCAACTATGCGAGTGGGAGGCAGTACTGCAATATACCACATATTGTCAAACTGGGTATTCAAATCAGTAGCAATGGAGGTTAATTCCACAGCAGCCTGGGAAGTAAGAATTAAGATGAGGAGTTTCTACTTAGTAGCACTAGCTGTCAATCATTTCAAGATGTTTTAATTACACTGAATGGTTTAGTGTTCAGGAAGCCTACCCAAGCCAAATTCAAGGTAGCACAAGACAGCGAGTGTAATAGTTGGACACTCACCTGGGACATGAATTCATAGGCCACAGTTTCATGATTCTCAAAGCCAATCTCTCCTGCAGCCAGTGCTCCTTGTAGGAAGAGACGAAGAGGCAGCTCTGCCAGTTCTGCTTTGATCAGAGCACTGATGGTCTGATGAGCAAATGAGAAGATCTTCTGGCATTTCTTTTCCCATTTGTCATCCTAGCGAAGAGGAACAAGCCAAAGCTTGAACAAGACTATTGCTACAAAGAGAACCTAAATTGTAACAAGATCTGTCAAATGATGTTTTCTTCTGCCTGCCACACCAGGCACTTACTGAAGCAGTACTGAGTGCCCTAGCAGTACTGAGTTGACCTCAGCAGGTGTTCACAAAAGTATTTCTTCCATTTACAAAAAGTTCACACCCATTTTTCCTACCAGCTCGTAGAAACCTTCCTCACAGAGTAATTGCAGTTACCACAGCTATGCTTAGAACACAGCTAATGAGGCTTTTGCTCAGTTAAATGGAGAAAAATTCTATTCAGTCTGGAGCATCAACAAGGAAGGGAAGATAATTTTAAAACATTAATTTTGAGGACTGTTTTAACAAACAGCATTTTAACTTATTTCCCCACAATATATCCTCCAAATAACGGAAAGTAATATTTTAGCTAAGTATTTCAATCAGAAAGCATTAAAGGGCCAAGATGGACCAGTGACTGATTTAGTGTGCACTTTTGCGACAACTGTGTGAGTTAAACTACAAAGAAACACTTGCTTTTAGAAACATTAAAATAGCATAGCTGCAGATTTAGAAGTTGATGAATTTCAGTATCTAGATTTAAACTGGTTTCATGCCAGCACTTGCAGTGTCCCAGCTCTCTGGTCTCCCCAAATAAAAACACATCAGTCACCTTCACGAATAAACAACTAGCCAATTTCTGCTTCACCATTCCTCAAGTGCTGAGGTAATTTAGTATGAATTGATAAAAATCCTCCGTAAGTTAGAAAGCTCTTTACTTTTACCTCTAGTAAAAATCTGCCTCAAGAAAAAGCAAACAAAACCCTTAGCATTCTACACCAAGTTTTAGCATACAGACATAGCCAGACAAAATGCATTTCTAAGAAAGCCCAAAAGATGCAAGTACACAAGAGTACCTAGAGGTCAGCTTACCACTTTGGAGTTCTCTTTGTAGCGAAAAGCAAGCTGGTATGCAGCAAAAACCAATGGTGGCAGTGTAAAACGAATACGTTGGTTCCCACCTGCACCAAAGTGTTTCCGGGCAGTGTTGAGGATCTGGAATATAAGCACTGTAAGCTTACAGCACTCTTGAAAATGTGTGTTATTCGTATCTATAACTTAGTCTGCACTCCATAGAATCAGAAAGACATGGTGGCAGCCTCAGACAGTATTTTGGGAGGACTACACACAAGTTGCTTTACGTGAATTATATGTGTGCAGTCTGTATCATCTCCACAAACTTTTCTTATTGTACTATATTTATTGCAGATACATTTCAGACTGTGCAGGAAGACAGAAGTAGCCTGAGCTTACACTTAATGACATCAGATACATTCTGTCCTCAACACAATGGAAGCTACAAAAGGACTACTTTTCCCTACAGTAGCCTGTAAGAACATAAAAGTAAGAAGCCAAGTCTCATGAAATTGAACACAGGAGTCCGTAAGACATCTCATACTCTGAGACTATAGCACTACATAATGATAGCCACACCTGCAACTGTTGCCACTTCCCCCTGATTTTAGTTTTCATTATGCTCATTAAAGCTGCTTTTATTGCATTTCTCAGTTTTAAGCACAAGCTGCACATACAACACAAACATGATACTCTGCCTTTTGCCCTTGTTCTCAACAAGTGGTGAGAGACTAACGAGCTCTCCTTGTTTGTATTCTTAGCTTCTTCCCTTTCCCTTGTTTTGGGATTATTTCTATCCATTGATACAATTAGTCATGTATTCTCACAACCAGAATTTTTGGTAATAGCAAGAATCTCAGATATCGGAAATCATTCAACCATTCAAGGCAATCTGAACATTAGAATAACCTGACTCCCTTTCAAAGGGGACAACTCAAGATGCACCATATTTCACACTAAAACTTTAGAAACCAGATTTCAGGTAATTTCTACTACAGATCAGAGTTTAAAAGCAAGATTTTTTATTTTAAGTGTCGGAACAATGATGGCTAGGTTACTACAGCCAGGTATTATTACCTTGCTGTCTAGTCACAGCAGTCCATTACCACTTTGAAACAAGCATTACAAGCGAAGCTCAGTGTCCAACCCTACATACATCTTTAGATTACCTGAATTGTAGTTACTAGAATTCATGTAAACAACATGAGTAAATAGAAATCTGTCATCACCCATTACTCACTTTATTAGACACTTTGGCTTGTAATGCACTAAGGTGAATGAACTTGCATTTCAGACCTCTTCCATACAGAACACATAATTTAAAGTGAAATACTATGAAAGAGTTACGAAATTCCCATAGTCCTGGATTATTTCCTACTGTTCCTGTAATGCAGGAAAACCTGATACAAGCATTTGTGATGCTTATCCAAAAGTACAAACCAATACAGTTGTATAAAAACTGCCACCTTCTGCTTTTAAGTCCCTATCTGCTTTTTCCAAATCCAAACCATTTCATAGTAGCATTAAACATGTCATACAATATTCTCTACCAAATATGTAGCACCAGAGTAGTGATGCCCCAGTATATTGTGATGTCCCAGCTACACACTGATGTCCAAGACACTACAGTGATGTCCCAGCTACACTGAAGTCTTGTACAGCAAATAAAGGAAGAACTGACAATTCAGGGAACACAAGCATTTTGAAGCACTGATGGCCATACCAGATACTGTTGGTCGGGGTCATCTGAACGCAAGAGATGAATAAATCTCCCCACAAGACTCTGCTCATCAGCAAAGTCTTCAGGGTCAGGATCTTCAGCAGGCTGATCTGGTTGATCCTGGATCAGTGTGGATACCAAATTCATGATAGCATCAACCTGTTAAAGGCAATAATAGCTCTGTTTGAACCAAAGCATAAGCTGAAGTGAACTGGGAGCATCTTTACAGCCATTCACAGAGCTGATGAAGCATGAGCAAAGTCTGAGTTGGTGATGCTTTAGAAGGTATTAGCCTTATTCCCTGAAGTACAGCCCCTCCTAGCACAAGTGGGATAGCACAGCAGTACAGAGGAAACTCAGATTCCAGAAGTACTATCCAGTCTTCTTCAGCTAATTTTAAGGGGGTTCAGGGTCTTCATTCAAACTTAACAGAAACAGTCTCTAGGATGACGTTAGGTAAGGTATGCAAAGACAAGACATTTAAGAACATGGGTGGACGAATTACCATGTGGGATAAAGCTCTGCTACTAAGATGGGAAGGCAGAGGTACGCAGGCTAGGGAACAAAGCATGACTTGCATGAAGTCTATGATTCTAAGTCACTCAGTATTTGTTTTCAAATCATCAAACAGCAGTTCAAATTAACTTATGTCATACCTGTTCCTGGGATACAATTTCTGTGTTATAATCCAATACATTGCTAAGCACGTAACAACTCATGCTCTTCCTGGACTCATAATCAAAGTATTCAAAGAGTGGGTGAAAATGTTTTAGTTTCAGAACTGTCAGGATGTTGTTGTAAGTATCAACAGGGATTTTCAAAAGTCTAGTCAGCTCCTTTGAAACAGCACTGCTTGTTGCAATACTAAAAAAAAAATACATGCAAAACACAAAATTAATTAATAGTTCACACATGCAGACAGATTTAGTTTGTCTCAATACCAATTCTGATGTACAGCACAACATCTAAGCAACTTGCTGAGACAGAGAAAGGAAAAGGTATCAAAACAACTTCTATCTTGCTCTTTAGGACTCACAGTGGAGAATTCACGTTTTAAGTTGCTGATGGCAGAAGCAGAGATTGTGGCTGTAAATTCAGCAAGGGGAGAACTCAACTGCTGCAAGGAATGAACAGATAGTGACTACACACTGCTTGGCGTACACATTGTGTACTGTAGAGTGCCACAGTAGGAGTTATGCACAGGTAAGCAAGTCCTGGTTAGTCAGTAGTGTATCATGATCCTCTACAGCTTGGACCAAAGGCACTAATTTTACACATCAAAGCATGTTTGCTATTTTGCTAAATATGAAAAACAGAAGTTAAGATTTTAAAGTATTAATCACCACAACAAAGAGAATGCAGGAGATATTTACTTACTGTTCTAGATTAAGTTTGTTGAATATTTCCACGGTTGTCTCCAACACCTTATCAACATAGTCAACACGGTCTGGGTAGCATTTCATAGCCAAGTTAATGAGAGAAACTTGCAAAGACACCACATCCTCTGAGGGCATGTCCTGACGAGACTAAAATTTAAGACAGCATTGAGTGGATTAAAAAAAAAAAACAACACATAACTTACAAAACCATCCCAAAACTGCATGCAAGAATACCTAACATACCTGTATAACAGTAGCCACCTGCTGGGAAAATATGTCAAACAGTTTGATATCTGCTGGGATACCAGGTCCATCTTCACGATGTGCAAATAAAGCTAACCTGGTAATACATAAGGGAAAGCAGCTTGGTCAGCAAAGTGTTTCAACTTCTCAGATGCAGGCGAGAAAGAGATACTGACAGTCAAAGCAAGTCCTTTGGTATATTTGCAAGCTCTATTACAAGCAAAAAAGAAAATTAATGGAAGTCATAAATCTCAAGAGCAACTGAGCCTGGTAAATAACAGTCCTGGAAAACGTGTTGACAGAGATGGCGAGCTGAAGAAAGAGCAAGAAGATTGTTTCACAATCCCATGTTTTTCAGCTAGGAGCAAATATTCTGTTCTAGTAGAGAAAGAAATATTCTACTCAGCTGATGGAAGAGCAAATACCCTGCATCTATTCAGTAATATTACTGAAGTCAGATAGGCAGTAGAATTCTCTGCATAACAATCTCTAGAGAAAAAACAAGAAATGTGCTGACTTAACTATGCTTTGTCTCCAAAAACAGACCAACATGTTTGGTACTTCTGATGTCTGCAAAGAGCAAACTACAATGCAAATTTGAAGTGGAGAAGAATACCTTTTTTTTTTTTTTTTGGGGGGGGGGAACCAAAGCAAGAGATCACTATCCAGCACACATCCAAAGGATACTGCAGACCTGTCTCTATCTGTAATAAGAGAAAGTCACTTTAACCACTGTTTCTGCAAAAATCAGACACAACATAGAAAATACTACAGGAAGGCAAGCAACTTACCAAGGCTGCAGCATAAAAAAAGTTCAGCATTGCTATCTTTGATTTCTAATTGCTAAGGGATTATTGTATACTGAATTACAGAAAGACCTACATCCTAAATACAAAAGTATTTAGGAAAAAGCACCTGATTAAAATTTTAAGTTATTAAACTTTGAATGAACTTTGGGTCTGAAACAAAAAGGCAGGTAAGAAAAGGCTGAGGTGCTAAGAAACTTCACAGTCAGTTAAAAACAGACACTGAACTACTACTGTATTTCATTACAGTGGTAACAAGAAGACTTTCTAAAGCTAGGAACAATCACTGCTTTTTCTCAAAGGGACAAGGCAGCTTTTCCTGGCCAACAGCTCAGAAGATAAGGCCAGCATCCTACAAAGTATGATAAATTGCAGGCAGACAGCAGCATAATTAAAAGCTGTGAATGGCTGAGTAAGGCAAGAAAGATCCCAAAGCAGCAAGGCTATTTGCAGAAAGATTGCATAACAGGAAAGCCCCATGGGCAGTCAATTATCCCATACCAGCTGAAATAAAGATGAGAAATGCCAACAGGCACTACCTCTATGGGGCAGATTCACACCTTAACTACACAATACTGAAACACACAACAATTGCTCCTAACAACTCCAATCTAAACACAAGAACATCTTCCCTGCATGCGTGGCACAGATCCATCCTCCAATACTTGCAGTAACACTACAGTCAGAAGCACAACTTGCCACAGTACAAAGATGATGAACATCACACCACCACACTTTTACCTTTGTCCTATAGCCAAATGAGAAAGCTCTGGAAGACACTATTAGTGGCCCAACAAAACACAGTAGTGGAAGTCTAGGAGGACAGCAGGCTCAGTTTTAAGTCAGTTGCTTGTTGTTGTTTTTAATAGTGAAAACTTACTGTGGAGGCAATACCAAAGCTGTTTAAGTCCTCTAAGTAGATATGACTGCAAAATGTACTTGAGGAAAACCTTGAAAGAATCACATTGCTATGCACTAATGTAAGTAAGAAGCTAGCAAAAGGTTGTGACCTCTGTTGAAAGCAGTCACAAGACAGTTTCAGAAATTAGACTGTTACAGGCAATGTCTTCTCAATTTGCAGGTTTTGTGGGGTTTTTTTGTTGTGTTTTTTTTGGGGGGGCGTGGGGGTGTTGTTTTTATAAAGCTAACTAAATTGTGAAAACCCTCACAAAACCACAGCTGTGAAGTGTAGAAAAACCAACGAATTCCTGTGACCATCTCTGGATGAAGGCAGAGCTGTTTCTCTGCCAAGTGCACAAATACTGAAAGATACTCCAGTAAGACTGAAGTGCTTAACAAATAGAACTGATGTAACCTTAAGGAAACAAGCTACAGATTTGTTTTTACTATAAGATCCTAAGTTATACCATTCATGCTTAATATATACATGTTCCATCTCCGCACATTCGAGAAGACAAAGAAACAAAACCACAACTATACTCACTGTTGAATGCCAGTAGGACTCAAGATCCCTATAGCAACTGAAGTCCATGTATTGGTACTTGGATCAAATACACAAAGGAACATACATTTGTGTGTAAATGCCAGGACAAAGCTTTTCTGAGGCTTCAAAAAGCCGGGAAAGTGCACTTCCTTTCCACACTACGAAAGTACAGGCATTCACTGATAATTTGTATTGCTTCCTTTCAGGATACAGATCAAAACTTCAGTTTGATCTTAAAGGTCTTTTCCAAACTAAATGATTCTATGATTCCTCCCCCATATCTGAATTCAGTGCAAGCAGTCTTAAGCTGTACCTCCACAGGAAAAACACTTCTGGGAGAACAGGCAGGAAGTTAGTGGTAAACCAAGGAATTAAGACTGTAGTTCCATTTCCTACTAGCTCTCTTATGAAGAGGTGTTATGTTACGCTCTTATCAAAATTGCAAGGTAAAGTATCCTTGATATGTGATTTAGCCATGAGGATTTTCAGGGTTTCAAGAGATACTTATGATCAATATGGCTGTCAAAGCAGAACACTGCTACCACTTTAGCTCAGAAACATGAAATTGGTCAATACTAAATGGGTTGTTTTCTGGCTTAATCTGTTTACAAGTTTTAATCAGTCCTTAAAGCAGGTTTCATTGGAAGCTGTAAAAGCAGAGTCCAGAGGGCAGAAACTGTGTTATTCACAGCCTTAATTACAGCTGATGGAAATACACAGAAACAGTGAAGTTACATGATACCAAAAATGGAAAATTTTCAAATGCTGGAAGAATTATCACTTCCTTGTGTACAACACAAACTTAATTTTGAGCCGATTTCCACCCCCATGGTCACTCACCTGTCAATTAAAGCAATAATTATATTTTTCACATTCACGTTTTGGTGCAGCTCAGCACAGGCTCTGAGAAATGGGTTCAGGGTTTGGAGGTGAAATTCATCTGGAAAAACCTAAAGTTTTAGATCAATAGTCATGATTAGTTACCAAAAAATACATCAAATCAAATTTGCCAATTGTTACACAGCAGTAAAATGCAACAGAGTAATTCTAAAGCAGACAGCCACACAGTAAATATGGACTGGCCTACCAGCGCTTTAGAGCTCCCCAGGCTGACCATGACTGGGTAAATGCATGAAGCAAGAGGTGCAAGACAAATGGGTAACTTGAGGGACCAGCTATCTATTATAATCATACTCCAGGCACTGCAGCTCTGATGTTTACAAGCTTCTGCAGCAGAAGGAGCACAAAATCAATTCATTTCCACTTTGCTCATCTGTTAAAAAATATGGGATAAGGCACTAGGTAAGAGTAAGAATGATGAAGTTTTCCATTTCATGAGGAAGAGGTGAAAGCCTGAATCTGACTAAAAATAGAGGAGTAAGTGTCCCTGTGTCCCATCACTGAAACAGAATTTAAGCAGCTCACCTGTATGATGCACTCCATGAGGTACTCCTGAGCTAAAGCATCTCTACAGTTTACAACTTGCTCCAATATTCCAGAAAGAACAATCTGGAATAGGAGAAAGAGTCTTGCAGTGATTTTACAATTACTTTCTAAGTTTATATTCAAATGTGCACATTTAATTCAAGCAGATCAGTATTTCTAACACTTCTCAAATTTTTCCTTACTTTTTCTGATAAAAAGTCCCAGTGTTCAGCAGTTCCATCTTTCAGAAGAAAAAAAAATAAAAATCTCCTGGTCTCAGACATCTGTCCCTTTCATACATTGTACAATCTGCAAACTGATTTAGAACATCAGTGCTACTAGCTTTGCTGGTACATACTACTGCTCGGTCTCAGCAGCAGTACTTCAAAATATTTTTCAGTAGCTATATGGTAGAACTTTCAAAGGACAAACTTCTAAATAGTGTATTTGCTTGACTATCATTTCATGCAGTAACAGTTCTCTTGAATGCTTTGGGAAGCATTGCTTTAAGTAGTAAAGTCTACCACAGAACTTTGTATGCAATACACATCCCTTCAAATCAACTCATTCTGTAAGTAAAATGGGAATTAAGAAGGAAGGTTTTAAAACTTATCAACATTACACACAAACTTAAAGGAAAAACGCATGAGTCATCCTCAGCCTCACAACACGTTAACACAGCTTTATTAGCCTTCAGAACTTTTACTCAGGTGAAGAGTTTGAGAAGCACCAGGATTACTGAACTTTCAGCATAGCTGTAACACTTCAAGCTGCATATCTGAAGGTCCAAACTGGTTTCATTTGGAAAAAGTAAATAAAATCAAAAAACATGGACAGACTTCCTACCTGCTTGTATCGTTCCACATTAACACCTTCCAACTGACTGAGGCGAACCAGGTTTGTTCCCACTAGGATCCTGAGTTCCTGCCTTTCTCGCTCCCTTTTCTCTCTGTCCCGACTATGGCCCTGGTGTTGCATTCGCACCCAGAGTTTGTTCATCTCAGCAAAGTTCAGCAGCACAAAATCCATTGAATCACTAATGTCTCCAGTGGTTTCTTCACTGCAATTGAGGACAGGTTAGGAACAGGAAGTCTGTCAGAGGTATTCATCCCTCCATCTGGTGAACATCCCATTTTAAGCAGGTAAGAGGGTACAGAAGCGTATAGCGGGCTTGTAAGAAACTTTCATACCCTCTCTTGTGAGAAACCTTAGTTCTGAAAGAGAATTCTGTTGTGGTTTAAGCCCAGCCAGTAACTCAGAACCATGCACCTGCTTGCTCACTCCCCCCTCTATTTCCCTCCCCACTGGCTCCAACAGGAATGGGGAGGAGAACTGACAGAATGTAAATCCCACAGGTTGAGATAAGAACAGTCCAGTAACTAAGGTGTAACACAAACCACTACTGCTACCACCAATAAGAATGATTAGGGGAATAACAAGGGGAGAGAATACAAAACTAAAAGGGGATTACAATAAGTGATGCACAATGCAATTGCTCACCACCTGCTAAACAATACTCAGCCCAACCCGAGCAGTGACCTGGGCCTCCTGGATAGCTCCCCCCAGTTTATATAGTGGGCATGATGTGCTGTGGTATGGAATATCCCTTTGGCTACTTTGGGTCAGGTGCCCTGTCTCTGCTTCCTCCCAGCTTCTCATGCCCCTCCTCACTGGCAGAGTATGAGACTGGAAAGTCTTGATCAGAGTAAGCAACACTTAATAACAACTAAAAACAGTGGTGTGCTATCAGCAGTGTTCTCAGACTAGAGCTGAAAACACAGCACTACACCAGCTACTAGGAAGGAGAAAAGTAACTGCTACAGCTAAACACAGGCTCATACCCTGCGTTGTGAGAAACCTTAGATCTGAAAGAGAATTCTTAATGGACAAAATACCCGTTAGAACTCTACAGACTTGACAGATCTACTTATCTCAAACTCAAAGAAAGTCATACAGAAAATTTAAATAGGTTATGTTTAAAACAATTTTTTTTAAATTCTTCCCTGTGAGGGTGCTGAGGCCCTGGCACAGGTAGCCCAGAGGAGCTGTGGGTGCCCCATCCCTGGCACTGTTCAAGGCCAGGTTGGACACAGGGCTTGGAGCAACCTGCTCTAGTGGAAGGTGTCCCTGCCTGTGGCAGGGGGTTGGAACTGGATGAGCTTTTAGGGTCCCCTCCCATCCAGACTAGTCTGGGATTCTATGATCTTACTCTGCTTGCTCGCCTTCATCTGGTAAGATATTCCTGGTACACTGCAGGAGATAGTTCCTAAGAAAGAGGCCTCTAAGAGGATGCTGTACTCCACGGCACATCTCCACCAGGTCTTTCAAAATATCTTTCCTGGACTGTGGAAATGACTTGACATAGACAACACCCACTGTTATCAGGAGATATCTGCAAAAGGCACAGAATCAAACAATAAATTATAAATAACATCATACTTAAAGGTAACAGTTCCTTTCTTCCCTCCTGGCAGTATTACCAAAGCACAGAAAGCAATACAACATCATCTACATCCCATAATTTTGCACATTAAATTAGCTTTCAACTCCTGTTTTCCTCTGCCAGAGAGCACACAAAGTCTGAATAGCCACCTGGCCTCATCACAACACTTTACGCATTGGATCTTTAAATGCTTAGTTTACATCAAGTTCTGAATGCTCTCAGATTAGCTTGTCTATACTTCCAGCACCCCACTAAACTGGAAAACATCTCCAACACATAGAGATAAGTAATCTGTTATGGTGAAGCAGTTAAGCCTCTTTCACACTTTAGTCTAGCAGGAGAGGTGTTATGCTCTTCAGAAATCCCCAGGCCTGTACTCGTTCTTTCAGCATCTCTTTATTAAGTGAAAGGTAGAAGGGACATCCAAGACACAAAGGACTGATGCTTCACTGTAATGGAGTCCCCTTTAGCTTAAGAGAAAAAACTCACAACACTCAGGACTTTCACATATTCTGTTTAGAGGCCTCAAGCCTCTTACATATCTGTCTCCTGCATGGATGTGCACAGAACCTTCATGAAAGCACCAGAAATGTTCATGAGGGATAGTAAGAGTCAACGTCAAGCAGGCAAGAAGACAACTCAAATGATTATGCAGAGGGATAAAGACACTGTGGTAGTCATCAGCCAAACTCCAGAAACTGCATGAGGATGCAGCCTTGTATCTCCAGAGCCTCTTCCTGGCATGAACATAATGTCAGGGGTTAATAATGGTAATATATTTAAAGATAAGCCTTCCAATATCATCTCAAGCATGCTAACACCAAAAGCACATATTCTGAACCACAAAGCTTTTTAAAATTAAGTCACATAAATTTTCAGCTTCCTTCTCACATTTCTTACCCTCCAAGAGACAGACAGTTATGAAGCATCTGCTCTGTGTGAGAATCTAAGACTTGGATCCTCAGGTCCAAGTTCATGAACAGATAATTGAAAATGTTAATAAATGTGTAATCAATCTTAGTGATCAGAAAGTGGTACTTTTGTGGTACTAATCTTCCATTAGTGCTGTGGTACTCATCTTCCACTGACGAGCTCTTTACTCCAAAGCCAACTTTTTTCCAGTATCGATATGCTTCCATCCTGGTCATGTGCAAAACAACACAGTGGTAGGAAGAACTGACGTTCTAAAGCTGCACTCTTGGCCTAAATCTGAGAAGTCTCACAGCAATCCTCTCTTAAGTTATGCAGAAATACTGCTCACCATTGCAAACTGCATTCTGTGTGAATACATTCTGTGTGAATATATTGCTGTGAAGCAAGAATGCAGAGTCAATCATCATCTGCACCCAGAGTCCGACCACTATTGACTACTTTTAACACACGGTAACATATACACACTTACAGTCTTGGAATAATATTTCCAGCGTACTGTACTAGCTCATAAAGGTCTGCCACTTTCCTTCCTTTGGCAAATTCATCTGTCAGGTAGACTTCCAAGTAGTGCAGCTCATCAGAAATTGCCATGTCTTTCTCATAGTTAAGGATTTTAATTTAAAATATCTACAACAGATTTACATACTAATTTGCTCATTCACACCAAAAAAGGAAAGATGCTGTACCAAGCACAACCATGCCCAAGTAGGCAATACTTCTGAAACAATAATCACTATTAGTGTAAACATGCACAACTAACCCCAAGCCTTCAATTGTCAGTTTTAGCATATTAGAAAAGGGAAAAAAACCCTAAGCCAAAACAACAAGCAAATGAATGTGATTGAATAGAGTATCTAAAGTAACTGCATACTATGTCTTTAGAAGAACTTCATCCACAGCTGGAGAAAGCAGTATTTGAATATATTCACAGTCTGTTCCTAAGTCGCATAAACTTCTTCAGATACCACAGTATGCATAAGTAAACACACTGAGGAACTACATGTGATTAGAAGCTAATAATATAACAAAGGGCAAAAAATAAGCAGGTTTTACAGATTTTGGGGCTAGCATAGTGCAAGCAGAGTTGTTTTACAGAGCTGGTATTTTTTAATGGAACTAAACTACTGAAAGCTCTCAAAAGAAGACAGAAAATACATGGAAGACTTGCTTTATACCAAAGGGAAAAGACAAATTTACACAGTGAGCAAATATGTGTATCTTCTCCTACAATATATTCAGGTAACTAAATACTGAGGAAAAAAAGTGCTACTAAATATGAGATAGATGAGTTCCATTGTACCAAAAAAGCAGATGGAACATTTCACTCAGCACTTCAACTATTTGTTTCCTCTTCAAAGGATACAGAGCTCATAATAGCTCTTTGGAGATAACATAGAAGTCCGCAGCTCACCAAGCATATTGGAAGCATGTTTCAGAGCATCCATGAGCTTGTTTTTGTCCTGTAGAAGAAGAAAGAGAGAATACTCTGTAAGAAATACCAGGCAACCACAGTATTTTGGAAAGCTACACTTTTAGCCTTTTAAAAAAAGCAGATGGAGAATATATTCTGCCAGCAGACCACTGTTAAGAATTCTTCTTCCCCTACTTCTTGCCCAACACCACCACCCTACTGAAAGCCACAGTTTATTAGGCTTCATATAACTTAGACTTATGATGCATTTAATCACCTGGCACCACATGATACAAGGCAAACTTCTAATCTACCATCTATATATACTTGGGTTACTTCTCTTCACAGTACTGGAGATTAGTATTGATTTACTGGTTTACTCCTAGCAGACAAGAAGCTCCATTGCATTTTAAAGTCATGTTCTTACCAAGCATCTCTTCATCTGGAAAGACTGCACCTTCACAGCCTGTATGGCTTCATCCAGGAGTTTTTCCTGTTCATCCTGAGGAGATTGCTGTGTTATTGGCTGGAAGGAAAAAAAAAAAAAAAAACCAACAATAAAACAAACAAACAAAACCAAACAGAACTCAGTAATTTTTATAAAGCTGTTTATGACTTGATTCAAACCAGATTCCTGCAGTTTAGAATACAGAGCAAGTGACACTGCGGTGTAACCACTCAAGAGTTATCAAGCAGCTGTGTGATATGCAAGTGAGAGAGCTCCCAGGACTTCACAAAAATCTCAGGTCAGGGGTGAGACTGTTTATGAGTAGCCTGTGAACACCATTGCTTCTTGGAGTGCACAGCCAAGAGGACAGAACCTTCTAACATTTAGAGGTCAGGAATCCAGTGCAAGATCTGACAGGAAAAATCTTCAAGAGAATGCAGGCATCACTATGCTGAGAAGAAGCACTGTTACTTCTTTCCACAGAGTTTCGAAGCAAAGCCCAGACTGCACACACTGCAAGTGCACAGATGCTTCCCTGTACTCACAATTCTCAATTATCTGCTGTCTGAGCCGCAGGACTCTGTTAAGGACAAGCTTCAGATAAGCAAAGGATAAAGTACAGCTAGTGCCTTCTGGAAGGTAGAAGTGACTTACAAAAGGCAACAGAAAACTGAAGAAAAGCAACAACCCTTCATGTCTGCTACTAATCCCAGTGATCTCCTCCTCTTAAGTCTCCTCAAAGGCCTTTAACATCTTTTGCCTTTCCAAGGATCATACTGCATTTCCTTATGATTCAGACAGTATCCTCTTTTTCACTATATCTCAGAAACAAGCTAGTAGGCTACGAGCTACATGATCCTAACATTCTTAAAGTTGGTATCCTCAGTACCAACTCCTTCCACACAGCCCACGAGGGCAGTCCCCATAAATGTCTTTTGAGCACTGAGATTAAAACTGAGGTCTTCATTAAAATAGAGAGGTTTTAACTTATCAGAACTTCCAGGTTATAAAGCACTGCAGTCCTGGTATACCCGTCTTCTCCCATACTTAATTACATTCTTCTTCTGCAATTGGAATCTCCCTAAACAGACACAGGCAGTTATTTCCCCCTTGCTCTCTCCGTATCCTTTTCCACATACAGATTGCCTCCATTACACCCAAATAGGCAGTGAAACTGCCCTTGAAGGTTTTCTATCACCCAGCTAGACAAAACTAAGGCTGATCCAACATTCATTATAATTGTCCTTCAAGGAGGAAGTTACAGGAGATAAAGGTTCCTTCCAACCAACACTTCTATGACTCAATGTGCCTCAGTAATATTCAAACCATGCACAATAACTAATTAACAGGTCTATTTAGTCAACAGAAAAAGCCACTTACGCTAATTAAGAGTGACTGCATGACTTATAAAGCTCTCTGTAATTAATAACAAAGTGCAGCTCTTTCAAGAAAGAATTTAAGCATAAGGTAACAGTAGCATCCATGGCTAGATGGCCCTACTTCCCAGGCCATTCAGTAGGTACAAACTCTTAGAAAACCTCCATCTGCGAAGCAAGAATGTTCTGCTAGCAAACTTCGCTGCAATTCCTAAGTTTCATTTATTCCACAACAGATTGGAATTTCAAGGAACAGAATATGACAGTGCTGGGACTGGTGTGCAACAATACCAAAACATCTTGTAAGAGACTTGCTGAATTACGCCTATAACAGAACATTTGTCATACTCTACCATTCCCTGAACTTACCACTAGTGTATTAAAGACACATCACTACTAAGCTGAGTATCATATGCTGTAACCACATCAGATATCCCTATGTTAAAGCACAGCCAGAAACAGCACAGTAACATTGATACTAACCATAACTTCCCATGTCCCCTTTTTCTAATGGGCACTAAGCTTACACAGTCACCAGTCCTGCTGTGCCATCCTTAGCTGTCCACAGGGCTGAGTAGTACTGGGAAAGCTGTTTAGGCTGTAAACCATCAAATAAGCCAGAAGATTAGTCCAGCTGATCCATAGTTTACCATTCATGCTACAACCACATAAAACATTGCAAGAAGGACTGTGAGAAGGCAGCCTTTTGAGAGCAACACCAAGTTAAAGCATTTATTGAAACACTTACTTGCTGCTGCCCCAAGAAGTAGTTGGCAGAGTACATGTGCATCACTTTCCTTACTTTTGGTGTGAAAAACACTGGTTAAAGCATAATGGCTACTATGAGTTTGAGACTATGCTTTACATGATACCACTCTTTCACGGACACCCCCTTGTTGTGGGGAAAGAGCTTGCGTGCCATTGTGAGCTTGGAAGCTATGCTGGTGGTGGCTTATGCCTCTGGTAGGGTCTCCCATGCCAGACAGGTCTCAACTGAAGGGCCAGACAAAGCGGGTCCATGGGCAGGAATGGTTCACTAGCCTTCGGGCAACCATCCTAGGAGAAGGACAACTCTAACTTCAAACCCAGGCAGATAGAGCTCGTATAGCCCTGTAAGGCCATCCATCTAAGAGAAGGACACTCTAATCAAACCTACGACCTGAGGACTTTGCTGTCACTGTCCAAGCTCGCTAGGCCCTGGCAGATAAACCTCAGGTGTAAAGAGTGGGGCCAGTTCTGCACACGCTTAGCCTTACCTAAAAAATCCACTGCGCAGGCCTGAAGGGTTTACCCATGTTACCAGTAATCCCACCAAAAATATCTAACTGAAGGTATACATTTTCTTATGCAACTTTAACCACTGCCTTTTACCAATAGCTAGGGAACTAACGGAGTTTCAGAGTCTTGCTTTCAGACCCAGCTTTCACATTTATACTGAACCAGCCAGCTTTGTATCAAATTCTGCCTGCATCAACAGAAGACATTGACAGTATTTCCATTTCTGCTCCAAATCTGAGCAGCAAGGTCCCACGCTGTATTCAACACTGGGACAGTACAAAGTACATGACTGAATTCATTGACAAGCATTTCCTAAATACCACAAGCAATAATTTTTTTTTTTCTGTATCTCTTCAAGATTAAGACTAAAATCACACTTGTACCTGTTTCAGTGTAACGACTGAGAAGGTGACTGGTCTAAACAAGATGTCTGCACTACAGGACTGTACTTCATGTCTAAAGAAGGTGGTATTGACATTGTACAGCCGCACAGGTAGTGAGATAACCTACCACTGCCACCAGCATATGAAAGAAGCAGTCTAAAGTGGTGTTTGTAACAGCTTCACTTATATATGAAGAGAAAACAACAGCAGCAACACCAAACAAGTTCTCTTATGTTTCAAAGTTTGAGTGTTTATCAGCTTACCCCTTTCTTTCTACGTCAGAAAGCAAGCTACTTTCAGATTCAGAATGACAGGGGTTTCCACACAAGATCGTATCAAGATACACATACCCTGATAACATGCACCTGAAGTTTGAGGAAGTTGTGGCAAAAAACAGCTGAAGGACAGAGAACACACATTAAAAGCCTACCAACCACAGTTAACAGGGCACACACCAAACTGGAATCTAGTTCTTCTGTCAGGTACAATGTTGAATAAAGCTCTTTACGTTATCTTCCACTTTAAATTAGGAACCTAATAACTAAACACGGCATTTTCAAGTGCTATTTTATCAAAAAAAAATGCAACTGTGCTGTGGAGTCCTATGCCAACCTCCAAACAAGAATCTGGAACACAAGCTTTTGAAGCAGATTTTGACACTGGAGAAAAGCAGCAGTACTCTGTAATTACAGCACAGAATGTTCTGGCTTGTCAACAACATATACAATAAGGCATAAACTCCTGCATGAACACAAGATAAGCAAATTACAGGCTTTTAGAAATGCCTGAGCCTTACCCCTATTAGATATACTGCTAATGTTGAAGAAAAAAGGAGAGTTGATGTGAACACAATTTTCTGCTTTACTTGCTCCCTAACCTTTTTTCCTCTGAGAAAAGGTTTAAACCATGACAAGTGACAAGGACAGAAAACTACCTCATTAGCTGCACTATCAGCAGCTGTTGAGAGGAGCTGGTTTTTGGTGTGTGCTGTGTGAGGGTTTTTGTTCCTTTCAGGTTTGTTTCTTTGTTGTTTAGGTTTGAAGTTTGGTTTGGTTTTAATTTTGGGGTTTGTTTTTTTTTTTTGTTTGTTTGTTTGCTTGCTTGTTCGTTGGTTTTTTGGTTTCATTTGGGTTTTTTTAATAAAGGCTGGTGATCTGCAAGTTGCCTTGGACTTTGAAAACAAGATTTAGTTTTTTTTAAACCCAAACTAGCATGGGAGGAGTCTACTGCATGGCTGATCAGAGTGGCCAATACAAGCTATTTTGCAGGTAACAATTAGAAAAGTGTATTATCACAGCAGCAAACATAATTCTGGACCACACCTTTCTTCATAATAGCTTTAACATACACAACATTCTTGAACACACAAAGTAAATTTTACACCTATTGTGTAGAATTTTCTTATTTTCTAATAGCTCCTTGGGAACACTTCATAAACTCCACACTTAGTTTCACACTTGATATAGCTGCACTCTGTATATGGTTATTATTTTGAGTCTGTGTGTGACTAGTTACAATGTTCATTTCACTTACAAATCTGGTAACTTTCAGTACTCAAGAGAAAGAATTACATAGTATTGAAATACAGCAGGATTCATGGCAAGCTTATGGAACCTACCAAACAGCCTGAATTCTGGCTATACTGGTATGTTAAGTTGGATACAGAGTACCAATAAGACAAGTGGAAGGTTTTGCTTCTGTTCCATTCTAAAACGCACTTTCATCTAATCTCCAACTGATTAAATACTTTTCTTTAGATAACTCATGCGCTCACATCCTGTTCCACACATGATTTTTCCTTCTGTTTACTCACATGCTTTTGATTAGTACCTGCAAGATACTACACCTGGGTCAGGGTAATCCCATGCGCAGCTACAGGTTAGGCAAAGAGATTCAGAGCAGCCCTGGGGAGAAGGACTTAATGGTGGTGGCTGATGAGAAACTTAATATGAGCCGGCTTCAGTGTGCTCGCAGCCCAGAAACCAACGGTGCATCAAAAGGAGCATGACCAGCTTCAACCAGGTCGGAGAAGGTGATCCTGCCCCTGTACTCTGCTCTGCTCTCATGAGACCTCACTTGGAGTAGTGTACAGTTCTGGTGTCCTCAACATAAAAAGGACATGGAACTGTTGGAACAAGTCCAGAGGAAGGCCGTGAGGATGATCAAGCACTGAAGCACCTCCCATATGAAGAAAGGCTAAGAAAGTTGGGGCTGTTCAAGCCTGCAGAACAGAAGCTGCGTGGAGACCTCAGAGTAGCAGAGTATGCTGGAAAGCGACTTCGTCAGTGACTAATGACAGGACAAGAGGTGATGGGTTCAAACTTAAACAGGGGAAGTTCAGGTTAGATATAAGGAAGAAGTTCTTTACTGTAAGGGTGGTGAGGCACTGGAATGGGTTACCCAAGGAAGCTGTGAACGCTCCATCCCTGGCAGTGTTCAAGGCCAGGTTGGATGGAGTCTTGGATGACATAGTTTAGTGAGAGGTGCTCCTGCTCATGGCAGAAGGATTGAAACTAGATGATCTTAAGGTCCTTTCCAACCCTAACTGTTCTATGATTCTATGATTCCACAATGAATGAGATTTATCCAAGGTTTTTCTGCCTCCTCCTAGCTGGATATATTAGGACTACTACCAACCAGTCACCCTTGAGATATTTAAAATGAACACTACCCAAGACAGAAGATGGGTTAGCTGCAGAAGCAGATCAGGACAGCTGTCAGCCTACAGGTAAAACCTCGGTGCACACAAAGCAATTCTGTAAAAATTGCTGAGCTGCCTGGAAGTCACAAAAAATACATAAGCATTTTCTATCACATAGGAAGCATTACTCTGCAATACTGAAGGCAACTCCGTAACTTTATATATACTGGAGCTCAAAGATGAACCAGAGAGAAGAAAACATTTTTTCACATATTTAAACTGCTACTTACTGCCACACGAAGCCATAAGACATTAACAAGAATTAAGGGGCTGGACTGTAATCAGGGGTTGGTCAAGAACAGCCAGCGCCTTCTTAAAATCAGTCTTGTTAAAGATACTACTTAGATTTAGCATTTCACATCACCTAGTTTACTTTTTTCCATTCATCTCTCAAGTAACGTTCAGGTTTTGCCCCCTCTACCTCTAGAGGGTGTAGTATTAAACTAATAACAACATATACATACCTTGAAGAGGAAAGTCTGTTCCAAAAGCCTAAGAACTGTGCAATTCCTGCTTTATAAAGCTTGCACTAAGTTTCTGCCCCCTGTCTACATACTATTGCTACTGTTTATACTCCGCACTTAGGTCAATTAACATGCTATAATGGCTACAGCAAGTGCTGCGTAAAGTTGAATTGATTATTAAATGCTGCAGAAGACACACTAAACAGGCAGACTTTCAGTTTTACCAGGAAACTTGGTTGTCCCCTTATTTTTACTGGAAGCTGAAAAGCATTTCTCAATAAAAGCTATTTCCACGCTGAAATTTCAGGTTTGCCTCTCTAATAAACACCATCATGTGCTCCAGAAGCTCTATGGAGATGGGCTCAGCAACACAAAGCCACCTTCTCTGCAGGAAAAGATGTTCGCTAGGACAGTCTGAAACAATAGCCTTGGAGAGTCGGCAGAGGAAACGCTCCGGGGGGAGGCTGCGACGTGGGCAAGAGGAACAATTCTGCCAGCGCTAGCGAGGACGCAGCCTGGGGCCGGCAGGAGCAGCACGCTACACCACACAACTCGGGCCATAGGTGCAGCAGGGGTTTCCCAGCCAACACACCGACCTCCCCTGCGGCCCCACAAGAGAACTCGGTGTAGCGCCGCGCGGCGGTGACCGCTCTGACCCGCGGCGCTGGGCCGCGTGCAGCCGTCCCCACGGCGCGAACTGCTACCGTGGGCATCGCAGGCCCAACCATCAACTCAGCCTTGCCCGGCCCGCCCGGCGGCCTCCGGGCCCAACTCCAGCCCCCGTACCCGGCCAGGAGCGCCCTCACGGCCACCGGGCGCGGCCGCTGGCGGCGCTCCCTAGCAGGAGCCCCCGGGTGCAGCCCGGCCCCGGGCGGACGGGCCTGCCCCTCAGCCACCGGCGGGCGCGGACTGGACCCCTCCCACTCGTACACACGGTAGCACACGGTAGCACCCGGACCGCACCCAGCGCCCCCACCGGCCCCGCCGCCCCTCACCATGATCGCGGCGCCGCCACAGACCACCCCCACCAGCAGCACCCGCAGAGCCTCGCAGCGTCATGTGACTGCGCCGCCCCACCCCGCCCTTCCCATTGGTTCGCTCCGAGGAAGCGGAGCGCTCCAGGGCGATTGGCGTAGCGGCCAATGATTGGCGGCAAGGCCGGCCAGTCCCCTGCCGGGCTTTGCTGTACGTCAGGGTTTTGCGCGCTGCAGCGGGCGAGTGGGAGTGGTGGCGGCCGTATGGAGCGGGGAGAGGTGCGGCGGCTGGGCGCGCGGCTGGGCCTCACGCAGCCCGGCGTCATCAGGTACCGCGGGTGGATGACAGGAGCGGGGCTTGCCGGGGCCTGGCAGCGCTGCGCCTCTGGGCTCCTTCCCGGGCGGTCCCGGCCCTGCGCAGCCGCAGCCACCTCGGGCGCCTTCGAGCTCCGATCGCTGTGAGAGAAGCCACAGGCTTGAGGGTGCGGCGGTCAATAGAGTCTCTGCCGCGGGCCCCGGGCTGCCAGTGATGAGGGAAGGGCGGCGTGAGCGTGGATCGCCGAGCCCTGCAGCAGCCCTTTCCCTTGAACACGCTCTGCAGCCGCGGTTCTGGGCTGGGCAAACCCGGGATCAGCCCCTGTCCTGTCGCTCTCACGGGCTTGTAGGTGGCTTGGCTGACGGGTTTGTACGCGGGGTGTTTTGCAGAAAAGCAGAAGAGTACCTGCGGCTATCCCAGGTGAAATGCACGGGATTGATGGCTCAGATGACAGCTACAAGTGGTGCTGTGATGTGCCTGGACCTAGCAGCTAGCTTCATGAAACAGCCAGTTGACAAAGTAAGCTGAAATGTGTGACTTGGCTGGCTGGTGTGTTCTCTATAAGTGCACTGAAATCACTGTTCTGTTTAGTGTGTGTTGGGAGCAGGAAATGGGTAGTAATGATAACTGACGTTACCCTAGACCCAGTAGTGTGCTGTTAGACAGTACTGGAGCTTTCACTACTCAGATTTTGAAACAGGGCAAATTGAGCCCCGTCACTTTGCAAGCTGAGCTTGCTTCCTATAATTTCAGAGGTTTTAGATTAATAGATCCATAGCAAGGGTGTTAAATTTAAGATCTGTCCCATTTACTGTGGAAGGGGAGCAGTGGCTGTAAGGAATCCCTCTCTCCAGTATTCACAGGTACTAGAGGTACCTGTAAACCACTATCTGCAGACCTGCAGGTAGATGGTAATGGTCTGGTACAAGTTGTTTGTGACTGTCCAGTCACAGACAGAGAATTTAATTGAAGCTGACCAATGAGGAGTAGCAGATCTTCGTTACCTTTGTTTTTAACCAAATAAAAGGATTGTTAAAGGGCCATGATATAATATATGGAAAAGATAAGCCTTACTTCCAGGGAAACAGTCTAAAAATACCACTGAATTAAGAGATGTCGCGTTCCTAGGTTGTTAATCTTCCTGTGTCCAGTCAAATTTACATCATTGCACAAATTTGTTTAGTGTAGCAGTTGAACTTTATGGCACTGTGTAGTTTCTCCCAAATCTATTTTGGTTGCCTGAATAAAATGTTGGCAGGAATTTTGCTAATTCTTGTGGTTTGTTTTCTTGAAAGAGCTGTTTCGTTAAACTCTCTGGCTTGAACAAGACTACCTACCAGAGCTCCATGAAGTCTTTGGAGTGTTTGCTAGAGGTGAACCCCAGACTGAGAATGCGAGACTTGGCTGTGCAGTTTTGTTGCACAGAGGCAGTGAACACTGCTTCAGAAATACTCCAGAGGTGAGTAAGCTCTCGTGAGCACATTGGTAACCACTAGTAAAATTCTTTGTTTGTTAGGTGTGTAAAGATCTTGATAGCTGGAAGGGCCAGGTATCTCCCACTGATGAGTGGTGAGGTGAGTTTGTAGTGCTGACAGTCCAGCCATTTATCTAGGCTGCTTTTTAGAATGCATGTTAGACTGTGAATCTGTGAATCTTAGTATTGTCTGAGTGAATCGCAATTCTTCAATTTGGAATAGTTTAAAAAATACAGGACTCTTAGACCCTGTATTTTTCCATACCATCACACTGTCTTCCATTTAACTTCTGGTCACATCACAGTTGAGAAGCAATGCTCAGTAGAAATAAATCTTCCCCTCTGGAGAAGCAAATGTCTCAAAATGCACATTACTGTAACTGTAAAAACAATAGGTTCTTACACATCAATACATACTTTAACAAAAGCAGTCACTGAAGCGCTCTGGTCAACAGCTTCATCTGAGGCAAGTGCATTATACAATTATCACTCATATTGTTGTTCTTTAGGTATGAATCCAGCCTCCCTGAAGCACAGAAAATGGACCTTGATTTCTCAAAACCACTCTTTGTAACGGCTGCACTATTCACTGCATGCAGGTCAGTAGCGCTTGAGGGATCTTTATGGGCTTAAATGCTTACTGAGATACCAAACAGAAATAGCACTTACAATGTAAGCAGCTGATTCCTTCAGTCTGTCTGAAGGGTCTTGCTTAGCCCACTCTCCTGGAAATGGAGACAGCTGTATCAAACCAGGCATTTCTTTACAGTGAAGTTTCCACCCTACACTGTATTTGCCTTCAGGAGAGAGCAGAAGTAATTGATGCTGTGATAATTCCATTAGCTTGTATCCATGACAGTGGCTGAAAAAACTTTTGTTAGTGTTTAGCATTTCACTCTCCTTCCTCTCAGTCTAACCAGCATAACATAATCACTTAGTAACATTTTTCAGATTTAGTGGTCTTGTGGTTTAAGCCCAGCCAGTAACTCAGCACCATGCAGCTGCTCACTCACTGCCGCTCTTCTTCCCTCCAGCTCCTGGCAGGATGGGGAGGAGAATGGTAAGAATGTAAAACCCACGGGTTGAGATAAGAACAGTCCAAAAACTCAAGTATAATACAAACTACTACTACTACCACTAATAATAATGATAAGGAAAACAACAAGGGGAGAGAATATGAAACTAAAAGGGGAAAAGGAAAATGAAAAGAAAACTTAAGTGCAATTGATGCACAGTGCAATTGCTCACCACTTGCCAGCCCAAGCAGTGATCTGGGCCTTCTGGGTGACTCCTCCCAGTTTCTCTACTGGGCATGACGTGCTGAGGAATGGAATACCGCTTTGGCTATTTTGGGTCAGGTGTCCTATCTCTGCTTTCTCTCAGCTTCCCGTGCCTCTCCTCACTGGCAGAGTATGAGAGACTGAAATGTCCTGGATCACAGTAAGCACTGCTGAGCAACAACTAAATAATTGGTGTGTTACCAACATTGTTCTCAGACTAAATCCCAAACACAACACTGCACCAGATAAGAAGGAGAAAAATACCTATTACAGCTGAACCTGGGAAAAGTGGGATTTTTTTTTTTTTTATTTTTTTTTTTTTACATTGCCAGGATAGATTTTGAGCTGGGCACAAAGCAAAATGTTGCACAGCTTTTGGTGAAATGCTGCTTTTGGTGCAAGGATAGCAGCTAGCTTACTGCTGAGCACCAAGAAGTAGCCACGCTGAGGAAGAAAAAGCCCTAAACCCCACAGTGTCACACCCTGAGGGTGCTCTAACCTTTGAGCAATGGATGCAATAGGTGTAGTAGGCCTGTATTGGCTTGGAAGACGTGTCAGGAGAACCTAACTCAGCCAACCCTTTTTAAGAGTTTTCTTGCATGCAGATGTCTTCCCTCTTCAGTATTACACCTTGTAAAAGTCTTGTGAAGCAATTCCTGACAAATGTTTGTGTGACATAGGGGTTCCAGTCAGCTTTTTGCAGTAGTAGGATTTTATTCAGGTTCCTTCAAAATCTGAAGAGTTGCTTTTCTTAATAGAATTTCCTTATGTAACCTCAACTAACCCTGACTCTTAGTTCCTGAGGTGTACTGATTGCATGGTGGAAGGGTCTTTTTTGTTTTAAGCAAATTTGGGACAGACAAGGATTAGATAGGACAAAAAAAAAAAAATCAGGCCCATCTTCATAATTCTCACAGGCAGTGTTGGTATCGTAAATGTCTCCTCACCTGAGTAACAGTTGCTGGAGTTACAAAGATAACTTTCTCTTGTAGGTATTTGAAGCTAAAAGTGGACAAAACTAAAATGTTGGCTATATCTGGGGTGAAAAAAGCAATATTTGACCGACTCTGCAATCAGCTGGAGAAGATGAACCAGCAGCTCAGCAGTAAGTTTTCAGCTTTATCCCTGTAATACAGCCCTTTCTCTAATTTCCACTGGTGGTTTCATTCTGATCACCCACCTGTCCCCTGCCAGCCATTCCAAAATTTCCCACAGTCCCAGTTACAGTTATTGTTTCTGGGGATGTCGCAACAGCTTAGCACGTGACAAGGCCAGAAATAAGTATTTTCCTCTCTTATCAAAATCTCAGTGCTCCTCGTGTCCTCTTCTGTTGCAGTTTATTTCTCTGCTTCTCCCATACTACCTGAACTTCTTAGATTCCTCCTTCTTGCTTGCTTTCCGCATCCTGTTAATTTGTGTGACATGTTAACATAAGCATCTTGCTGCCTCTCTTGCTTTGACTCACTTCTGCATTTTCCTTCCCCTGCTACAGGATGAACAAGCCTAAGCCTTGCTTTCCTGGTACTAATTCATCCATTACCTGTCACCGTCACTTCTCACCATTTGAACCTGCAGCTCTTTCCACTCCTTTTTGTGGAGGAGGAAGATTGAAATACGATACACATCTTCCCGTCCTTGAACCTGCTCCTTCCTACTTGCTTCCTTTTTCCTTTCCCAGGCTTTTATTCTTACTCTCCCACAGACAGTACGTCTTCTTCACCCTGTCTTCATGCTTCATATCATGAAGTCTTCTAGAATGCTGCCTGTACCCAAACAAAAAGCTGCTGCTCTCTCCCTAGGCATGGACATTTCCATAGTGCAGTGCCCTATAGAAACCCCAATCTACCACTGAAGCAGCTAATGACAGCTGGGAATTTGTGTGCCAGTTCAGGGAAGAATGTGCATCTGTATGTATGGACAGCTTCTGCATGTTGTGGGCATCTGAAAAACAAAGTGTGGAAATGGGATAGAAGGAGAAGAAATAACTAATAATCCTGCCTGAGCAATGAAGGGTAGCAGTGTGGGTTTGGGATATGAACATGATGGATCACTGTGATTACAAATGCAGTAGAAATACTAGTTAAAGCAGCCAATCAGTCTGTGCAACCCTTGAAGTGTGTTGGCATCTCTGCATGTACAGCTTGAGCATCCATCTGGACCAGGGAATGCTCTGAATGGGAGACAGTACTTTTGGAGGGTGGCCCTGCTGTTAAAGAATTCCATCTAGAGCACCATCCTTGGGGCCCCAAACACCAAGCAGCTTTGTTATTTTTTTTTTAGAAGAAGACGTTCCAGTGGTTGCAGAGAAACCTGAAAGCTTTCAGACCAATCGGAAGCACTGCGAGAAAGAAGATGGTAAGTTGTGTTCAGCTATGAACTAAAACTCACCTCACCAGTGCAGTTCTGAGCTATATTGCTGCTTAGTATTTTAGTTGTGCAATATGCCATAATACTCAGTTCACGACAGCTTACTGCATTCTGCAGACCACTAGCTCATGAAAGGACAAAGAGAAGCAGCAGAAGGACAGTGGTGTTTATGCTGAGTAGTCCTAGTAGAATTCAGGACAACTATTCCATTCAAACACAAAGGTGAAGAGGTGAAGAAGTTCTGGCAGCTGAGGAGCAGCAAACCATCCACAACACAGTGACAGACCCTGTGCTTGTGTGTGTCTGTACATTTGCTCACTGCCATGGTTATTCCTAGCAACATACATATTGTCTGTAGTAGCCTGTCATTGACTGTCTCCTTCTCATAGGATCTGAAGATGATGAGGAGATGCCATGTAAACAGCCGAAGACTGAAACAAAGCAAGACTATGAAGAATGGAAAAAGAAAATCCTGGAAAATGCTGCTAAGGCACAAGAGGCAAGTAGGAGTGTGTCTGTAGCGCCACTTAGAAATGTATCTTCTCCTTGCTCAGAATTTTAACTCTCCCTCTGCTCTAACAAGAGACCTTGTAGCATATGAGTGATGGCTGTCTGGTAGCCAGCTTACTTATTAGATAATTTTAAAGAATGTTATTTTTAGTAAATGACACAACAGTTGAGGCAATCTTACAAGGGACATGTCTGACTACTCGCCAGGCTCCTACCTGAGCAGCTATGGCATTGTGTGGTAGGACAGCCTCATTCTTTCACTGCAAAAAGCAGGTAACATTTTAATGCTGTAAGTTCTAAGTTATATGCACCTGGGCCCCTGCCTGGAAGTAGTGGAAAAAAAAAGAGGGAGGGGACTAAGTGCCTTGTTAGTAGAGAAATTAAGACTGATGAATTTTTATTATATTTTGTACTGTTGAAGAAACATTGTTTTGTCACTGAATTTGATTTATTTTTCATGACCAATACGGAACTGAAGTCTCTTGTGGTTGTAAGGGGTCCCAGATATTCCAAGAAACAATAAAAACAGTAGAAAGAAAAGGTTCTTGGCACTTGTCATGTATAAACCTCTTAGAATGCAAAATGAAACACAAACAGGTGATGTCTTCACTTCAAAGCAGCAGATGTCCAGGGGACAAGTATCTTGTCTGGGCAGTACAGGTTTTCGCATCTAGCAGTCATAAACTTAAGAGAACAGGCAAGTGCCCTGCGCTGTAGTCCTTAGAGGCAACTTCTGTGGTCTTACACATTCATCCCAGCTACTCAAAATACAGTTTTGAAGGAAAAGCATTACTTTTAGCAGTACAGTTACACCAGCAGGGCTGGCATAACTGTAATGAAACGAATCAGTCTTCAGCCCATTTCTCTTGCTCTGTTGTTCAAAACAATCCAGAAAACCAAAGTATGCGTAAGAAAAAAGATAAATTACCTCAATCTTTTAGACTGGATACAAGGAGGAAATTCTTTCCTGTTAGGGTGGTGAGGCACTGGAATAGGTTGTCCAGGGAGGCTGTGAATGCTCCATCCCTGGCAGTGTTCAAGGCCAGGTTGGACAAGGCCTTGGGTGATATGGTTTAGAGCGAGGTGTCCCTGCCCATGGCAGGGGCATTGGAACTTGATGATCTTAAGGTCCTTTCCAACCCTAACTATTCTATGATTCTGTGTGTGAGCATTTAGATTTGAAACGCTGCCCAACCTGAGCTTCTTAGCAGTATTTTAATGGCTTGCCAAAGGCCTCGCTGCTGTGCATCCTCCTGCTTACCTGGGTGGCACCACAGCAGGATTGCAGTAGCTGATGCCATTAACTGCTTTAGATATAGTGTATGGGCTAGCTTTTTTGTCACAGTTACTGTTCCAGTGACTCACAGGTCACCTGTTGTTTGTCCTTTTAGCTTTTTGTAGACCCCAAACCAAAATGCATAGGATGTGGTGAAACGTCCTATAAGGCTGCAGAGGTGGGTTCCCCTGTACTGCAGAACCATGGGATGGCTGCCAAATCTAACGGGATTTCTATTAGAAACAAAATAGTAATCCTGCTGGCCAGATGCTCTTTTGTTTTGTAGAAAATGAAGAAGAAATACATACAAGACTGCAAAGCGTAGAAAATGGAGAAGAAATACATACAAGATGCAAAGAGCATCTGTGTGTTACTCTCTTAGAAAGGCAGGAAGAAGCACACAGTAATTGGAAAATTAAAATGTCCCATTCTCCTTTCACTTTTCCTAATACATGAAAAAGGAGATCACTTGAAGCCAACTTTAACTAGCAAGAGCTAATTTCATTCCAGAGAAGAATTATGAAATGTAACAATAACTGTTACTGGAATGGACTCCAAACTAATGCTTGATGTGCAGAGAAAATATTGGATAATTAACCCACACTGAGTAAAAGCTGTAGCAAAATGTCTGGTGTTGAAAGGCTGATGTAATATGTGGCAGAGGGTCCTCAGGATGGGAGAAAACCCAGCATACTACCAGTAGCATTCCGCCATTAAGATCTTTTCAGAGATGTTTTGGGCTTTTCTTGGTGGGAGAGATTAAACCAAAACTGAGGAATAGGCTTGTTCCACCTTAATGACATTTATGAGTATTAATTCAGAAATATACAAACCAATTAATACAATCACATTTAGCATGCAGAACCACTGTGGGAGGAAAACATGGACAAAAGTGGGCCTTCACAGAAGGTGATACACTGTCAAGATTATTACACTTGATTTTAATAATGATCTGTCTCAATTCTGGAAATGCTGAAGTCCAGCATTCAGGACTTTGCAAAGTGAGAAGCACTAGAGCAGAAAAAATAACTAGAGTAGGGTAAGTCAGTTTTAAAACCTCTTCATTAGCAACCAGTACTTTTGCTAATTCAAGGGGCATGCAAGTCCGTAAAATTAAAGGGAACTTTACAGCGGTTTGATGCCTTTGCTGGAAAGCTGGTTTTAGTGCTATAGTTTCTTATTTTGATAGGGAGTCCATCCAGCTCACACAGTGTTTTGCAGAATCTAGAACAGGAATAAGGGAAACCAGAGGCTTAATAAATAATGTTATACTTTTAGCTGAGAGACTCTTTATGCATCAGGAAAAAGTTTAAAATACAAAAGTAGTTAGTATTGTGAAGAAAACATTTAATGTTGAGGCGCAAAGTGGGAGGGGAAACGGCTTCAACCTCCTAACTGGGCTGAAGGCAGATTCCAGCAGCACACCATGTCCCTGGCACTAAATAGCAATAAAACCTGTTTTACACATCAAACTGTATCAACCTCTCAGACTTCATTAAAATTGTCTGAAAGGAAAATAAAATCCCCAAACTAAAACTTACAGAACTAATGGCTGCAGTTGAAGCCACTTACAAGTTTAAACACATGTAAAGGATATCTGGAGTCTCTTCTTTTCTGGACAACATGAGATCTTTTTGCATAGATGCAGGGGTCATTAGGTGATTTTGATCTGTGGAAGTTTCACCCATCTCCTTCCAAAAGTTCAATCCATTCAGCTCAACTGAACCCACCATAAGGAACAGCCAACTGACTTAAGTTGCTTTAACCCAGGATTCCTCCTATTTCCTAACTATGGAGTTACAGGATACAATTGTTTCTTTTTAAAGAGAGTAGAATAAAAAAAGCCAACAAACCCAAACCATTCAACTCTGTGTAGCTGCACTGAATCATCATCATGTTTTGGGGAAAAAATAACATTTTTGAAAAAAATTACAGAAGAAAAGGATAGTTGGTGTCTTCTGTTCTACGTAACAAACACCAGAGGAAAAATTGTGCCACTGTTGTGGCAGTGCTCTTCAGTCATGAAGAAAGTCATCAGAGATCCCATGTTCACTGTGAGAAACAGAAGACTGACAAGATGTTGTATGGGATGAACATCCCAACAACATTCTGCAGAATCAAAGCCTTCAGCAAGAAGTCAGCCCCAGTAACAGCCATGTTTTTCCATTACTACGTACAACAACGAAAAACTTGTAAAAACAAAACAAGGTAACTTCTGCTTTTAGAAATAATTCTAGTACTTCTTCCTCGAGGCACTTCTGGAAGCTCTGCAGTACACACACAATATTTGAGGACAGACAGAAACCTTTTATTAGAAAACAAAGGTGTAGAAATTACTGAAGATTCTGAGTTCTTCCATGATGTCACATCATGTCTTCCATGGCTCTGAGAGTAGCAGATGCTTCACACAAGCTTATGCAAGCTTGACAGACATAGTTTGAAATCTCTTCAGCCTGTTAGCAGCAGCCACTACATAAAAATGTTTCTGTGAACAGAACACAACAGTACAAACGTAAGTACAGCTGAGGTAAAGGACCTTTTCTGTAGCTGACAGATTTTTCTCCCTGATAAATGGATTTACCACTAGTGATACACACCTTGTGTGGATTGCAGTGCAGAACAGCTTTGTACTGGGAGATGACCACTGCAGAACAAGATTGATGGCAGCTTCTGCACCATTATTACAAATTGCATAGTGATATGTCTTTATGTATTTTTTAAAATACAAGTGCAGAAGTCTGCAACCAAATGGCTGGGCTGCAGGAATGGAAAATGTGTAACCCTCTGGTTTAGCTACTTGGCAAGGAACTGCAGCTTTCCAGTGACAAAAGAAAAGGAAATGGCCCTCACTGAGTTTTCCTCAGGCTTCTTTGTACCAAGAAAGATCACTTGTATTCACCTTTCAGGATCCATTACTTACAGTCCAACAGAGACTCCAGTAAAAATTCTTATCTATCAGTTCCTCATAACATTTAGTTCTGAAGGAGCATGAGGTGATCAGACAGGTCCTGAGAGTTCTCTGAATGGGTTTAAGCCTAACTTTTTCTCTCTTCCACACTTCTGCTAGCTGCAACAAGAGACAAAACTGCCTTATGTTGTGTCCCTACTCCATAGTGACAACAGAACAATGGAACTGTTGTCAATGGAAAAAAAAGTCTCCAATATCAAGTGAAGAACATTTAAAGCTAAGTAGTATCTGAAGTCTCTGAACTTGTAAAGAAAAAAAGGTGTAAAACTTTTAAACACCGATCAGAAGGAGCAAAAATTGAAACCAAACTTGCTAAAACTAGAATCAGTATAATTGTGCAGGAGAAAAATCCTTAGTTTACCAGTAAAAATACACTTTCCAAACTCATATTTACAAGAATCCTAGAATAGTTAGGGTTGGAAAGGACCTTAAGATCATCAAGTTCCAAACCCCCTGCCATAGGCAGGGACACCTCATACTAAACCTTATCACCCAAGGCCTCGTCCAACCTGGCCTTGAACACCGCCAGGGATGAAGCATTCACAACCTCCCTGGGCAACCCATTCCAGTGCCTCACCACCCTAACAGGAAAGAATTTCTTCCTTATATTCAATCTAAACTTCCCCTGTTTCAGTTTGAACCCGTTACCCCTTGTCCTATCACTGCAGTCCCTAATGAAGAGTCCCTCCCCAGCATCCCTATATGCCCCCTTCAGATACTGGAAGGCTGCTGTGAGGTCTCCACGCAGCCTTCTCTTCTCCAGGCTGAACAGCCCCAACTTTCTCAGCCGATCTTCATACGGGAGGTGCTCCAGTCCCCTGATCATCCTCATGGCCCTCCTCTGGACTTGTTCCAACAGATCCATGTCCTTTTTATGTTGAGGACACCAGAACTGCACACAATGCTCCAGGTGAGGTCTCACGAGAGCAGAATAGAGGGGCAGGATCACCTCCTTCAACCTGCTGGTCACACTCCTTTTGATGCAGCCCAGGATGCAGTTGGCTTTCTGGGCTGCAAGCGCGCACTGAAGCTGGCTCATGTTCATTTTCTCATTGACCAGCACCCCCAAGTCCTCTACAGGGCTGTTCTGAATCTCTCCCCTGCCCAGCGTGTTTCTGTGCCTGGGATTGCTCTGACCCAGGTGTAGGACCTTGCACTTGGCATGGTTAAACTTCAAGAAAGAAGCCTGTGGACAGCAGCGAGCCACTATACAAAAAACAAAGCAGGGAATGGCTCTGCCTGTGTTGAGCTGATTTTCCCTCTGGAAGTAGATTTGCCAGAGTTTGTCTATTTACCTTCCATTTTCTGTGAGCCATGTAACTCTGCAGCAACAACTGGGACTTCAGGCGAAGCTTGAACTTCCTGGCTTTAGCAGGTAGGTTGTTTAACCATTCGTGTTTCAGACACTGCGTTGCACTCATCCGGCAGCTGCGGAAGAGGAAATCTGCCATGTAAACCCAGCTGCCCTAGCTGCCATTCTGTGCCCTGTGCTCCTCAGCATTACTGATAAAGAAACTGCCTTAAATGCACCAACACTAGTGAGTGGCAATTCCTGCACCCTCTAGTTCAAGGTGTGAGCAGTGTGAAAAGCCTGCAGTGGTTTGATTGAGCTGTGGTTATATGCTGCATTTTGCCTTTTTATGGTTTGGGTGTGTTTTTCTCATGTCTGAAAAAATCCCTTTGTGTTCTCTTGCTGGCAATACGGAATCATAGAGTTTGGGTTGAAGGGACCTTAAGATCATTTAGTTCCAACCCCCTGCCATGGGTAGGGATATCTCCATATCACTCAAGACTCTGTTCAGCCTGGCCTTGAACACTGCCAGGAATGGCACATTTACCACTTTTCTGGACAACCTGTGCCAGTGCCTCACCACCCTCACAGGGAAGAACTTCTTCCTTATATCCAAACTGAATTCCCTTATGATGTTCTTTTTATGCTTTTCATATCACTTACTGTTCATATGTGGTTAGTACTAGAACTGATTTGTCTAATTTAGATAATGATATGGAAGTTGTTAGTATTCTAAGCACTCCTTTGAATTCCCCTTGGACATCTAATTCGTTTTACTGTATGTCTCATTTCCTGGCTTAATTAGTATTATATCACTATCAGCAAGAGAAAAATCTCTCTACTCACTCACCCAGCCCCATTGCCACAGTCTGACATCAATGTCATCCTCACTCTCCCCTGTTGTTTCACATTGTGCAATCACTTTTTATTTCAGTGGAGCCAAGACTGGGAAGCCAAATGCAGTTAAGTCCCAAATGCTCCTTAATGTCCACCAAATGCATGTAGAGTGCTTTAGAAGAGAACAATGGGCATTTTTGCAGCTGCAGCTTCCATTTATCCTCCATGACATTCCAGAGACATTTTTGCAATTTGTGTCAGGCTTGTGAGAATCCAAGGCAACAACAGAAACAGCTTTTGCTCAGAGAAGGAATACTAAAGACATATTTCTACACAGAAAAGTCCCCCCAGATTTCCTCTGATCTGCCTATATTGAGGCTATTATGAAAAGCAACTTTCTTCAGTCAAGGTACATAGACATTTTCCTTTTAAATAGGGGCTTTTGAATCACTGAGGAACTGCTCACCAAGCACAGATATAGCATTAAAAGTGTCAGGTAGTGAATTCTCATTGCTGCATGCAATCAACACAGTTAGGTAGGAGAAATTTAATGATGTCATTAGGTGCTACTGTCCTCACAATTGGACAAAGAAGTACCTTTTCTCCTTCACGAGTAGTCTGGAAATAAAGTCTTTAGCTTCCTCCGATAGCTGTTCAAATGCTTCTGCATCAAAATCCCAGCTGCAATTGAGTACATAATTCATTGTCTCTGCATCAGTTTCTCCCAGGAATGGGGACAGGCCACTAAGCCTTAAAAAAAGAAAGAAGGGGAGGGAAATCAGTAGTTGTTAAATGCAAGATGTGTTTTTCCTTCTGTGAATCCTCTGCTTTACAACTATTGTTAGCTTATGGAGAGGAAAAGACTCTCAGCTATGGAGTGTTCCACACAATCCCTACCAAGATAAGCCAACAGTGTGGAACAACACAGCATTGTAAATGTTAGTGTTACTCTCTAGCAGTTCACTCAGCTATGTCAGAGAGCATTACTAATAGGGAGAGCCCAAAGGAAATTAATTCACTCAGGTTCTAGGTAGGTACATCAGTGCCTTTCCAGCTGGGACAGCTAGGGGGATTCAAGAGCTTTCCTGAATCAAGGCCGATATCCTTATCTGGCTTGAGTTAAACGCAATTCTGACCTATAGTGTACTTGTTTCAATTAGCCTCTAACCCCAAATTTATTGCTTCAGTCGTTTATTACTTCACGCAGTTGGGCTTTGGATCACACAAAAATTTAAACCAGAAATGTATCCAGTTTACAGAAAGCATCTGTGAAAGATTCTGGGATTCAAAGTCAGCTCGTCAGAAGGCAGACAATTTGGACAGACAAGCTGTCCATGGTGACCACCCAGATATACCAAAGAAAAGTTTTAACCCTATTTGTGACATGACGTTTTTTAGACCCACAGCGTTAACACCCAACACTAATTCCTCTGTACAGACGCACACCAACTCCAAGCTACTAAAATGATCAGATTGCAAATCTGAAAATAATCCATGTCCTCAAGAACACCATCAAAAATGAAAACTCTGACATGCTTGTGGCAACTTTTCTAAGTAAAAAGAGACCTGATCCATTTTACCATACTGAGTAAGGTGGTGAGAAGAGCATGTACACATTTATCAAAAGGATTATTTGTTGTTTAGAGACTTAGTATGCCCAGCAACGTGCCTTTGCATTAAGGGCTGGGTTTTTAACAGAAAGAGTTAGGAGAAGTCACAGGCAGATGGGCTCAGGGGCAGCCACATTCTTCCTCGACACAGCCCCCAGGGTTACTCACAACATGTATGTGATGACACCAACACTCCACATGTCTGTTGGGAAGGAAACGAAGTCATAGTTCACCACTTCAGGAGCCAAGAACTCTGGAGTTCCGAAATTAACCTTCAGTTTCTCACGAGGCTTGTACCTTTACCAGAGAGAGAAATCAGTGTTGAGAGCAGGCTGGGAAACATCTCATCTGTAAAAAATCAAGGCATGGCTTTTGGCCATGCAAGTACAGCAGAGCAATCATAGCAGACTCCACAGGCAATCAGGACAGCATAACAGTCTTTAAAGAATAAGCTGACTTCAGGTGAATACACCATCAGGTACACCCTTGGCCAGAGCAAAGCTAGAAGGAAGACCAAAGTAAGTAAAATCTGCAAAGGCCTGCCCACTTACTGCTGGCAGATTCACTCTCTACCAGGCTCCACAGGACTCTTTCCAGCAGATATTAATCCAACACAAACCAAATAAAGCAGCTCCCATTGCAACAAGTTTGGAAAGCATTTGCTTTAGTGGGATGTATCCAGCTACAGCTCAGGCTAGAGGTCTGTGTAACAGATGTGAGCACAAGATAACCACTGAGGTGGGACTCTGAAGAGGATTACTTTGGGCTTGGTAACAAGTTTAACAGTGATACAATACAGGGACAAAATGACTCTGTTCTATTGCTTAAAAGGGAAAGACTACAAAACTGAACCAGTGTTGACTGTGGCTGATGGTACCTGGAGTTACATCTGTGTACACACAGAACAAACCATGAAGGCATTGCTTTTACATCTCTTTTACCTGGATGGCCTGGTTTTCAAAACTGCTTTAGTAGAAGTTTGCATGTCTACTTCCCAGTTAAAAAAACAAACCCACAAAACCAAACAAACCCAAAACAAACCAAAAACCACCCTCAATGTGTCCATTTATTTCTAGAAAATATTTCTGAAGAAGTCCTTGGCCAGATACATGCACACAAATTGGTACATATATTGTGTTGGGGGAGGGGGGGCATCATTCCATCCCAGCACTCCCAGTCAGTTGCCAGCACCTATAATAAATGCTCGGAGCAATGTAGAGATATTCCGGCTGCTCCAGCCAATGAGCCAGCTTCATTTGGAGCTCAGCTCAGATGCCTCTATACAAATGCCTGTACCATGGGGAACAAACAAGAGGAATTAAGAGATGTGTGCACATCTATGGGGGTGTGATATAACAGACATCACAGAAACATGGTGGGATGGCTCCTATGACTGGAGTGTTGCAATGGAAGGGTTCAGGCTCTTTAGAAAAGCCAGGACTGGCAGGCGTGGAGGGGGAGTTGCCCTTTATGTTAGAGATAGACTGGAGAGTATGGAACTCTGTCTGGGGACAGGGGAGCAGATAACAGAGAGCTTATGGGTCAGGGTTAAAGGGGAAACAGCAATGGGAGACATTCCTGTGAGGATATGTTATAGGCTGCCTGATCAAGAGGAATCTGCGGATGAAGCACTCTATAGGCAGATAGGAAAAGCCTCACACTTGCAGACCCTTGTTCTCATGGGGGACTTCAACCACCCTGACATCTGTTGGAATGATGGTATGGCCCGGCACAAGCAATCCAGGAGGTTCCACGATTGTGTGGAAGACAACTTCCTTCTGCAAGTAATAGAGGAGCCGACAAGGAGAGGTGCCATGCTTGACCTTGTGCTCACCAACAGGGAAGGGCTCATTGGAAATGTGATGCTCCAGGGCAGCCTCAGATGCAGCGATCACGAGATGGTCGAATTTGAGATCCTCAGGACAGTGAGAAGAGCGTGCAGCAAGCTCACTGCCCTGGACTTCAAGAGATCAGACTTTGGCCTCTTCAGGAACCTGCTCAGTAAGGTTCCATGGGATATAGCCATAGAGGGCAGGGGTGGCCAAGACGGTTGGTTGCTATTCAAGGATCACCTGCTACAAGCTCAGGAGTGTTGCATCCCAACGAGAAGGAAGTGCAGCAGGAGGGCCAGGAGACCTCCTTGGATGGATAAGGAGCTGCTGAGGAAACTTAGAGGGAAAAAAGAGCTTTATAAAAGGTGGAAGCTAGGACAGGCAGCCTGGGAAGAGTACAGGGATGTTGTCCGGGAAGCTAGGGACCAGGTTAGGAAACCAAAGCCCAGTTAGAATGAAACTTGGCTAGGGATGTGAAAGATAACAGGAAGGGATTCTATACGTACATTGCAAATGAAAGAAAGACTAGGGAGAACGTAGGCCCCCTCAGGAAGCTCTTGGGAGAACTGGCTACACAGAATTTAGAGAAGGCTGAGGTTCTGAGTGACTTCTTTGCCTCGGTCTTCACTGGCAAAGGCTCTGACCGCACCACCCAAGTCTTGGAAGGCAGACGCAGGCACTGTGAGAATGAAGACCTTAGGCTCACTGTAGGAGAGGATCTGGTTCAAGACCATCTTAAAAACCTGAATGTGCACAAGTCCATGGGTCCTGATGAAATCCATCTGCGGGTCCTGAAGGAGCTGGCAAATGAAGTTGCTAAGCCACTGGCCATCACATTTGAAAAATCATGGCGCTCAGGTGAAGCTCCCAATGACTGGAAACAGGGAAATATAACCCCCATTTTCAAGAAGGGGAAAAGGGATGACCCGGGCAATTACAGACCAGTCAGTCTCACCTCTGTGCCTGGCAAAATCTTGGAGAAGATTCTCCTGGAAGGCATGCTAAGGCACATGAAAAACAACAAGGTGCCTGGTGACAGCCAGCATGGCTTCACTAAGGGGAAATCCTGCCTGACCAATTTGGTGGCCTTCTATGATGGGGCTACAGAACTGATGGACAGGGGTAGAGCAGTTGATGTCATCTGCCTGGACTTGTGCAAAGCATTTGACGCTGTCCTGCATTACATCCTTGTCTCTGAATTTGAGAGACGTCAGTTTGATAGGTGGACCACTTGGTGAATAAAGAACTGGCTGGATGGCCACACGCAAAGGTTGTGGTCAATGGCTCAATGTCCAGCTGGAGACCAGTAACGCGTGGTGTCCCTTAGGGTTCTGTGTTGGGACCAGTCTTGTTTAAAATCTTTGTGGCTGACATGGACAGTGGGATTGAGTGGGCCCTCAGCAAGTTGGCCGATGACACCAAGCTGTGTGGTTAGGTTGATCCACTGGATGGAAGGAATGCCATCCAGAGGGACCTTGAACTGCTTGTGAGCTGGGCTGATGCCAACCTCATGAAGTTTAACCATGCCAAGTGCAAGGTCCTACACTTGGATTGGAGCAATCCGAGGCACAGCTACAGGTTGGGCAGGGAAGAGATTCAGAGCAGCCCTGTGGAGAAGGACTTGGGGGTGTTGGTCGATGAGAAAATGAACATGAGCCAGCTTCAGTGTGTGCTTGCAGCCCAGAAAGCCAACTGCATCCTGGGCTGCATCAAAAGGAGTGTGACCAGCAGGTCGAAGGAGGCGATCCTGCCCCTTTACTCTGCTCTTGTTGAGACCTAACCTGGAGTATCATGTGCAGTTCTCGTGAGACCTCACTTGGAGTATTGCATACAGTTCTGGTGTCCTCAACATAAAAAGGACATGGATCTGTTGGAACAAGTCCAGAGGAGGGCCACGAGAATGGTCAGGGGACTGGAGCACCTCCCATATGAAGATCGGCTGAGAAAGTTGGGGCTGTTCAGCCTGGAGAAGAGAAGGCTGCGTGGAGACCTCAGAGCAGGCTTCCAGTATCTGAAGGGGGCCTATAGGGATGCTGGGGAGGGACTCCTCATTAGGGACTGTAGTGACAGGACAAAGGATAACAGGTTAAAACTTAAACAGGAAGTTCAGATCAGATATAAGGAAGAAATTCTTTACTGTAAAGGTGGTGAGGCACTGGAATGTGTTGCTGAGGGAAGCTGTGAAAGCTCCATCCCTCGTGATGTTCAAGGCCAGGCTGGACAGAGCTTTGGGTGAGATGGTTTAGTGTGAGGTGTCCCTGCCTATGGCAGGGGGGTTGGAACTTGATGATCTTAAGGTCCTTTCTTTTTTATGACCTTAACTTTTTTAAGATTCCATGATATATGCATGAATGTACCAGATCTGGGCTTAAGAAAAGCCTCAAAGGGTTTAGAAAAGAAATTAAGAAATGCTGTTGTTCTTACTGTTATACTAAGAGGAGTCATTCCTTTTTATTTTGTGGGAACTGTCTCACGCTTTGACAGCTTTCTTTTAATTAACACAGTCAGTTTTGCAGAAAATCTCCACAAGTAGAATTTGCACAGTAAAACCCAGCAGTCAAGAAGTCAAAGAGCCTGTCTGGAGTCCCTGGAGTAGAAGCTTTACATGGGGAATCATTTAGAGATAATTAGAACAGCAGTATAGCTTTATCCAACAAAAATGTTATGTGAAAATGTAATTAGATAATTAATGCACACAGCAGAAAACTCACACCCACAGCAACATACTGCTTAGTTCATTCACACAGCAGAATTACATTAGAGCCACCAAAATGCGTAAAGCCCCCCTAAGAGCTATCAAAGTCCCACCAGAGATTTGTGGGGTTGTTTTGGTTTTGTTGTTTTGGGTTTTTTTAAATAAATGCATAACTGAACTCTCTTACCTCCTTGCTAATCCAAAGTCAATAATTTTAATCTGGTTTCCTGTGTGATTTACACATAATATATTTTCAGGCTACAAAAAGAGAAGAGGGTATTTTGAGTTAAAAAATGTCTAATTGTTTGAGAGATCTAGCAAAACAGTATAAACATGTCAAATTGTAATGGTACTTTTTAGTATAATACTTTTCTTTCTATTCCTATCATGGGAGAGAAGGATTTGACTGGCATACAGAGTTACTGACAGGTTTGGGTTTCAGCCTCCTATAAAGAAGTTTAACTTCTATTCCTGTACAACAATATTCCATAGATGACAAAGATTTTTAAAATGGAAAGGCCCTTCTGTGTAAAATGGTAGAGTCAGTCAGACTGTTGAGGCTTACCCACTGGATTTATTCCCTAGGTGTAAGAGTAACTCCATAAAAAGCTTCATGAAACATGTCAAATGCATCCTTTGGTTTGTCCATGAAGGCAAAAACTTTTTTTTTTTTCCAATGAGAATGATTTTCAAGGTGGGACTGGGGGACAACAGTGTCCAAACTTACTGCAACTGCAGCGCTGTGTACAGGCCAACCAGATTTAATATCATTGTGCAAGGCACTATATAAACAAGCAGGAAAATTAGTTCGTGTTTCTGTTTAAAAAGGCCAGTTATTAAGGGGCCATTAAGAAAACACTAGGAAGATGGTATTTTAACACAGCTACAAGGGGCTAGGGAGAACTGAAGGGAAGAATGAAGGTATTTCTAGCCAAAAAGGGTTTGAGGTTTTTGTTTTTTTCATTAATGACAAAAGGGCATTGTTTAATTTCACACAGAATTAAAGGCTTCTGATTTGAGAGAGGCAAAAGCACAGAATCCAGTTCCTTTCACTATTCTCAGCAAGCTACTAAATAGACATTAAAAAAAAAGCAATGAATTTCTAAAGCTCCATTCATTATGGCTGTTGAATTAAGTAAGTCTACTCCTTTACGACATAGTCCACAGATTGGGAGATTACTCTTGTAATTAGAGACTGTGGTTCCAAGTCATAGCATAGTTAAAGAGCAGAGAGTATGAACTACTGACCTTTAGATCCAAATGGAGAATATAATGCTGGTGCAGGTAATGGACTCCTTCACAAATCTGCTTGGTAAATAGGATTGCATCCAACTCAGTCAGATTGTAGTTTTCATCTGTGATCCGGTCAAATAATTCACCACCATCAAGACTAAAATTTTGCCATAGGAAATTGTTAAAACCCTGAAATTCCTCATTAGCTCAATTAATTTCCAAGCTGGGAACTTAGGTGCCCTAATTTAGCAAGGGTCCTAACAGCACATCCAGTATAAAGTGTATCAGTAGTCTCAATGACTTAAGCAAATTATTTCTGAGTGTGAAATAAGTATCAATATAAATTAAAATTGAAAAGTTGTTGCTAATATCTGGGGGGGCATATGTGTCAAACCCAAACCCAGATAACCTGGTGATCTGATGAGGACTTGAAGAACCTATAGGAAGTTCCAAAGTATCTATTATTTGATCATCTTAGTAGTCCAGAAAAAATAAGTCTTCAATCTATAAAATTCACTAAATGAAACTCAGAATTAAGCTTAACTTAAAAGAAAAGTGAACCAGAGTGGAGCTCTGTTCATCTTGTCATTTGGGTCATACTTTTGAGGATAGATGCCTTTCTTATAAATTGTTGTAATCTTGTCATCATCTTGCAGTCTTGCCAAACAATTTTTAACCTGAAGAAGTTACTTTACAAACACGTATTATTTTTTTCTTTTCCTTCTGAAAGCGAATTCAACTTTCTGGCTACGATACTACTCAAGTCTTCCTCACACCTCATCATCATCATTCTCTATTTCCTCTAGTGACCTGAAAAAACCCAAACATATAACAATTCCTGAGATAATTTAAACTTACTATTCCATGATCAAGGTGATACTATTTTTGGCTTCAAAAGCATCATAAAGCTGGATCAGATTCACATGATTTATTTGATTCATGACATTAATTTCATTTTTTACTTCCTCCTGAAAAAAACAGAAAATTAACAAAAAATGAGCAAAATACATCCCTTAAATTTGTAGACCCAACCAGGAGACACAGGTCTCCTGTGGACAGATGTTTTAATCACAAACACAGGAGATGAGAGTTATATAAAGGCCAAGCTTCTACTTATTAAGACAGATTTTACAGTATTCGATACTACCCAATGCTGATTGAGGGAAGTGGTGTTAAGGTGCCTGCAACGAGGCAGGTTTAGAGTGTGCTCACTTGAGTTCACAGCAGCTCAGTTAGTTACCTTCTCTCTTGCTCCTTTCACTTTTATGATTTTGGCTGCCAGATTCAGCCCAGTTGATATCTCTGTGCACTTGTGAACTTGTCCAAACCGCCCACTGTGGGTACAAAGGAGATGGGAACACAGCTTAACACAGCTCCTCAGAAACCACGCATGCAACTAGTCCTATCGTCCGTTAAAAATAGCACAGTACAAAGTGAACGGCATCAGGTGGCCAGCAGCATGAATCTCCTTTTTCTCTCAGCTTATGAAGGATTAGTTTTATCTTTCCAGCCAGTTGTTCAGTGCTTACATTAAAATATTATGCCCCTTCCGTATTCCCACGTTTCACTGTGGTATGATGACCTGATGATATTCTTTTTTTGCTCTGTAACTGTACCCACTTCCTGTCCTTCAGTGATGCATTTGTGGGTATATTAACAAGGGTATTTCTATCCTCGTCTCCTGACTTTTCATATGATTTTAAGACAAGTAACCGCAGCCACTCCACAGACTTCACCTCTTACGCACTGTAAATTCTCCCCCATGTCACCCAGGCATGTCAATGGCCCTTGGGATGATTTCTAAATGTTATCTTCTCTGCTATGGCATCATATTGTTTATATTATTAAGCTCTATTTGTACTTGGATCAACCCGTAAACTAAACTTGGTAAGTAAGTAAGGTAAGTAAGGACACAAGAACACAAAGGCTGAAGCAGCTGCAAACTTTTTGGTGAAAATTAAACATAAGGTCAAAATAATAACAGCTCCCTTAGTTTCCTTTAACGTGAAGTTCAGCAGGGTAAAACAATTTTGGAATCTGTCTGATTTCAGATGCTCTGAGTGTGTTTGCCTGAAGGGCACAGGTTTTCTTCCTGACACCAGCTATGGCCAGGATCATTGTGACAAATGCAAAACCAGTCATCCCAGGGATCTGAAACAGAACCTGGAGCAAAAACCAGTCGCCTGTGGGTCACCCCACACATACTGCCCACAGACTGTAAAAGGTTGATACAAGGAACCCAGCAACTGCGATGGCCTAAAAGGTATCAGGGATGAACCTGCTTGCTCTGGCTGCAGTGACCCTATCAAACCTCACTCACAAACCTTGGGGCTGTCTGAAGAAGAACGGTCTAGCTCTCCAGCTCATTGCATTTCTCCATGCCTTAGCTACCAACAGCAGTGCAGCATTAGGGACAGGGATACTTACCCTCCCAGTACTTCATGCCGACACACCGAGTAGCATGTTGTCACCTCTGTTTGCTTGACACTCACCATGCGGTGTTCAAAAGGAGCTGGAGGAGAAGGACTGTCATCTAAAGAGGAGACAAGCTGGTCACTGAGATGTGCACAGATACACTGAGATGTATCTGCGCGTATCACTGCACTCGATTCCATCTTCATCACACCAGTGACTTCTACCACAGGGCACACACATCGCCCTGCTGTGTTTGCTAAAAGTAATAAGAATTCTCAACTGCTTCCTGTGCTCCCAGTATCCACAGCTCTACCAAACTATATCCTCACTGTTTCTGAGGGGATGAGCCCTGTTTGTCAGCCTGGCATCGCTGATGCAGCCCTCGGTGCTTCTGTGTGGCTCTAAGAGAGCAACTCCAGTACTGACACAAACACAGAGAAGCCAGCCTGCCACTGCTGCCAATATACTGCCAATGCAAACACTCAAAACACAACTTTATACTCAAGTGCACTGCCCTCTCCCAGCCTTTCTTTTTGCTTTGTGCTCTCCACCATGCCAGAGTTATTATTTCTGCTTGAATTCACGCACGCACTGAAGTATCTGGATAACATTACGCGTGATTCCATCTCACTATTTTTAGAGTGGCATGTAAGTAAAACAACCATTGCATTTGCAGGAGCTGCAAAAAGGGATGTGCTGGAAAGATCCAAAACTACCCTGTTAGTTCAAGTGAGGGACTTTACTGCTAAGACCATTTTACAGATGAGGAATAAACTGCCAGGGAACAGATACCACCTTCTGAATCTCAACCCTGGTTTTATAACACAGAAGCTAAATCAGTTAACCATGATGTACTTAATGTCCAAGTTTTTCTGGGGTGAAGCTTCCATAAACACTCTTTGGTGTCTCCCATCCGAAACAATTTTACAATTAGCCTCCAGGTATCCTGGGCTGCAATTCAACATGTACTCATCTAATCTCCAGTCACTGCTGAGAAAGCCAGCTTCAGGTCAGGACATCTACACATGGAAGTACATTCTGAGACATATATATGCTGCCTGGAGAGAGTACTCCCTGAAACTATGCAGCTGAGTGTTCACACAGTAACTGAGATCTACAGCCAGTAACACAGCAAACACTACAGCAAGATACTCCTCCCGCAATATTTTGCTGGTCTCTGGATCTCCAGTCCACAGCTGCTGAAGCATACCTGGTTTGCATATTCTATCTTAAGGAATAAATGCTTTGATCTAAAGAAAATTGATTTTTTCAAAATGGCTCATACTTCTGGTCAATGGAACCCAATTTTATCTTAATGGAACCTCTTTTTTTTTTCCCCAAAAAAACAAATGCTTTAAAAGGAAAACTACTGTTACAAGCATTTGTACAAAGGTTAATTCAGTTATTTACATAGTCAAAGATATTCATGGCAAAATGCTCTCGAACTGTAATACACAGGTGGTCTACTGAGCACTGCTCCAGCTATTATTGTACATGTAACACAAGAGCAGCACTAAATCCTCAGTGTAGAAGTTTCTGAGAGTCACTGTGAGTAACTTACCGATGATCGTTTCATCCTGAGTGGGCAGCTCTTTGGTAGCTTCCAGTGTCTCAGCCTTCTCTGATGTCATTCCTTCACACTTGGATTCTCCCTTCTCAACATTGGTATCTGTTTGGGATACTTCTGCTTTTGCTGTTTCGTGATGGATTTTCCCTCCCACACCCAGATCCTTCACAGAGTCCTCTGCAGAGATATTCTGTGAGGTCATGGACTTGCATTTTAATTCTGATTTCTCTTCAACCTTTTTACCTGATTTGGGCTTGCTCAGTAATGGCTGTTGCTTTCCATTTTGAGGTGTAGGTTCATTTTGCTTATCAACCACTGTCATTTCTTGATTTGGATCAGTGCTAATGCTTTCAGGACTCTGTTGAAGTTTCAATTTGTCAGGCAGCTCTTCGGCTCCTTCCGCTTCTGCTGTTGTGGAGGGTGGGGATTTGACTTTGGGATCATTTAAGTTTCCTTCCTTGATCTTCTCAATCTTTTCTTTCACTTCAGTCATATGTACATTGATGGATATCCTGCAGAGCAAACAGCTGACATTTTATGCGGATGACTAGCCTTGCTTTTGGGGAGGGGAGGGAAGGAGAGGGAGGGGAAGAAAAATCTGTGGCTCCCAAATAACAGATTTCTACAGCAGTAAAAAAATCAAACTGTACCAATCCTTTTAGAAAATACAACACCAAGGCAAAAGCACCATAAAGTATACCTGTGTGTGTCCTCACCTGTGCGCGTGTCTGCTTTCTGCTGAACACAAAATGTCTCACACTGAAAAGTGTTAATCCCACATTTGAAAGCTTACCCACTTTATGTGACTATTACAGTTGGTCTAATAAAATGCCACTAGTCTGGGCTGAGAGGGGGTAGTGATTCCTTTCACAAATTACAGGCTGATCATCTAAATGGCTGACTGCTCATATGGCTCTACAAATCCAGAGGTTTGCATCCATTCCAGTCCTCTTCCATCTGGCTGACCTGCGCACTCAGACATCTGTGTTTGTGTCTTCTGATGGGACAGCATTTTTTTCATTGCCTTCTGTTAAAAATATAACTTCCATAAACTCTCATTCCATCAATACTGTTTTCTTGCCATTCTAGGTACTGCAAAAGTTTAATTCTTTTCCCCTCTTCTGTTACCTAAGAAGAGGATGTGTTAAAACCAATTGCCTATGCTCCTAAAACCCAAGGACATTCATGTGACAATTTCTGAGTCAACTGTCACTGCTCCAACTGTCATGAACACAGTCTGATTTCAGGGAGCCTGAACTAAAAATCGTGAAGTTGTAAAGCAGACTTTATGCAACAGCAAGTAAAGAAAATTTCTGATGTCTGGGAAAGAACATATCTCATTTTCACAAAACTTACTGCTCCTTTTGGTGGAGCAATGTTGTTACAAAAGATATTAGAAAATGCTACTGCTTTCACATAACAAGATTCAGAAGTGTCCCATTTTCAGCACCTTTAACACCATTGTGTTATGCTATGAATCTAAGCTGCACTCAAATGAGCCATCAGAGCAGCTCCAAGCAAACCCTTCCACTGCTATGTGGTAAAGTCTGAACTCAGCAAGACTCATCACTCCAAGCAGGGGAACACAGTGTCCTTCTGACACTTTGCGTGCGCTTACAGACCTCATTGAAAGTTGCATTCATTTTAGAGAGGCATTCACTACCCTCATGTGACTCCACACACAAACAAACAACAGGTTTCCTGCACAGGAAGGCTGCAGATTCCCTCCCCAGACCAATGTCTTTAGGGCTCATAAACCCCCTGTCCTCCCCAAACCAACCAGCCGCTTCAGAACCTGCTGCCTCTGCACAAGTTCACCCCAAGTTGATGAGCTCATCACCACGAGTTCATCAACGAGCACCAACTTCCACAGGTAACAGCAACTGTCCCCCCACTGCTTCCCAAACACCTTGGGCCATCCCTCATGCACAGAACAGGCAGAGCCTCCAAGGCAGTGCTCTGTGGGCAGCTGGGATAGACCCAGGGCACAGCACATACAACTACCACCCAGAGCCTACATCCCACAGGGAAAACAAGGGAGTCTGTGAGTCCCTCTGGGTTTACTGCCATTACAACAACCAGTTTGGAGGTAATGTTGCCTATAAACTGCACACAAAATTGCTCCTGAATGCTTGCAAAGAAGCCACAACAGTGAAGGATTCTATGCTCTAATGCGACATCCTGACACTCTACCTCTTAGGAGAAAATTATCCGTGTGACAAAAGTAATACCATGTTCTTATGTGGGCTTCAGACACCAGTTTGTATACATGAACAATGGGGAAATTCCACACTCAAAGTGGCATACATATATATTTATGTGCATGTGTGAGTGTATCACCCCACCCCTACATTCACATCTATAAACAGCTCTATAGCCACCAGTCCAGACAGAGAAGGCATGGCAGTTAAAATCTGCCACAGAATTTCTATCTGTTGGGGTTTGGTTTGTAGCATTTTTGGTTGTGGGGTTTGGGTGTGGTGGTTTTTGTTGGTTTGGTTTTTTTTTCTGTTATGTTGTTTGGTTGGTTTTTAGTTTGGTTTGGGTTTGTGGTTTGGGTTTTATTTGTTGTGCCTTTTTTTTAAGTTAAATGCATGGAATTAAAATCAAATCCTAAATAAATAGTTCAAAATAAAATGGACTATGAAAGGTATATTACTAACACCTTTATGAGGAAAAGATTGGGGTAATAGAGATTGTTAATAAATGAACAATCATTAAAGGTCATACCTTTAAGTGACCAAGGCATATAAAACCCATAAAAACAATGAGGGCAGCAAACAAAACAAGTAGTTTAGTTTTGGCATATACTAGAGAATACCTCAAATTCCTTTCACCCCCATGGTTATAGAACCAGGAAAGCAATGAGTGGTTTATAAATGTCCAAATACTTAAGCTCTACTAGGGTGGCACCTTTATCTCTAACATACAGGAAGACCGATCATATAAAAAAATTTCCCATACACCTAAGCACTCATTGGCTTCACAGGAATTTACACTGGACCCTTGTTGCTTTGATTTTTTTTGCCTTAACCATTTGTAAGGTCTCATCACTCTTATCGTAGCGTGGTTGTTTTTCCCCTGGATCATGTCTCGGCAGCAGCTGCCTCCATTAGATCTGGCTTTCCTTTTTTTTCCTTCTAGCACATGAAATGGTTTCAGCTCACACAGAAAGCTACCAACAAGGCCATTACCTGGTATGTGTCACTTCACACCCTGTGTCATATATAGCCCGGGATGTGGAGGGCACAGCTTCCCAGGATGCCACACTCGAAAATGAAGGTCTGTTTTCATCCTCTCCAAGTTTCTGATGAACAAGCTGTCTGTGGCACTCATCTAGGTCCACATCGTGTGCTTTAGCAGGAACATTCTGGTTGCCCACATGATCTTGATTTATGAAGGGAAGACCGTTGTGTTGATTCAAATCTTTGACACCAAGTTCCATTTGCTGTTTACAGCTCTTAGAGCTGTGTGTTTTGCCAGCACCTTCTACTACTTGCTGCTGTGCTGCTCTCTCCTTAACTTGGAGTTTGGAGTCAGTTTTTTGGGTTACAGCACTAGAAATGTTCACCGTCTCACATGCTCCCTTGTTGTCATGCAGTTTTTTCCTACTTTTGGTCTCTGAATAAAATAAGCCATTAATAAACTATCCTTGATAAAAGTGACAACAAAACAGAGAGGGAATAAAGTAACTCAGCACTCAAAATGACCTACACAGTTACACATCTGAAAAGGTACCAAGAAATCCCCCAGAAAGGTTTAAAATCCTTACATCGACAAGCTTGAGACAGCCATTATTAATGCTCATGGCTTAATCAGAGGCTTAATTCTCTGATGGCTGTTACAGACTGAACATGGATTTCCATAAAGCAAGCAAAAAAAAAATAAATGCAGGGCTCAAGCTCACTGCACCTACAATCTGAAATCACTCTGCAGGCAAATACAATGGGTAGCTCTGGCACTGCAGACCCATCCAGGACCCTCCTCACCCTGATACACCCTCTGCTTAGAGGGCAGAGACAGAATGAGCAAGACTCCAAGGGATGTCTTGAGGCAGTACCTCTTGGGTTTTCCTCAAAAAGACAAGGCGGCAGTGCCCTGACAGATGCATCCTAAACAGGAGCCTAGCCCTGATGTGGCAATGAAACTTGCTGATCAAAAAAAGATATTCCCAGTGCCAACATACCCCTTTTTCAGAGAGTGGAGGAGGGAGGGCTGGTTCAGATTTGTTAAGGGGAAAAATTTATTAGGTTTGCTATATGATACTGCCATTAACTTCGTGATATCTCTGAATGGCTACTGCTCTCAGTTTGGCTCATTGTAATCGCAAAGCAAAACAACCACAAAACTATACACCCAAAGGTGCTGCTTTTAATGTCTTGATTTTCCAGCATTTTGTGGTGTTTGATCCAGGGGACAATCATCTTTAAGGAGATGAGAACAATCCTGTTTTCCCAGTACTGGTCGACAAAGGTAGTTATATTTGGTTAATTCAGGTAGTGGGAAATAGCAGGCTATTAACTTCCAGATTGTCTGCTACACATTGAAGAGTCAAAGCTTGAGCATGCCTGGAGTAATACATACCTTGCGGAGGCTTCTTGCTTTCAGTTTGGGTTCCTCTGTTATTAAGCACATGCTTAGGTTTTGCACCACTCTCCTCGGGCTTATCTTTGGCCTAAAAAGGCAGGGGAACACAAAAATAGCAGTTATGGCCAAGAGCATTTATTTCCCACTAGGTTCCTCCAGCTGCGCAGGTATTCAGACTCCATAAAAGGATATCAACACCTCTGATTTTCTGAATTTTTAGTTACTACTGTGTTTACTCCCTTTTTGCAATCTCTCCCCACATTTGCATACAGGCATACTTCTGAAACAAGACAACACAGAAAACTACATTAGCTCTCTGCTTTCCAAAATTTCATCTGTCAGGTTTTCCTTCCTGTCATATTTACTCATATTCATTAAAAAACATTATCTATAAAACATGAGAGAGATTAGAAGAAGAAATTATAGGCTATTTCTGTTGCTTTTTCATCAGTGACTGAAAGATAAGAAATGTCTCTGAAGATATTGTTAATGTATTTGTCTCAACGCATCTAAAGATTCATGGTTTCAACTATGAAAGAGGTAATACCAAAAAAGAGACTCTGGCTTTACGGGAACTCTTGTACATGTACTTGACATTACATGTTTCACCTCTGACATGGTTAAAACCAGACTACTGTCTTTCAGAAATCGATTTTGATTTTTAAGCAAATGTTTTCCTCCAATTAAGAAAGCACAGAGGAGGGATATTTTGTAATAGCCCCACTAAACACTTCACACAGCAATACACTTGAAATAAAAGTAAAGAACTAGTATTTAGCAAAAAAAAAAAAAAGCATTACATGAAAATAGGAACGGATTAACATATTTCTTCACTGGTATATCGTTAAAAATCCAGTAATAAGCAGTCTCCTATCCTTATTTGTACAAGCAAATAAGTAACATTTAAAATATTTCCACAGACAACTGATTACAAGACTGCTGCAAAGCAGCCCCTTCATTTGTTAGTAAAAGTGCTTTAGGATCTGATACTTCAATCATATAGACTCCACAGAGCCCCCCAATTTCCCCTTCCCAGAAAACAGAGCACCCAAAAAGCAGTAAAAAAGTCATTACCATTTTTATTACAGCTCTAAGCAAACCTGCAACAATAACCAGGGGGAACATTATTCCTGCAGAATTCTACATGCAAAAAAAGCCTTGGATAACTGAACGTCTAATGCTGGTGGTTTTTTTCCATCTGTTTTTTAAGTGAAAAGTTAGGGGGTTGGATCCTGTGAGCTCAGCTCACGGTCTTTCATCAGTTTGACTCCAACTCCACAAAACTTCTTCCATAAGCATGCCCATGGCACCCCTGGAATGCTGTCATACCATCAACAAACAGCTTCACCCAGCAATGAAAACATCACCTACCCATTTCCATCCCCATACTGGGTAACGCTGCATGAAGCCAAGTCCGTGACAAGCAGCACACTGTTACAAAACAGCTAACGTTGGAACACACAAACAAGCCCGTAGCAGATTCTGTTCATGTGCAACCCCCATGCAACTGTGGAGCTCTCTGGACATGTCTATATTGCTATCACAGAACAGGCTGCAAAAGCCTGACCAAAGTTAGCACATGGCTTGGTGCAAGCTGATTTGTTTTTAAATTCACCTATGCTCTGCTCCACATTACTGCAGCTCAGTCACACACATACACTACTACCTCATTATTTCAAGCCTAGTTCAAATACCACTCAGCAGCCTGACATACCTTAAGCTCTTATAACTGACCGTATTTTCCAATTTCAGAAACTGTTCATGACCAGAAACAAAAAAAGGAGAAAAAGGAAAAAAGGAAATATAAGTAGTAACTTACATTACAAAATGAGTTAGCCATAAAACTCTCCACTTGCCCAATACGCATTGCCTGTTCTACAGCTGAGGCAGTGGTTAGAGCCAGGGACACAGACCTCCAGCCCATCCTAGTCTGTATCAGGCCACCAACAGCACGTCATTTCACCTATGGCTCTCTATCCCTCTATCCATAAAACCTGGATGAATGTCTGACCTCCTTCAGCCTCCTTTTTTGCAAACACAGATGAAGAGGCAGTGCTAGGTTGACAACTAATCCTGACAGTATGCTAGAAATCCACGTGAAACATTCCTCTGGTATCCCTCACGCCACCTCCATTTAAATCCCTTCTTATTGGGCTTCTCACTTAGAAACTGGAAGTCTGGAAACAAAATTAGTTTGTCATCTTTATGCTTCCCTTTGCCTGGCCACACTGTGCCCTGGTAGCTCACCTCAAGGTGTGAACCCTGCAAAGGGCTCGCTCTGTTCCCAGGCAGAGACTTGTAACAATGCAGCTTTAACCAAAAACACACCAAGATTTTTCAGATCTTCAAAAATCTGTAGAACTGAAATCGAACCTCAGGTAGAAGCTATCATTGCTGTTTAGAACTAAGATAGATACCTAATGTATGATTTACAGTTCTCAACAATAACTGAAACTCTATACATCCTTTTGTCTCATAACAGTCCAACTCAGTTGTCAGCCTCTGGCCCTTAAAAAGGGAGACAAGGAAAGCAGCACTCAAAGCCTGAAAAGATTTACCAGCATCTAGCATTGCCCTATTCTTGTAAAAGTTTAGGTTTACCTTCCACCAAAATATTTTACAGTTTTGACGAAAAATATTTGGATTAAGATACAAATGGACATTTGCGATTAAGCCAAGTTGTCCTTATGCCAATCACACCTCTACATACAAGGAGAGTCTTGGAATGAACAAAACTGTTCAAATTCTTGCCATTTCACCTTCTTCCTAGTGCAGGATACAAGCCATAATGAAAACTGAAAACTCCCATTAGCTAAATCCAATTCCAGAAGTCTGTAACTTTAAAAAGCTACATTAACCGATTCCAAACCACCGTATCAACTATGTACTACTCTTGCCTGTTCCTCCCTCACTGTCCTCAATAATTAAGAAACTTTCAGGAACTGATATATAGGAACTTGCAAACACAAGAACTATTTGATTTGATAAGTGAACAATGTCAATGGAGTTGATAAAGTCAAACTGTCATCATGAAGATGTAGCTAAAGACAACTTGGATGTCTAAGGACATATAAATCAGCTCTGTAATATGACCATAAGTCAGCACAGATTTTAGTAACTGGTGTTCTGTTCAGAACTCATGATCAATCAAGCAAATAGAAGCTTATTCCAAGAAAAGATGCTTCCAGTATGTTACTTACACTTTTCACTAAGGCTTCAATTCAGTCACTAATTTGAATGACATTGATGATCTTCAATCACTGGTAGAAGCTGAATTTCCCTTTACAGTAACAATCTACTTCTCATACTTGGTACACGATTGCCTGGAGCACTTTGGGAACCCCAGACATCAAAGCATGCTTTTGAGCCTTGGTCTCTGCCTTCAGAGCCTTGCAATTCACAGGTCACAGCAGTACTCTGTAACAGGATACTGAAAGGAAAAGCTGAACTCTTATGTTGTGCAAGAAGCCAGCAGGAGAACCTAAATCCCTGCTATATCACAAAGAAAAACATGAAGAACAGCAAAAGAAAACCAACCTCAACAAGGATTTCCAGCAGACTCCCCTTCTTCCAGGGCACAGTGCCTTTGAGAATAAAATCCACTACTTTAGAATTTTTTAATACTTCTTCTACAAATGTAATAACTTTATCCAGTGTATCAACCCTTTTCTCTATTTTTGCCAGCCTCTCCTTATGCTTCAAAGCATCTAGCTGGGCATCTTTCACCAATTTCAACACTTCTGAGCATACACTCTGGATGTCAGTCTGGTGAGTACTGTCCGATACTTTTAGGCCTATTTTCACTGCCTCTGTCTCATCAGGAGGTGCTCGGGACACTGTTAGCTTGTTAATGCCTTTTTCTACGTCATCAATGCCTTTGTTAATTCGCTGCAGTTTGCCTGTCAGATCTTCTTGAAAATGCAACAGTTTGTCCATCTTTTCATTCAAGAGGTTCAGTTTTTTGTCCATCAAACTTAAATTGTTCACTTTTGTAGGCTGTAACTTTGTCAGGGCATTTCCTTCTGCAAGGTCCGAGCTACCCGCAGACATTTTGTCCAGATAGCAGGATGTCAGATAGATCAGGCTGGCTTTTCATTAACCATAAATTAGAAAATGAAGATCTGAAAGTTCATCTTCTTTAGCTATTCCTACACCAGACATCCTCACTTACTGGAGTCGCTAGAGCGTATCATGAGATAGGTCCTGCACTATAGATTTATTTCTGTGTTATCTGTTTCTTACCGCATGCTTGCAAAGATGGAGGCAATCTGGCACCAGGGTGTATTTTCTTGGGCCTCCTTGACGTCACAAAACCATTTAACATTCTTTCTCGAGAGGCTGTTGATAGGCAAGCATCTAACAGCTGCCAATGCCTAAGCAGACCTCTGGAGGAAGAGGATTGTTTTTATGACCGGTTTTAGTTCTGTGACAGTGAAAAGAACTTGCTAGAGTATTTCTTGTCATTAAATAGGAAAAATATAAAAGTAAATCGGTGACCTTGTAATAAGGCTTGGAAGAATTCAGCTTTGCAGCATGAATGCAGAGGACCCAGGACAAGCAGAGTGTGCTTTTTAGGTTGGCTGGCACTTGAATTTAAAAATAGAGCACAATGACAAAGATCTGAAATACGTATCTAACACCAGCACGTCTTTGTCAACTGAAACATCTAAAATTAAATATTTATCCCAGCCTATAAAAATTAACAGAGTAAAAAAATCTTCATGAAGGCACAACAGAATTAGTCTAACTACTAGCCACAAAATTATTAAATCATAAATATTAAAGGATTTTGTTACTCAGCTGCTTTCACTTCTGAATCACAGCATGTCTGCTACAGAAATGAGTCATTCACTGCAGAACAGAAAGGTAGTCATGTGCACTGCATTGTCTGCCCCAGCTCTGATCGCTTCAAAACCATTAATGAATGCATCCATAAAACAGAGTAACAGACACTTCCAAAGGGTATGAACTGTGGCATTAAGAGATAAAGCAATTTGTCCCATCCCAGACACGACAATGTCTAGTTCCCCTTTTCACTGCTGTATGAATGTGGAGCAAGGCAGGGAAAGCACTGGGAAAATCCTGCTGCAGCAGTCTTGGTGCAACATAAGATACCCTATCAAAACCATGGGCTTTTAGATACAGAATGTCCCTTTGCCTCCAATCCCCTCTTCATTTTTTAGAACAGACGTATGAGAAGAAAGTGCTGTTCTTGGAATGAACTTGTATGAAATAGGATTTTCTATAAATTAAAATCCTACCTCTACACACTGCAAAGCAGTAGCAACATTAAAATTCTTGCCACTTCTGTAAGACAATGTTTTTTTACCTTTACAAAAAAAAAAAAAAAAGTAATGTTTTTATGTCTACCAACGCCCACAAACAGTAGCTAACTTCAGTGACATTTAGAGGCCAGTAACTAGCTTTCCAGAATATCAAAATCTTTGAGACCTGGACTCTCCATCACCTTGAAGGGAGAGGTTGAATAACAAGCAATGACTTTAAAAGAAAATGCAGCTTGTGAAAGCTGATGAGAGTCAGCTCCCTGATCAAAAAACGTTTTAAAGTCACTGGTATTTTCACAGTGCTCTGTGACAGAATGGCGTGTTATGATATCCCATGTAATCTTATTTCAATAATCAGCATACAATGCAGTAAAATATACAGCTCTGTCTTGAAAGTATAGGACATTGGCAATGAAAACTTTGCATTGCTACTAATACATTTAAATAATCAGTAATAAACAAATGCCTTTAAATAATTATTTCAAGTCTACAAACATGCCTAATGATAAATAAAACAGCCAACATTTTTATTAAATCAAGAGTACCAGCTGAATGTTGCCCTCTTAGGACAAAAAGGCGGCAGATTCATTAGATCGTTATATTTAAAGTCAGGCAACTTGCAGCAAATATTTCAATAAGGAAACTTAGCCAAACAAAGTAATCTGCAGTTGCATACTTGGAACTTCAGTTTCCACCACCAGTGTGCTATTACAGGCACAGCATGCATGGTCGTGAAACAATGCAAGTATAATAGAAGTGCACAAGTGGCCTCTGTGTGTATTTGTGGGCAAATGGGAGTCTTTGGAAATCGGGAACCAGCTTCTCATTCATTTAACAATTGAGAGCAAAAAGCATTAATGTTGCCCCACTGTTATTCACCAGTGTGTAATTCATGTAACTGATGATTTAGTCCTACTCACATACCACGGACACTAATGGTAAATGCTATTGCTATGTAAAAAAAAAAAAAAAAAAAAAAACCAACAAAAACAACCAAAGGGGACTCTCTGAATTTGTACTGTGACTGCAGCTTGAGGGCACAGTCCATCTCCCCCTCCTTCAGACTTGGCCACATGCACAGTGTATTCCAGCTACATGGAATGGTGTTCACCACCTAATACCTACTCACATAGTACACTGAGATGTGTAAGATAATGCACTATGAAGAATTCTTGCTACATGCAGCAAATATTTCTTGCTCGTGTGTTTGATACACAGATGGGGAAGATACAGCCCAGACTGCCTCCTGTTGATACAGCCGTTCAACTTGTAACACTACTTACATGATACTGTGCATCCATGAGCAACTGCAAAATTATGGGTGGGATGAGGGATAAAGAAAGAAGCCTCATTTTGCCCACAGTGGGAAGTTTTAAACATCTGTCACACAGTTGTTAAGATCACTTTTTCTTTTTTCTTCTAATTCCCTCCTCCTCTCTCTTCCCTGTAGAACTGCTGGCAAACACAGAATGAAAAAACAGCTCCAACAGATCTAGCTGATTGTTTTGTCTTCAGGATAATAATATGCTCCAGTACTGGAAAAAAAACTTTTCTTCTTTTTGCTTTGAATTACAATGGAAGGCAATTTTTGTTCAGAACATTAATCTGGTGCCCAAAGTTTGCATCTTGCTTGAGCAGTCTGAAGAGAGCATAGACAGTTTCAAGCCTTTCAATACTTACCAGGAAAATAGGAGAAAAATTCCTTAATTGCTTGACTCTGTATTACAGATCACAGTATAACCACCCTTAGACACCAAAAGAAATACAGTAGCAAAAGCAATCGCCTATTACACTCACTTTTTTTTTTTTTTTGTCAGGAGCTATTGCTTATAATGACATTTTGCAGTTACATATTGCAAACCACATGTTGCTTCTTCATCTTCAGCATCCCTGAAATCACTTCTGAAGAACATGAAGTGTTGTGTGAGCTCAAATACCAGTGAATCTTGCAGGAGCTCTGTAGATTGCAGAGCCATGCTCAGTCACCCTGTGTTTTCACTGGCAAAACAAACTGGTGATCCATGAGACTTCATCATAGTCTGGATGTAATTTAAAGTTTTTGATGCTAATTGGTCTCCTGTGGATTTCTGCTTGTTTCTTTCGGGTAACAAAAAAACCAAGCACCTTGATCTAGAGCATGTAGGCAACTGCCACCATTCCAAGAAGAGATGAACTGCAATTAACTTCTTGGATACCTTTAAAATCTCCAAGGTATCAAGTATCCCAGGAGTGCCAGAGAAAAGGAACACAAACCCTGGAGAACCAGAACTACAAGTGACCTTGAACCAGTGATGCCAAAGAGACTTCTATTCTCAAGGGGGAAATGAGAGTTTATTCTTTTTGGCTTCAATTCCATGTATACTCTCGCAGTCACAAAAGAGAGATGTCAGAAAACAAGAGAAAAACTCACATTCAACACAAGGAATCAATGATATGGCAGTTCAGTTCTGATCCCTCCTTCCTACCTCTGACCCAAAGGAAGGAAAAAAACCAAAGATTTTGGGTGAATAAAAACGTGAAAAGAAAAAAAAAAAAGATCTATAGCATGTACTGATGTACTAAACAAGAAATGTCACAGAGGTTAAAAAATAGGTACGTAAGTGAAAAAATAACCTTTGATATGGCCTAAACAAACCCAAAGCTTAATAGAAAACTTGATGGCTTTGGGAGAACTTTGCAGTGACTGCAATGCACAAAGTTCTAAGAAGATGAAGAATTCCACGTGGTTAAACATCAGGAGCTTACACAAAGGAAAAAAAACAAACAGCAGATAAGCTCAGAATGATCTGGCTGCACCTGCTGGACACTTCTCAGGCAAAAAGTGCCTTTTAAGTATTTAGAAAACAGCTATCAACCTTTTCAAGTTACACTGGAAATAGACTCACTGCTGCAGCTCACTAACATGAGCTTTTTAGTTTTCCCCAGCAAATTAAAGGGTAACTAGACTTCTTTAGGGTACCTAAACTTTTGAAGAATTAAGGCCTACACTAGTGAGTAATTTCTCATGAACAGCACGATTCCTAGACACAGAAAAGGTAATAAATCGTGTCCACAGAGTAATGGTGCAGCTACAGAACAATTCTAATGAGAAATGGCAAGCACTGAAATGGATATTGGCTCTAATTTAGAGGAATAACTTCCAAGGACAAGATATGCCATGCAGTCTGAATAAGTCTATCCAGTCCAACAGTTCGGTCTCCTGCTGAGATCAGATCTTACTAGGAACTGGCCTATGCCTGCTTTAGAAGGACGAGAACCTGACATTTAACACATCACTCATTTCGACCTTGGTTGAAACTCACCTGCACAGTAAAAGGGTCTGTAAGGCACTCTCAGTCTCCCCAGCTGACCATGGCATGATACATTTCCATATTGCCTACCTTACACAGCACAACATTACTGTAGGACCAGATCATCTCAATCTTAACAATCCCTATACAAACTTTTTCTCCCCCTTTTTCTATATATTTAATGACAGAAAACTCAAACCCAGGAAGTTACAAAACACTCCTGCAAGTCCTGACTTCTCCCTCCCCTTCTATTTTATTCTTCTCCAAACAGCTGATTCTAAGGATAATGCTCCCAGGCAGTGACACTGAGCTAAGGATAGGTTAACGAATCTGAGATCATGTGTAGTATTGTAATGCATCTCTGTCAAGCAGCTGACAGCAGATAGCTGAACAAATCAATTGTGACATTTCACTTACATCAAAGTGATGAGATGTCTAGATAACACTGTTTACCATTTGTCTACAGGGCTTAACAGGAACCTTTAAGTCCTTCCTCCAGGTTACTTTGCCTCGCAGGAGGCCAAGAGAGCACCTGCTGCCTGTCCACAATCATTCACCCCACCCCAAGCCTGTCATTCACAGAAACGACATTAAGAAGCTGTCTCAATACTTTTAATCTCAACTCTTTCAATTTTTATTTCTTTTTTGTTTTTAACCCAAGCACCCTCCCACTCCTCCACAGCCTCCAACAAAGACTCCTCTGGAAACTGAACAGAAAAATCATTTTGCTCACTCTGCTTTCCCTGAAATTCAGTGATCTTACAACTAATGCAGTGAGTTCCTTGTAAAGCCTCCTGATTTCAACAGTGAGACACAAAAGCTACCATTGGATTCAAGAAGCTCCAGCTCTTCACTTACAATATGCTTTCTCACTACTATTAAGAGCTCAGCAGAGAACACTAAGGCACTTTTACACCTCCCAAAAACTCTTGTGTCTATGGCAGTTTGCTCAGGTAGAAGGAATTGTAAGTCAGTTGGCATCTGCCATAATGCAGAAGCATAATGCAGAAGCAGCCTTGGCTGTGTTGTAATGCCAATAGGAATGAAATCAGTAAAATCAAATTCTTGTCACTGAAGTGATGCAATAAGCCTCTCAGTAGAAATATATACAGATCTGTTGCAGAAGGAAGGGATATCTCTAAAAAGGCTACTTTTCAGAAAAACCCCAAACTTTACATAATCCAGAGTTTGTTCCAAAACACACTGGAACTATCACAATTGTCCTTGCTGACTTGAAACAGGACTGGCTTCAAACCAAACCCTTCAGAAAAGGCTCTCCTCTGCCAGCAACATGCTTTTGTTTGAGAAGATGAAAATACCAAAGTGCTCTGTGCTTTGTGCTATCTTGTTCCCTTCCTGCTTCAGAAAATCTCTTCCGCTTCAAGTTTGAAAAATCACCACAAAAATGAGCATGCAGAGCTGCACTAACATGTTCATTTGTAACCATTGTTTCCAACTTCACCATTCTAAATACCACGAGTAACAACTGCTGTAAGAATGTATTTGGCTTTTTTCTTTGCTCCTCCACTTAGGTTTCCAAAGTTACAAGGCAGTAACACCATTCCTTCCGCTACCCTTCTGCCCTTTGCAGGCACTCACTGAAATATGATCACTTTCAGTACAGTTTTGCACTACATTTATTCAAGTGTTTGGAAGGTAAAACATTTTACTCAAATGTTGGCAACTCAAATCATGGCACTGGAATTAAGGAAATGTTCACAGACAGTCAGATGAGCAGCAGCCTCCAGCTACTCACACACACAATTGCAAACTTTTCGCATTGCAAAATCAGTCACTGCCATCATTTCAGGCCTCATGCAAGCTGGACTCTCAGCTACTGGTTTTTCTTTTCCCCTCACGTTTTCAGTGGACAGTTGCCATTGCAGCACAACAAATACCCAGTACTGTGCTCGCTGTTCCCTGCTAGTAACAGTCTTTACAGGACCATAAAAAATAAAAACAAAAAACCTCCTTGACATTGTTATTTCCCACTAATAACCAGAACACTATATTATGGAAATTCTAGACCAAGTAAATAGTTATCTGTCCTACAATAAAGCCTGTTATGTGCTACGTTCACCTGCTGATTTAGATCTCTGACATTTTGCTTTGACGTCATTCACAAACACAGGAATAACTTCAACCATTCAGGCTTAGTCTCAACACAAACTCTGCTTTGAAAAGGATTCCAAGTAAAAGAGTTTGTGTACAAGAGCTGGTGGTTTTGCAAACTCTTCTCAGTAATCAGATACTTAGAGAAGTCACTTGCACTTCTTTAGGTGAATGTTTAAATGTCTGTCAAAAAACTGCATCTACTTCAGATGGGCAAAAGATCTCCAGCTAAATTTACAGAGGTTTTCATCAAGTTGGAAGAAAGATACAGGAATTGAAAAAAAAAAATAATGCCATTTCCAGAAAAGCTTGTCTAAAAGAAAAATTTACCACATGCCAGTGGAATTGCAGAAAGCAGCTAAAAACAGGCACAAAGCTGTCCACAACAAGGAATGAGAAGGCAATTTTTAAAAGTTTATCTCTCTAAAGCAGACAGTTTAAGAACAGTTGGGTGTGAATTAGAAGTCTTGTATTAGGACCCCAGTAGTATGACTAAGCACAGTGATCCTTTTTTTCCATCTGAAGTTGGTCTCTTAGTACAAATCTCTAGTAAAAATAGAAATCCAGAGGATGCTTGGTGCAGCCATTTCCACTCACAGAACAATAACGCCTAGTGCTTTTCTGCAGAGCTTCTATCAGAACTCAGAAAGCTTTGCTTCTGAACCACTTTGCTACCCTAAATCAACAGCCAAAAGACTCCAGAGTGTTCATTTTAAACAACCATACTGAAGGTTCTCTGCACGCAGAGAAAGCTCCAGCGTTAAAAATACAAACCCATCAATTTTGCAGTTCTGCCATTCAATGACTGAGAAATTAATGTCCAGATGCACTGTAGAGACAGCTGTAGTATAAACCCAGATACACTGATTATCAGCACTACACTAAAAAAAACAGGCACCAGGTCCTGGCATCATAAAGCAAAAATCACTCAGAAAAGAGCAAGCAAATAATACTGTTGATAAAAGAGCCAGGATATACGTGGTTTGGATTTCATATCAAGCGATACCAGGGGTATTTTGACACTGAAGGCAGTGCCAGCCACACATACATCAAGATCTTCTGAACATGAGAAATTAGGAGAATAGTTAAAATGCTGGGCTGAATGCTGGAAAAGACTGCAGAAATATTCTGCAGAGGTAAGCAAGATACACCTGGCAAGACTATCCACATACAGTCCACAAAAATGGGGGAACAAATAGCTCCCTGGCTCTTGTTCAGCCACAAAAGCAGGAACATGAATACTTTGCAAAAGTTTCTCTGAAATGAATCTAGTGAAGAAAAGATCTGATGAAATTCTGCATTGGCCATCACCCACTGAAAAGTGCGCTGAAAAAAGTTCAATGCCCCCCAGCAGTGAATGGCAGCTTTCTACCTGGCTTACCAAGACAATCACTGACAGCCACAGTAAGAACTTCCTCACAGAACAGGATGACCCAGTCAGCCATTTGGCAACTTGCACCAATGTTCTCAGGCCTTAATGCTCATAATTCTGTATAAAACAAACCCAGAAACAAGGTCAGTCCATAATCAAATCTGCAGCAAACTGTTCTTTTTACAGCAAGAGAGGACAAGGAAAAAGCAATTTAAGCTGAGCCAATTCCACAAAGTGGTGGTAAGAATTAACGAGGACCCTGAAGCTGAAGCTCCCCACACCGGGCTTCTGGGGGACTTCAGCTGGAACTGGGAACAGGAACCTACCAAGAAAATATCCAGAACAAAGCTATTTATACAAAAGGGGCATTTCTTTTAAATTCTGTCCAGCCCCAGACAATGCCACTGAGCATGCAATGAAAGTGCTGGAAAGAATCAGGTCCCCGAAAAGAAGCATTCAGCACCTAATTCAGAAGCATATGTAAGTAAGTTTGATGAGCCAGAAAGCACATGTACTGCTCAAACCTGAAACTAAAATGAGGACACAAATGAGAGTGAAAAGTGAGCCACAAATATAAAGACAAGAGCAGGAGGCCCTGCTAGCTCTTGCTGTCACAACTCAATCCGGGGAGAAGGTGTAAACAAACTTGTTTGTAATGTCAGAGACTATATATAGTTTACTATTCTAGTTTCTGGGATATGAACGGTCTGAAAAGATACTCAGCAGAATATATTTAGACCGCAAACCACCATACACTGGTGCAAAACTTAAAGCAGTGCATATGACATCTTTCTCTTGAGTTCCCACAAAGTCTGGGAAGACAATATTAACAATCAAGATGGTCAGAAATTTTCCAGCCCTGTATTTTATTAAAACTCCCAATCCTTCAAAATGGCTTACTACTTCCATTGATCTGGCTTTTTATTGTTCAGATTGTCTGCCTTTCTGCTAGCTCTCCGGAGCAGCCTGCTCTTAGCCTGCCAAGGCTCTGGACCCACAGATGGCAGATTGGGCCTCTGCAGTATGCAGCCTGCCCCAGAGCCTGGGATCCCAGATCTGTCTGCTGAGCAGAGGAGTGAATCCCCAGGTAAATGCCAAAGCTGTTCAGCTCATGGGAAGGAAAAGCCTGAAGGAAATACAGGCAACTTGGCCTTCAGGCACATGTTAGAACAGTCCTATCACTGCCTCTCCTAACAAAGAGTCCAATGAATATGAAAAACACAAAAAAACTCATCTGTAGCTACAGGTATGAACTATGCTCTTCACAGACCATCGGAGCAGTAACAAACTTCCAAGTGACTTGTAAAAACACCCAGGCCACTGTTTGCAGAGCTGCCTACTGTTAGGAGTCCTCCCATAACACCAGGATCAGCTGAGCCAGCCACTTACATGAGTACTAGCAACCAGATCATCAAGTACTATACCGGAAAGAGACTGTGGTCAACAAACATGCAAACAACACGTTCCACACTGCAACCACTGACATCAGAAATGTATATACTCACCAGCTCCTGCTGGAATAGGCTCAAACCCACCTTACAGGCTCCCATTCCGCATAGGAGAAGGGAGCTCTCACTAGCGTTGATATTAAACTTACAGAGTAGACCAATTCTTATCAGTTTTAGTAAGAACTGCACACAAGGTCCAAGACGCTATTTATCATTATATGCTTCTCTACTGGTCTTACCCTGCAAAAGCATCCTTCTTTTTATAATGTTCCATGAATTTCAGTGCTAACTTTATGAACAAAACAAAGAATGATTTTCCAAGACATAAACGTAACAGGTGTGGCAAACTGGCCGGAGTGATGCAACCCAATGCAAGACATCCAAAACAAAGTTATTTTTGATTCTTAGCTCACTGAGGACTAAGAAAGCCAATAAATCAAACTAAATCTAAGACAGCTTTTACCTGTGGGTGACCTTAAAGTGTTGTCAGAAGAGAAGCAGCATTATCACTAGTTTTACAGAAAGGGAAATTGAAGCAATGAGTACAAAAGAATTACTCAGTCACCCAGCAGATCAATTACAGAGAAACAAGATACTCCGAATCTCATTATAGCCTTCATATTACTACAAAATACTAACTGATCTCCCAAAGCCAAGCCACAGAATACCATGTAGACAGATAACTGAAACATGACTAGGGAAAAGAAAAAGTGGAAAAGAACCCTGGCTCATTTGCTAAAGCTACCTTCTGTAGTCCTTCATTTGCACTCCTCCAGCAAAAAGCAAAGAGCAAAAGAGCCTATTTCAGGCTTTAATCTGGCTTTAATATCTTTAATGAAAACCTGAACATCAACCATTTAAACTCATCATCTGTTCAGCAGAAACAACAGTTTAGTAGTATATTAAAATTAATAGACCAAAATGTTTTTCTGCTATGCTGCCATAAATTGACAATAAATCATGTGGCCACAAGGGTATGAAATGTTGCTAGTCTTCTGAGCCATTCTGTTTCTTACGTGATAAATTATAACAAAAAAATAATGATATACTCTTGGCTATATTTAAATCCAGTACATGACATGACATTAGATGAATTTAACGCTTTGGAACAATATCCTGCTTCTTGAAATTAGTGGAAATTTTGTCCATTTCTTCAGCTGGGCCAGAATTGGGTTTATTACTGTTGGTTTAGTTCATCTACTCCACTGGCCCTTTAAAGGACAAAGATGATTACAAATATACGCTATTGTTGAAGAAAATACATATGGAAATACTTTATTCAAAATTTTTAAAGAGAATGGTCTTAAAATGACAATCTGATCCACTCTCATTTAAAATACAATTCCTACACCTTTTTTTTTATTTATTACTTGAACACTATTATATCTACATGGCATTCTTTTTAAGATTGCTTAAGTCCATTTTCTGTTTCTGTCTTCTCAGCAACTCAAGAAGTAAGCAAATGTAAACAAACCAAAGAAAAGAGAAATCGCATTTCCCCAGACTTCCTACCACTGTAGCAACTGAAACTTAACTCCAAATGCATGTTTAAAACACAGTGTGGTTTGATGAATAGCTTACAGTAGTAGAAAAGTAGATTCCTATTCCTGTTCCACCAGTGACATCTCTATGCCTCTCTCCTCTTAGTTTGCGGTCTGTTGATGCATGGTTAAGCTTTCAGACTCATTGTCTTTCATTCTGTTTCCTCAGACCCTTGCACAATGGGGTCCTGATCTTGCAACTTTAATTCTTAGCCAAGAGCACACATTTCAGGTGCTGAGTGCCCACCGCTCTAGTCAATCGCACTGCTTTTACCACAAATCAAACGGCTTATGCAGAATTTGGCTCTTTATTAAATCAACTCAGCCAACAGTTCATTTCCTTAAAACTCTCAGACATATGACAACTAAAGTAAAACGCTCTAAGAATCAACCTCCACATAATTCGAATGACAGTCTGGCATCTTATACTACAAACACACCACTTAGAATAGAAGTTTTAATGTGCCAAGGCTCTCACAAAAAATAAATTTCTTTACAAAGGCAAAGCCTTCCCTCATCATTTCAGAAACACCTCTGACATTGGCAGGTGCTTTGCAAGCCAAGAGACTACTCAACCTGGTCAAGAATGTCAGACACATACAGCTTTTTTCAAAAGTCACAGAAAACAATACTGCACCATCTATGAAGTTTTTACTTCCTAACTAGGCTCACAACAAAACACTACGGAGTCCCTTACCTTAAACCTCTTTATGTAATCAGAAACACAAAATCCTCCCATGCTCAAACGAAGGGACCTGTACAGGGAAGATTCTTGATATAAAGTTCCCATCCTGTTTGGCTTGTGCAGTGGTCACCCAGGTACCCTGCAGCCTTTTACTGAGTAAAGCTGCACAGCCTCCCTGGATCTTGCTAGAATTCTGCTTGTGTGATAAACCAGGCATTTCACCTTATCTAACACTGCACCAGGCATTTCAATAATTTCACTTTCTTATCAGCAGTACTAAGCTCTATCTATATCCCAGCAGCTCACTTCCTGAACTACTGATAGCAGCTACTGTAAGGTATGGAAACAATGGGAGACGACAGCCAAGCCTCTTGAGTCACTAAGAGTCCCTTCTTTGCATTTCTCTGTTCCTTTGCTTATTTTTGCTCAGTTTAATTTAGCTTTAGCTGTAACTCAATGACAGCATGTTTGCTTCAGCCACGCACTGACAAGACTGTCGGTCATTTGACTGTTCTTGTTTTCAGTGACACTGACTACTGCTCTATGATGTTTGCCTTAACATAACATGATTATTTTTGGTTTCTTTTATTTCCAATTTCTTCAGCATAAGAACAGAGGGACCAAAAGAATGAACAAAAAAGGACAAATATTCATCTTCCACCAGAAGTCACATACCCATTTATGCCTTCAAACACTGTTTCTACAGCCTGATGCTGCGCGCACTGAGCATTTACTTCAGTTTGTAAAATACCTTTCAATCAAACAGAAGTCTTCACACAAGTCTCCTACACAGTCCATCCAGGGGTTCACAAATATGTCCACACTTAGAATCTTTTAATTTTTTTTCTACCTGCTAAGCAAACATAATGCACGTAAATAATGCCCCTCTGCATGCATTTGGCCCTCATCTAATGAATTCCTTTTTATTTTGCCCTGTGTAAAATACATATTGTCTTGGAGTTCTTACCTAAATGATCATGTCAGTGGAATAGAAATATAGAAAGACAACAGATACCAGGATGCTGGATGATCTAAGAAGGAAACCAAGTTCTGGAGATGTAGATGCAAAACAGTCTTTCATCTGTGCTATGCATTCCTTTCCCACTTTGCCAACAAGCTGCAGTAGAATTAGCCCTCTTTGATTACTAGCTACAAGTGATCTAACATTAACATGAATCACATCAGGTGTGGGTATACAAAATGACAGCCATTCACTATGGACCAGAGGCCTCTGAGCAGATGTGGACAGCAGTATGTGGGCTAAGCACAGGCCACGTCTTCACTGCATAAATCAAAACCAAAAGCGTGTTTCACTACAGGATGAGTGCACATGCACTCTCCCCTAAAATAATCAAGGGAGCAATGGCAGTAAGATACTGTACCTTTATCATTATGATCTAAGAGAGTCAGGTCCAGAGGTGTGGGTATAGATCTGGCCAGCCCTCTCACAGTGAAAATGAGTGTTCTGTTTCCACTTGGGTTGGTTCTGCAAGATAACTAATATGCTGTTAAAAAAAAGCCAAACAAACAAAACAATGTGAGTACACACAAAACCACTGAGTTAAGGTGAATGAGAACCTCTTACAGGGCAAAAGGCAGGGATGAGATGGCCATGCTTGCTGTGCTTCAGGTATTTTCTACTGCCTGGCTTGGAATGTTTTTCAGGCCATTCACCAAACAACTGAAAGACTAGGGGTGGCCTATGGTACAGGGCGATTTGATGGTAGCTCATAGAGGTGATAACTCCACCAAGAGGTTAGGAGTCTAACATCCTGATAAAGGGACACAGGCCACCTGAAGGTGCCCAAGACATTACACACAGACCTCCACAAACGTGAGGCCAGTCTCAACTGCCAGACTTCAGCTTAATTTCTGACTCCATCTCTGCGCCTTGGCTTTTCAACTGTAAATGAGTTAAACTCTCCCTAGCTCACAGAACATTTTCAGAGCCTTACAATCTATTATTACTATTCCCTCTTTTAAAAGGTAAACCCAGTCCACAAATTCTTGGTCAAACTGTCCCCAAAATTTTAAGATGTATCAGGTAGCTCCATAGAACGGTGCAGGAAAACTGGGGTCTGCCAGGCATTAAGCAATGAGACTGCTGATGAGCCGTTTTGCCTGGACAGGGTAAAACACCTGGATGCTTTCTGGCAGCAGCTCCAGCAGTATTCCTGGCATTTGCACAAGGAATGCTATCCAGCCACTCTCAGCTGGAGAGGAGACTATACACATGGGCATCAAGCTCTTGAACTCAGCCATAAGCTTTTATTAATGTGCAACTGATTGTCTGAATTAGAGAACCAGATCCTGTGAAAACAACAAATACTACTCCTGTTCAAAAGGTGTAGTGCTTAACAAATGAGTCAGGAGATACTTTTTTGCCCTCCCTGAGTCTGGCTATTTTTAATACATTTGTGTCTTACTCCAATAGCACAAATAATTATGTTGTTACTCCAGGTTACTCAATGTGGCAGCAGAGGCATGTACATCATGTAAGTACCATGCTACAGGGGAAAGCTTGCATGACAAAGAGAATCCTTTAGGAAATTTGGCAAGCACTCCAGAACAAGCAATGCTTAGCCTGCAACCTTCCATTATCAGATCTAAATACAGGACTGCAGTGTAAGACAACACCTTCCTGCAGTATTTTTATTAATTAGTACCAAGAATATAATTATCATGATTATGAGCTTCACCGACTGCTTTTTCTCCATTTTAGCTTCAGAGAATAATAAAATGGGAGCTTTTCTCTCCCCCACTTTAATTTCGTATCTTACAATGCCCATTCTGGTCTGTGTGTCTGTAAAAGCAACAGATCAGGAGCAACTACAGAACATCCAATCCACAACAAGGAAATAGTTTCCTTTCTAGAAAGTTAAATGTATTGCTGTGGATAGAAAACAGGCAATGGACACGGGACTACATTTTCTTTAGTACCAAGGAAAAGCCTATTTAATTTTACATACAAGTCAAAATAGAGTTTGGTGCCTGGCCTTAAAATACTAAGAGCTAGAGGCAATGAAAGTGCTCCTTTTGAGAAGAGGTATCCAGTAAAGGCTTTGCAGATTTCACAGGACATTATTTACTTACAGAGTAAATGCAAAGGTTTTCCAAAACTCATGAAAGCTAACATCCAACAAATTACGTGAAGATCAAGGTTACTACGCCAGCTTTTAGAGCAACTCTTTGAATCTGCTATGCTTAAACTCCAAACCTCCTTCAAACTAAAAGAGGTGTTTGACAACTAGATCAGCGCATTCAAAGACCAAGAAAAGAAAAAGGTAATATTAAGAGGCTAGACATTATTACTAGCTTCCCCAGCCTGCTGCTGACAGATGTGCCAAGTCCTTGCTCTAAATACAGAGCAAAATGAAGGGGCTTAGCATTCTTGGGGTGATCTCTCATCCCCCAGCATCAGCCTCTGTGAATTGACAGGAGGCGCACTCCACAAGCACATTCCATTTTTAGAGAATTTATAATCTAAACAACATTCCTTAGCTGAAATTGTTAATACAGAGAATTAACATTCCTGAGAATAAGTAAGGAGAAGCTTCAGTCCCCTAGCACATTACTTTCAAACACACTTTAAAGTTAATAAATTACTTAAGTATTTTAGATCCTTTTGTCATCAGTAATCAGAGACAGGGAGCTAATAACACTGATGTCACCCAGTTTAACTCATGACTGTGCCCAAAACATCTAACTGAAGATTCACAGTTCTCTTTGAAAGGGGATTTCCAAATTCTACCAATAACTTACCCTCTCATTATGCTTCCATCCATGCAACAAGCTAGAACTAAATGCCAGCATACAGTAGTGCTCCAGGAAAATGCACACAGAATTAGCAGGCAGGGTATTGAAATGCTCAAGGCCTTTTCTGTATCTGATCAGTATTCAGGAGTCTGTGAAGACTTTGACTGATGAGGCATTTCTAGGAGCAGTCAATTCCTGGTTGTCCCTGAGCCAGTATCAGCGTATTTCTAGAGCTGCTCCACTCACAATGGATTAGTATTAAAGGCCATGTCTGAAAGCTTCCCCACCCTCCCCACCTCATTAATATTCAGCCTAGATTTTAAATGCCATTTACACAAGAACTCATCCCTCAAATTATATTCAATTTTTAAACCTGGAGCATTCGTTACCACTGTTTCAGAAGGAAAACTCTAGCAGCTTTAGGCAGGATGTTATTGTTAAAATGAACAGTATCTAAAGCTCTGCATTAACTTCATTAGCTCACAAAGATCTGCACTAGAATGAATTCTTCCTGCAAAGCCCAGATATGACTGTCAGCAGATTTTCATTCTTTCATTATTCTGCTCTTGTTCCAGCTGCCAAAGCTGGTAGGTATATCTGCAGCTGAACAAAGTCACTAAAGGGAGTTTGCACAGCAAACACTTCAAAAATAGTTACAGTCACCATAAAAACAAATTAAGAGAGTGACAGTAACTCAGTATCTACTTTGCCTCCTGGCAAGCATGGGTAGAGGATTTTTGTAAAATGGTACGCATCCAAAGCATACCACCTTACATAGCAAACCTGGCTTTGATGGTCATAAAAAAGGTCCAAAGGAGAACAGATTCAAACCTTCTCTGTAAGGATGGGGTCCAGTTTCTGGGTAGTACTCTTTTACTTTTGGATAGCTCAGAGCTTTGTTACACAGGTGAGCCCTACAGGCAGCGACAACTTCAGGATGTAAGGCAGACACTCTTCTGGTCTCCACTAGTGAAGGAATGAACAACAAAAAGATTAATTCTAGTTTTGCCATATTCTGTTTTACAAAGCATTTTTTTGTAACAGATTTACTCTTCAACAGCCTGCTAGTTTTTAACATGGAGAGGTAACCTTCTGAAAAAAAAAACCCACAAAAAAAACCCCAAAAAACCAGAACAATTTTACATCTTTCCTCCACTCACCCATCAAAAAACCTACAGTTGTGAGATCAGATCAAGCATCCTTCCCAGAAGATGTGATAAGCAGGCTGTCATTTGCATTGGATGATAGATTTTTATCAAGCTCCTACTCTGCACGCTCACCATTCTGTATTTTGATAAAGAACTAAGTCATACCTTCTTGCCCAGACTGAGGCAACCACAAAGCATAGTTGGTCATTACAAGCTCTCTTTCAATGGTCTATTAACTTGAGAAGACACCATTTCTGTGAGTAAGCCCCCTAAAATACAAATGCTGCACCAAAATTGTATGTCCAATGAACTTACACATAGAAATCAGATTTACAGGATTACTTTCCATTTGAGTTTGAAATTCAGAGGTTAAGTATTTTAGATGTATTTTAACTTCGGCAGTCTGGATTGCTGGCTTTATTTTTTCTTTTTAAATCAGTGTTCACTAACTAGATTCATTCTAGTCTTCAAAAACCTTCCTTACAAAATGTTTCCTTATTTTCAATCAGCTCTGAAGAACAAGAATTAACACTGTCAGTCCCTCTCCCAGTACTGGAGAGGGATCTTGTTTATCGTCCACATTGCATCTGAATGTTTCCCACACAAAAAGCCCAGTAAACTCACAACTAAGGATATGGATGGGGAAGCCTATACAACAGAGTTAAAAAAAGGATCTAGCCTCTGAAGAACTGATTTCTCAAACTACCTAATTTTTAGGTAAAAAGGCTCAACTCTTGAGAACAGCTTGAGTAGCAGTATCCTCACTCCTCCCACAAATTCAGCACCTCTCCATTCACCTCTCTGTTGTTCTCCGAATTGCTTTGCTCCGTCTCACATGTTCAGTAATCTGACACACGTGCACTGACTTCACCATCACAATATTCTGCGGGAGGTATCCATGTCTCTCTCCAAACATCCTTAACATCCTCATCTTTAATTCTCATCATTATACCCTTCTCCATTCTCTATCAAAGTCTAACTTTTCTTCTTAATCTCCTCACCATTCCTAGCTTGGTCCATTCCTGCCTTGTCCCCACATCTGGAGTGAACTGCAATTATCTTCCTCCCTTTGCTACAAAATGAAACCTCACTGCAGCTAAAACACCGCCTAATAATGAGAACTGCATGACTGAATTTCTTCTTTTTCAATGGAATTGAAAGGTAAAACTATAGCGTCAGGCTCTGAATCAGATTTGGACAAGACTTGATATATCTCAGTGTCTTAAGCATTTCATAATTTACTTGTATTGTTCATTGTTCAGCTGGGTTCAGCTGTAACAGGGTTCAGCTTTAACAGTTATTTTTCTCCTTCCTAGTAGCTGGTGCAGTGCTGTGTTTTGGCTGTAGTATGAGAACAACACTGATAATACACCAGTGTTTAGTTATTGCTCAGTAGTGCTTACCCTGATCAAAGACATTTCAGTCTCTCCTGCTCCGTCAGTGAGGAGAGGCACATGAAGCTGGGAGGAAGTCGAGACAGGACACCTGACCCAAACTAGCCAAAGCAGTATTCCGTAACACAGCACAGCACGTCATGCTCAGTATATAAACTGGGGGGAGTCACCCAGAAAGCCCAGATCACTGCTCACATCGGGCTAGGTATCAGTTGGTGGATACTGAGGAATTGTATTGTGCGTCACTAGTGTTTATTGGGTTTTGGGGGGCTGGGTTATTTTTTTTCCTTTCCCCTTTTAGTTTTATATTCCCCCCCTTGTTATTTCCCTTATCATTATTATTACTGCTAGTAGTAGTAGTTTTTTATTGTACTTTAGTTTTTGGACTGTCCTTATCTTAACTTGTGGGATTTACATTCCTTCCATTCTCCTCCCCATCCCATCCTGAGTGAGTAGAAGGGGAGGGAGAAGAGAGGGAGGTACCGCTGGGCTTAAACCACAACATTCATTCTTTGGAATTGCTCTGTCTTAAAGAACAGAGATTTGTTACTTTTTCAAAATAACAAGAAGTAATCATTATCCTCCACTGTTTCAGAAAGGTGAAGTAAAAAGCAATTATATCTTAACCCTCATTCTACAGTAACAGAGGTTCCCTAATGAACTTAAAAAATACTGAACCCTGCATTTCTAACTTCTTTCATTGGAGGTCACAAATCAACATTTGTTTTAATGCATTCCCCCAGCTGACAGTCTCGGGCAAAATAAAGAGCCATTCAAGAGTTTCTTACATTCATGCCTTTTCTTTGACTTCTGTCTGGCGTTCTAGGACAAACCTTTGCTACCTTAAGGACATTCTGTGCTTTCACAAGATAGGTTTAATACCTAGTGCACCTCTTAGGACATATTTAGATCTAAAGATTCATGAACTATGCTGTTAATGAAATATATCCTTTTACTTAAACAAAAATGTGATAAACACATAAACGTATTGGCTTTCGCAAATCATAGGTGTGGTTATGTGGGTATAAATGTACCAGTTTACAATAACAGAAACAAAGATCCCTAAAGACACAAGATTAGACAACAAGTTAAAAAGGGACAGAACTCTTTACCAAAACGGAGTCACATAGCAGAAGAATTTGTAAAGGTAAAAGAAAGAAGGGGGGGCTTGATATAAGAAAAGCTATTGCCTAAAAAAATAGAGTTAAAGTACTTTTTAGCTTAACTTAGGTTGTGGAAAGAGAACAATGCTTATGTTGTAAGTCTGTGGAATGTAGTGGCTTCATTAAACATGAGTTAATTGTTTCACACCAGTCTTCTAAAGTATCTGTAGTTTTAAAGAACAATGATTGTGTTGTTAAGTCTGTGGTGAGATAACAGGATTTAGTGGCCCCACTAAACATGAATGAGTTTTTTTACACCATCCTTCTACTTACCAGTTAGTTTAGAGACAGAGCCTCCCAAACATCTGCTAGCTTGGGATACTCCTTGTTTGCCCATCCTGCAATAAATTTTGCAGGAAGGTCACACTGTTTTAAATCTTTGCTAGTTATCAGAATTACAGATATGGCTGGTATCAGCTAGCTGTGTGATTGCTGCGGCATCCAGCTGTGCCAAAGGTGAAAAGTACACGGTGAAGAAAACGGCTTACTTCATCTTGAAGACCCCTCCTCACAAGAGGAAGACTGCTTACTTCATCCTCAAGACCCGTGCCCACAATCACTGCAGAGCAATGTGCAGACACCAAGAGGAGGGAACTTATGATAATAAGTTCCAGGAGTTAGTTATAATATTCCCCACCTATATGCAGGAATTATGAATATGCATGTAACTAATGTAATAGTGAAAGTATATAAACCTGTAACAAATGCTAATCACTTGTGCCTCTGGCTACAGAAATGTCCTTTAATACATCAGAATTAATTTATTTGTCAAAAAAGTAAACTCTGTAACACAAACTATCGTGCAACGCCAGTAAAATCAGTGTAGCACTCAGTCTCATTTACTTGTTTTACTGAAAACCAGAACTCCTGGTTCACCTCCTGCTCCAGCTAGTTCAGTGACCTTAGATGAAACACTACATACTGCTGCTGAGGATCAGGACCTGGGGTCCAGACCACCTACATAGACTTCCACCATGCATCTCATTGTTACATGTGCTCACTTGTGCATTTACACACATACACAAACACACACACACACACACACACACACACACGCACATTCTGCTCCACAATTTCTCCAAATAAAGCAATTTTGATCTCAAGCTTAAGTTTTTTCTTTTTTTTTACCAAGCTATTTTCAATACAGATCAAAAGCTGTTTATTCCAAGACAAAACAAAAAGCACTGAGCCTTGGAAAACTGTCAGACCGTTAATGTTTGCATTCCCAGTATCTGGAGCACTCACTGTTCTTAACAGCATTTTATGGTCTTCAGCATAGTCCAGGATTAAATATAGTATTTATTAATACTTACGATACAATTGAAGACAGCTCTGTTTGAAATGGAGTTCTGGTTCTATGTGCAATGCTAAGAAGCACCAAAGCACCAAGAAAAGCAGCTTATAGGGGATGGGGAGAAGATGAGGGAGGGCTACCTGACTCTTTGCTGGGGGATATGCTGCATGATGACACCAAATAATTCATGAACTTGAAATTAAATAACTTCAGTGAAAGCAGGTTTAGTTTTTTTTCTGGGAAAACAAACAAACAAACAAACAAACAAAAAACATACCCAAACCCACAGATTTATCAGTTTCCACTGCTTTATGCCTAAGATATTTTCTTGCTTTTTATTTAGATTGCACATGCCAATCAACAGCCAGCAGCTATGAACAATTATTTTAAAGTAAGAGCAGGAAAAAAACCCCAAACAAACCCAATACTATTACATTGTTTTACAGATACTTTCAGTTCATTATGAATCCACAATATCTACTGAAATCATGCAGTGCATTTCTGCAGTGCCTGATTAGACCTAAGGCAGCAAATTTGATCATCCTCATCTCAACAGAAAAACTGCTTAATCAGATAAAACTTCAGGGCTGCCAGACTGTTCAAATTCTGTAACTACTAGTGAGTTTTGAAAATCACAACCTGAACAAGAGAGGGGGATGTCCTATCACACTGCTACCTACGTGGCAACCTCCAAAAAGGCAAATATATAAAGGCAAATATATAGGCCAATATATAAAGCGACAGCAACAATTTGAAATGCTATGATTAGATTCACTAGAGGTTTATTTGCCAGAATCCACAGTGAAATAAAAACCTAGAAAGTCAACTACAAAACACTCATGACATTGTTGATACCTTAAGGGATAAATCACTTTATAGACTCACCTGAAAGCATTGGTTAAACATGTTAAAATTTGCTCTGCTGTATTTTCTTTAACAAGAAGTGAGACACAACAGGAAATCTGTAGAGTGAAACAGTTCGTACTCGGGGCCCAACACCTGCTATAGGTAGACCTGCTCCTACAGACCAAGCACACACTAACAGCTGAAGGACATCTTCAAGGTCAGTTTTTTTTTGTAAAAGGAAACTTATTCCTGCTCCCCAAGACCATTCAAAAATGCAAACATGAAAACTGGAAGTATTAGGCTATTATGAGATTTGCCTGAAACGCACATTTCTAAGCCAAACACACTTTTCCAGATGCACCCAGAGATACAGTATTGTACACCAACAACACCTGCACATGTTCATGCATGCAGAGAAACCATATTCTGGAGAACAGCAATTCAAAAAGGCTTAAGCTAAAAAGTGGCTTAAGACAGCTTTCTGGTTACACTATTTAATTACAGGTTATCAATACGCTCAAGAACAAAAGTCAAGCACCATGTCCTGTTTGGCAATAATATACTAAGCATTCTTGATAATACAGTCCAAGATATAAAGAACAGATACAGTGCTGCTAATAGCCTACATGAATCCCTGTTCAACCCTAAAAAAAAAGCACTAAAAAAAAAAATCTAAGAAGTAAAAAGCACTAAATCAAACCAAACGCCTAGTTTGGGGCCTAATATTTGAAGCAAGTATCTTAATTCCAGTCTTCCTCTCTGTACATCCTGCTGGCCAGCCACAGGGTGATGATAATCTATGAAGTATTCCCCAATATCTTGCCCCATTTTCAACTTTTTTTTTTGAAAATCAGCTATAACAGTATTAAAGTAATGGGAAAACTAGAGAAGTTGGTAAAATTTCACCAAGAAAACTTACATTATGGGACTTCAGGGCAGGTGAAGAAGAGTTTCCTAAACCATTTTTTTATTAAAGTGCCAACTGAAAGTTCAGAGTTCTTTGGTCTTGACACAATATTCATCTCTACCAATTTTCACAGCTCAAGAGCTAACACCCCACACAACTACTACTACTACTACTACTACCACCTACTTTTAGCCTAGATAGCTGGTAACACCTTAGCAGGATTTAAGCTTCCATGCTATGAGTGATGTTCTAAGAAAAAATAAACTTTCACTGAAAATTGAATACTTTGCCGTATCTAGTATCAGTAGTAGGAACGCCTTACTAGACAGTAAACCTTATTCCAGTGTCTTTAGAATAAGGCTGCCATCTAGTAGCAGATTAGCGTAAATACAGACAAACCTCCAGCCAGAATTTGAACTGTGAACCTGCTTGACAGTCTGGCATGCTGCTATCACACAGTTACAAACACTGGAAGCACAGTTCTTCTTCTTCTAAAAAAAAAAAAAAAAAAAAAAAAAAAAATAGGAAAGGAAAAACAGGAAAAGAAGTGACAGAAAGCAAAACTTTCTGGATAGTGGCGTATCACCAAACCGTTCTCCAGTACAATCGTAAACTATTCAGTTCAAAACATCAAGTTTATCTAGTCAGGCAAGTCAGCATGTAGAGACAGTATAGAGGTAGAGTGGTATTTCTGTGATGGTGAGATACTTGATCATCTTTCAAATTAATTAAGCTGCAGCCCAATTCACTTTTTGTGAAAGACCACCATTTTTCTGTGTGAGGTCTCATGCCACAAAATGCAGTGAAACAAATTAAGTTAGACTGAACCACAAAGACATTGAAAAGCAGGGACTAAAATCTTATGCTGGAATTGGAACCATAAAAAAACCTGCATAAGCAGCTTCCTGAAGTGTTACATTTATTCATGCTTCTTGGAAACCATGCTTTCATTTCTGAGTAAGTCACAGCTACATTACCCTCATCTAGCTGTGCCAATACATTGTACAATTATAATCTACACTGATTTGCCACAGTGTTTCATCCACTGATCATTTCTAACAGTGAAAGAGCTCTTCACATGCCAGCATGTTGCTGCCTATTTCATACAATGCAGAATACAATACACTTTCCAGTTCAGTCATTAACTTCCAAGAAACCTATGTCTTGGTGTTTCAAAGCCAGAGTTACCAGGGCTTTCGAAAGATGCTGAAGTATTCTGTCTATATGGGAAAGAATGATTCGTTTCTGGTTGGTGGGAAGAGAAAGCCAGGACTCCCACTTTACAAGATCCACTGGCAACCACTCTCCCTAAAATGTTTTCAAGGCCACCTGCTTCCACCATAGCTGTCTCAAAGCAACTAGAAGAAAAACAGCATGACAAGGGATGTGCAAGATAACAGGAAGGGATTCTATAGGTATGCAGCAAATCAAAGACAGACTAAGGACAACGTAGGCCCTCTACGGAAGATATTGGGAGAACTGGCTACCCTGGATTTGGAGACGGCTGAAATTCTTAATGACTTCTTTCCCTTGGTCTTCACTGGCAAAGGCTCTGACCGCACCACCCAAATCTTGGAAGGCTGACACAGGGACCATGAGAATGAAGACCCTAGGCCCACTGCAGGAGAGGATCTGGTTTGAGACAATCTTAAGAACCTGAACGTACACAAGTCCATAGGACCTGGTGAAATCCATCCATGGGTCCTGAAGAAGCTGGCAAATGAAGTTGCTAAGCCACTGGCCATCACATTTGAAAAATCATGGCACTTAGCTGAAGTTCCCAATGACTGGAAACAGGGAAATATAACCCCCATTTTCAAGGGGAAAATGGATGACCCAGAGAATTACAGACCAGTCAGTCTCACCTCTGTGCCTGGCAACATCTTGGAGCAGATTCTCCTGGAAGGCATGCTGAGGCACATGAAAAACAACAAGGTGCTTGGTGACAGGCAGCATGCCCTCACTAAGGGGAAATCCTGCCTGACCAATTTGGTGGCCTTCTGTGATGGGGCTACAGAACTGATGGACAGGGGTAGAGCAGCTGATGTCATCTACCTGGACTTGTGCAAAGCATCCAGCACTGTCCGTCTTGTCTTTAAACTGGAGAAACATGAATTTGATGGATGGACCACTTGGTGGATAAAGAACTGGCTGGATGGCCGCACGCAAAGATTGTGGTCAATGGCTCAATGTCCGGCTGGAGACCTGTAACGAGTGGTGTCCCTTAGGGATCGGTGTTGGGAGCAGTCTTGTTCAACATCTTTGTCGCTCACATGGACAGTGGGATTGAGCGCGCCCTCAGCAAGTTTGCCGATGACACCAAGCTGTGTGGTTCACTTGATCCGCTGGAGGGAAGGAATGCCAAGCAGAGGGACATTGACACACTTGTGAGGTGGGCTGATGCCAACCTCATGAAGTTTAACCATGCCAGTGCAAGGTCCTACTCCTGGGTCAGAGCAATCCCAGGCACAGCTACAGGTTGGGCAGAGAAGAGTTTCAGAGCAGCCCTGCAGAGAAGGACTTGGGGGTGTTGGTCGATGGGAAACTTAACATGAGCTGGCTTCAGCGTGCTGGCAGCCCAGAAAGCCAACTGCATCCTGGGCTGCATCAAAAGGAGTGTGACCAGCAGGTCGAAGGGAGTGATCCTGCCCCTCTACTCCTCTCTCTCCTGAGACCTCACCTGGAGTATTGTGTGCACTTCTGGTGTCTTCAACATAAAAAGGACATGGACCTGTTGGAACAAGTCCAGAGGAGGGCCATAAGGATGATCAGAGGGCTGGAGCACTTCCTGTATGAAGACAGGCAGGAGAAGAGAAGGCTGTGTGGAGACCTCAGAGCAGCCTTCCAGTATCTGAAGGGGGCCTATAGGGATGCTGGGGAGGGACTCTTCATTAGGGAATGTAGTGATAGGACAAGGGGTAATGGGTTCAAACTTAAACAGGAGTTTAGGTTAGATATAATGAAGTTCTTTACTGTGAGGGTGGTGAGGCACTGGAATGGGTTGCCCAAAGAAGCTGTGAATGCTCCATCCCAGGCAGTGTTCAAGGCCAGACAGGATGGAGTCTTTGTGACTTGGAGTCTTCGTGATGGAGTCTTCATGACTGTCCATGGCAGGGGTGTTGGAACTTGATGATCTTAAGATCCTTTCCAACCCTAAGTATTCTATTATTCTATGACAAGTGGGAAAGAGCTGACAGAAGAGACCTGGGGAATTTAATGGGAGGAAGTGCAGAAACAGAAATCAACCACTATTTCAAGAGTCTCCAGCAAGAAAGAGAAAGAAATAGCTTTATGCTTTTGAGAGATATGAATGTATTTTTATGTACTTATCTGAGAAGACACCAATCTATATATAAAAATCCTAATTTAAATTTTGCCGTATCTATTACACATCTAACAGTGGTCTCTGAGGATCACTAACTCCATGTACAGAGCAGAAACGAAAAGATAACTGTAGAAACGCAGGTCAGAGCACCAAACAGGCTGCATTATTAGTTCTTTTTGTCCCTTAATACAGATCTCATTCTAGCAACAGAAACAACACAAGCCTGATCATATCCTTGAATTTTCAAAATCAGAATTTCTCTTTTGTCATTCTGACTTAATAACTTACCATGCAAACATATCCTCTATCCTTAAGAGTTACATGTGTCCTTACTACTGGTATCTGTGATAGGTTATAGCTGTGGAAAGCAGAAACTTACATTATGTAGTGAAGTTAGGTTTTGTGCTCACAATTGCTTGCTTACTGGAATAAAGACAAGTGTGTATTAGTGGTTTAAGTGTGTTTCCACATCCATACCTTTCATCCAGTCTTAAAAGGAACCCAATTATTCCTTTAGAGTTAAGAATTAGAAATTACTTTCCAAGTTTCCTGATTCTGCTTACAAAGCTTCCATCTGAACAGTCTGTCCCTTGTGGCTTAACTCAAAACTATCACAGCTCTTTCCCTTCAACAATAACTAACAGTCAGTATCTGATAGCTCAGTTTTATTAATAAAAACCTCTGCTTCTACCCAGAGATCAGTTCTGTAGCATAATCTCATTAGGTAATTCTCACTACTCAGTAATGGGGTACTAAAAAGCATGAGTAATACTGAAGAAAATACATTTAGTTATATTCCCCTTCTTAGAAGAGTGAATCAAAGGTAATAAAAAGCTCGTATGACAGGTTTTATGAATGCAATTACCTCCTGCACCTGCTTCCCCAGGGTTTTACAGGGCTTGAGCTCTTTTTTTCTTTCTCCTTGGCAAGACAAACCCTATATAGTTACAAAGTAAGGGTTTGGACTAAAATTGCACTATACCATAAAAAGACGACTTTGTTGAATGTCTTCCCCAAATCAAAATAGCACATGTTCTGTACATTCAGGTAGACTTTTGCTTTGATGTTTACAGTCACCAGTCCAAAACCAATACTGCTAAGAATTACTTTCAAAAGACAGAAAAGCTATTGACAGTAAATGGCACTAACATTCCCCTTGTCTTTTGGCAATACCCAGTAAGAAGACACTAGCTGCAGATCTGCATTTCTGATACCTGCTTCTCTCCCTCTCCAGTAATGGGCTAAGAAAGAGTTTGGAAGAAATACTTACCATGTGGACAAGGCTGACACCCAGCAAATAGTTGTTACAAAACAGCACTTAATTCTGAAACTTCTGGGTCTAACCCCAAAGTTATGCAATTTTTAAACAACACCACTATGTAACAGGGAATCATTTTCTAGACAGAATTAATGAACAGTTTGAAGTTCTCAAGCAGAATAATCCCCCAAAGTGAAGCCACTTTAGTTTTCTATCAATTATATCACACCTTTTAAAAAAGTGCAAATCTAAAGTCACACCTAGGAAGAATACCAGATTTCTAAAAGGATTAAAACCAACACATACTAAATACCACACATGTACTTAATGCCCAGTTCAATAAAATACTGGAGTATCAATTTATTAAAAAGTTATGTGAACTCTACATACATAAACTGCAATATAGCTGAAAAATCTGAAATATATAATTTTAAACGAAAATCATTTATTTCTGGAAATATTTAAAATATTGCATTTCTGGCAGGAAATTTAAAAGAAGTGCTCTGGAATGGGTGCAGTCTCTCTGGGCATTTGTCTTCAAGGCGTAAAACATCTGCTTTATGATTTTTCATAACACAATCTTGTGAACTCTTTCTTTCTGACTTGTAGAGACAGATTTCCAAGAACAGCAGCAGAATTTTAAAAAGAAACACCATGGTCCTTGTCAGTACAGACAAAACACTTTCCGAGAGCCCATGACACCTTGGAAATACACTAGCGATTCTGCATATAAATGCATCAGATTGTGCTTACATGTTATAGAATAAGTCTTTGATTGATAATTTTTCTGTTTATTTCCGCCAAGGCCACTGAAAATACAAAGGCCTTTTCATCTGAAAGGTTAGCATACATGTCAACTTCTTTTTCTTGTTTCTCTGTAGAAGAAAAAAAAGTCACTATTAGAAGCTTTTTTCATTTAAGTTAATGCATGTTACACAAAGTTTAATAAATTATGTGGAATGGAGCACTGGAATTGAAAAGAAGTTAACAGTCAACTCCTATGCATGGAAGGACTGAGAAAGAGGAGGAAGGAATGAACAAAGGTGCTAGAACAGCCACAGAATTAGTCATCCAAAAGCATGAGTGAATTTCTGTTCTTTAGCAATGAAGAAAGAATGAGTTGTTAACATTATATTGATTCCTGACACAAACAAGTATCCAAGTTTCCTTCCAGGTTTTTTGGTGGGGTTTTGAGTTTCTTTGGTTGTGGATTTTGTTTGTTTGGGGATTTTTGTTGGTTTGGGTTTTTTTTTAATTTGTTTAGGGTTTGGGGTGGTGTGTGTGTTTTGGAGCTTTTTTGGTTTTGTTTTTTTCCTTTACATAAACACCTCCCATCCTAGAAAACAAAGGTACTTTACTATATCCCCATTAATTATGACATTTGTCCCTCTATTTTACATCTACATACCAGAAACCCAAGGTTTATTTACAGTGTCCAAAACTAACAGGCAGATACATGGCAGAAGTCAGGTTCCAAATATGTCACCTTGAACATTTCTGGATTTTCTGTACTGCAGACTTTTAATCTTATCCCAGATACAGAACAATGCCAACACCTCAGTGAGCAAGTGAAAGCCTCTGCATTCCCTCTGGTCATGGTGGCTTGTTTCAATGCTACAAACACACAACAACAAGCCATAAAGAACTTTCCATACTGCAGTGCTCAAGTCCACTAAGTTAGAGTAACATACGACAAACTCCTAGAATCCCAGCATCTCGTATCTCCACCTTCTCACACAGTCATCCTCTCAATGGGTCCACATTCATAACAAAACTTTTAGACTTGGCTTCACATTTGTGTTACAGCTACAGACACCATTCCAACAGACTGTCTCCCCTGTGAAGTCAAGTGCTTGTATTAAACTACTGAAGGGGGAAAAACTGAAAAAACATCCTTTATCACCGCGTGCTTATTTAATACTGAAAAGTATTAAATCAGAACACAGCATGTTCTGATTTAATACGGAAAAGTATTAAATCAGAACACAGCACAGCAACAAACAGCTCTACTTAAAGATTTCTAGACAATTTAAATCACACTCAAGCTCAACTTTCCCTGCAAGTAAAATTGCTTAGTGAGAGCCTGGACACACAAAGATGCATCAGTTTTTAATGTGAATACAGGACACCTACTTAGCAAAATAAGTCAGATTGAAGCATGTTTGTTATTTGGAATCTAAGCAATTTCTTCCTGATCCCTTGCTACACAAGACAATATTCTCTAGTGTACTGAGTTTGAAATGAAAGCTTAGAAACTGAGTCTTGCTATTCCTACCCTGTTGCATAAGGTAACTCAGTTTCTATATATACACTTAGTCTGCACTGCTCTACTTCCTCCCTCCTGTTTACAAATTAACAACGCTGGGAGCTGTTGTGACCACAGACACTACACACACTGGTTATTCCACATTTGCCTTTTCCGTTTTCATATCTAAACCCCTGCCCTTTCTTCATTTTTTCCAAGCCAAACAATCCAACCACCATCTGAATATGTCAGCACCCAGCAAAGTTAAAAACTGTTAAGATTGTAGAATTCTTAGCAAAAAAAAAATTTCTCAGGTTTCCCCTCCGCCCTGTCCTCCCACAGCACTGGCTTTTTCTGACTTCACCTTTGAAGAATTAAAATCTTGATCTCAAACAGGATCAAGGATTAACAGAGGTTTGCAAGCTTTAAACATTCTTAAAACAATCCTCCTTCTCATCAGTAACTAGTGAAGAGCTTGCACTTGCATGACATTTTATCATTAGCTACTCATAGGATATTGTGATTTCTACAGACAGTATTCAAACTTTTCACTTCAGTCTTACCTAGAAGTAGTTCTGACTAATTTTTCTATTATTAGGAAAAGACTGCCTTACAGAATTACAATACTATTTTTGTGAGACCAAGTATTTTGCTATACAACTAAGAGGCTATTTACGTGAAAATATCTTTCTGGAGCATGTCTCACAACCCCAGACCTCCTGCAACCCACTAGACCCACACCCCTTAAAATATGGTTATATATAAATCAAAAATGGACCCTCCCCCATCACAAATTTTGCATGAATTCAAAATCCAAAGTTCCGAGATTCACTACCCAAGACAGTAAGTTACCCTTGAATGCATACACTGGGCAAGAAAATGTACAAATAATACAGTTGGAAATTACCCAAAAACTTCAGTTCAGCTTAAGTATTATCAAGATACTGAAAGGTATATAATTTTATAAAGATTCACCCCTTGTTAAGTATCAAGTATGCTTTAGTAAGACTCCAGGTTACTCCTCCTTAGTCTCACTTCACGCTATTCTTTCTGAACCACCAATACCACTTCCTCCAACATCTGAGAGGTTTTTTGTTTGTTTCAATATAATCAAGGTTGTTATGTAGATAACAAGGCAGCCTGAGAACAAGCCTGGTTGGTATCACAGTCCCACACAGTACAACAAAAATTATACCATCTCCACAACAAAATCACAATCGAATTATTATGAAGATATTTTCAAAATAGATTGTATCATTTCTGACAAAGACATTACGTGACAATTCTGAAAAGCCAAGCCTGCAGGGAGAAGTTCCTATTTTCCAGGGTCACCCTGTGGCTGATTCTCTGGGTCCCAGCACTCAGTCGTATTCCCTCAGTGTCACCTTCCTCTTTTCTCCCTCTCCATTCCTTCTTACTAAATCTGCAGGAAAGATAGCTTATTTTTTAAAGCCTTTTTGCTTCTCCTATTCTTAATTGCTGTTGAATCCTGCAGATCTTTGCTCTAATGTGAGCCACTCACAAAAGATACAAAAGAATAGTTAGTCCAAGGCACAGACCTAACTGTGAACAAGCATGCTATGCATGAAAGGAGCATGACAAGCACAGTAACAAAGCTACAGATGTCATGGGTGCCTTTAGGCAGGAAATCTTCACTGGATGATCTTCAAATTGACAGATTATCTGCTCTTGCATGCCACTGTAATTCGGGTATTCCCTGCTCTCCTGTTTTTCCATCTACAGATACATCAGGCACTGCAGAAGCCCAAGAGACACTAAGCTAGTTTTCCGCACTCCAGACCTAATTTTCAACACTATAAAATGAGTCACACAAAAAAATCACCTTAATCGTAGTTGAGGACTTAAAGTTCCTTAATACACTTTTATGTAAACACCACTATCAAGCAGCAGGTTTGGTAAAGGAAGAATATTTATAAAATTCCCAGTGATTACTCCATACACAGTAGTCAGGTCAATTTTAGAAATGACTTGAAGAGGCAGGAGTCAACATCAACTCATTTTATAATAATTACTTACAAAATTATGGGTTCTCTACTGAATTTATAGCCATGACAGCCATAGATATCAACTTTTTTTGCCTTTTTTTTTTTTTTTTCAATCTGCCCAATAATCACCACAGTGGTCTACACACGTTACAGTCTGACATACCCAGAAATAAGTCAAGGAGTAAGAAAATATCCTAATCCCACTTATTTCTATACAGTAAGGTGTGCTGTACTGGTGACTGCAAACCCAAGTCTGCACCAGCTCTGCAGAAGAGGCCAAGGTAGAAGTAGTAGCAGTAGTCACACCACCAAGTAAATGTGATGGTAGTACAGGACAAAAAAGGTGAAAGCAATCTTCTTAAGTGCAACTCAACTTAAAAAAACCCAAACACAATACCAAACACCAAGAAAAGAACATACAGTGAGGTCTCATGCAAAGATCTCACTGCATCTATATTTCTGCCTCAGAACACTTGCATATTGCCACACTTCAAAGGAGGCAGCAAAAGGTTAAAAACATTTAGCCTAGGTTTGGACAGACAAACATTCTTTAAATATCCCTCATGTTTTTGAATTCTTGGGGTTTGGAGACTATAAAACATGCATTAAGAGAATGGATCTTCTGATTGCTTAGACTGCTTTCCTCTTTTTCAGAGGACAACAAAGATTGTTTATTTTTATAGGACAACCCAACCAGCTTGCAGAAATTTTCAAACCAAAACTACATGTGCACTTGGCCCACAGTTAAATGCCTAGAAATGATTCCATTGGTGCTAAAGTACAGCTTGGATCAATAACAAATAGGGAAACTCTGTATTCTGTGAAGCTGCATACATCAATAAGCCACATGCAACACTGAAGAGATTAGGTATTATAAGTGTATTCCTATTACGGTAAAGCAATTGCCATCCAAAAAAAAACATACAGAAATGAAATTCCATATCGTCCTTCCACAGCCAAAGCACTGAAACAAGAATAAATCCCAATTTGTACTTTGTTTTTGTAGAAAAGAAACTTTAAGAAAGAACAGATTTACATTCAACAGCAGAGGCAACAAAATTAGTTTTGAAAAGTTAGAATTTAAAAGAACTCACTTTGCAACATAGATTAACACCCATTTTTTGTTAACAAGTAAGGTGTCACAGGAAAAAACAAAGCAACTCTGAGTTAATGTGATAAGGTATGCTTGAAGATTTCAGTAGATTTAAGAACAAGATCTGAATATTTATATGAAGTCTTGTTATTCCCTTCCTGTCTGCCTTCCAGCCTTTTTAAGTCCATGCTAACTTTCGGATACACTATTCAGGCCTAAAATGAATATCCCCAAAACCACATACAGCTTTCAAAAAAAAAAAAACCACCACAAAAGAATCCTACGTGATAAAGTCACATACTTGAAGAGCTCGTGAGATTATTCTACTGCATGTAACCATCTCTTTATTGTATAAAGATTAAAACCAGCAGGTCATCAAGGACCTTTAGTAAGTCAGGAGGTATTTTTTCCTCTAGAGCATTACTCTGCAGAAACTCCCACTCTGTAGGAAAAAATTCAGGTCAGAGTAGTGACTCAAGATGCCATTTTTATTTTGGTTCTCCAAAAGCTTTCAAGGAACTTCTTGAGCAATCCAGTCACCCTAATCACTCTGAAAACAGACATCATCATATTATTTGTCCCTGTGATACAGGGCAGCAGTACTTAAAAAAAAATAATAAAAAAGAAATCAAAAAGGCTGCTAAGGCCTACTACAGTTCAATGGCTTTCAAAGATGCTGAAACTTGATACAGTGGCTAAAAATACAGACTAGTTCTCTGCAGTTAGTTCCAGTCAGACACTGAAACAAAACCAGAGTTCTCTACAGATGTGAAACAGCCCCTTCCTCATATTAAGATATCAATTACTGGCTGAACTATTCTACTTACTTAAATGGTTTGAATGGTATAAAGATTTATTGATAAAAAAGTCTTTATACAAAAACAAAACATAATTAACATTTTTCCAGTTCTCATACCCCTTTCTTCTTCGTATTTTTTGGCTGAGGCACTCTTAGGTCTTCCTCTTCCTCGTCTGCTATGGTCTGAATGGCTGTTAGACCTGGATCTTTTTCGGTTTTCTAAGTCTTTATTTACTGCAGAGTTTATCTTCTCTCGCTTAACTCTCTCTGTTCGTCTCCTTTTGGCCTCATTCTTGTTTTCTGTGCAAATGAAAAGAGATGATATGCTATTATCTAGGGTTGTTTTCATCTTTTTTTATTAATTTACTCTTAGCAGTTGCCCCTTCCCCAACCACTTTTCTTCTTTAATTCTCTGAGCAAAAGCAGTTATATGAACAATGACATCTGCATAGAAATTTCTGCCCCATGCACAAATTAAGCTATCACATCCACAACGACACTTCATTTCTTGATTGCAAAGGCCAAGCCTTTTATTACTTCAAATGCATTTTGCAATGAGATATTTGCTAGCACACAAAAAGTTGTCTCCCATAGTAAGATGAAAAAAACTACACATCACAGACACCAAGACAGCCCATTGTACCTGTTTCCACTAGCCAAAGAAAAAAGTTTACCATATAGGCAAACAGCAGGCAAACATCAAAGTACTGCATCTTTTTTTGACACTATCAATGAAATCATTCCTGCTGCTCACACAAATCAAAATGCTGAGTCAATGCTGCAGTCAGTAAATGCCACATTACATAGTCCATATGTCCCACCAAGTCTAGCCTATCACAAGGCATCAGAATACTCATGCTGATGAGGTGTCCTGTCAGAGTCAAAAAAAAACAAAAGAAGAAAAAGTATTTACATGAGTTACATGAGTTTCACCTGTTAATTAAGCACAGATTAGTGAGCTTGGGTGCAAAAATAGTAGTCCCCACAGCACACTATTAACACAGACTAGATGCACATTTGCAAGGCTACAGCATGATTCTGCAGTAGCTATATTGTTGAAAATACTGGGAAAATGTTTTCTAAAGGAAGTTGCAGTTACCTCATGAGCACAATACAGATATACATGGTCTCCCATTACACCTTCCTGGGAAATGTTTTCTTTTTGCTGCAGTTATCCCATTAATCTTGTGTAGACATAGGGTACACACTGGACAACAGGGTAACGTGCCAATAATGTCAATACAAAAGCTGTATTTCACATCATCCCAAAAAAGCTGAGGTAGCAAGGGACCTCTGCAGATCAACCTCCCCAATGCTCCTGTTCAAGCAAGGCCACCAAGAATCAGCTGTTCAGGACCACATCCAGGTAGCATCTGAATATCTCCAAGGACGAAGACTCCAAAATGTCTCTGGACAACCTGTGCCAGTGCTTGTCACTCTCACAGTAAAAAAGTGTTTCCTGATATTCAGAGGGAAGAGCCTGCATTTTTGTACACATCGCCACTTATCCTGTCACTTGGCACCTCTGAAAATAGCCTGGCTCTGTCCTCTAAGCACCCTTTCTTCAGGTATTTATATACATTGGTAAGATCCCCCTCAAGCTCTGATTCACCAGATTATGGCCTTCAGCTTCATTTGGTAACTACTTTATCAACAACTGGGGAGAGGAGGGTGGGGAAGAAAACTAACCAATACTTCCAAAATACCACAGGCATTGCTTAACCTCCTCCCTCCACCTTGAAAGCTCAGTTAGCTGGTATAATGGTATGTAATTCCCATCTGCTGGCAAACTACAAGCATCCTTCAAAATTGTAATGTAAAATACCAAATACTTAGCTTGCATTTTGTAGGCCTGGGAGGTAATTTTAAAAAGCAGACATTATAGATGAGATACTTTTGGTTGTTGGGTTTGTTGGGTTTTTTTCCTTTCCCCTGACAGGTGCTCGTTCTAACTGATTCCTACTAATACTGGAGGAAGTGATAAAAATGAACACAAGGAGACTTAAACATGCCAGAATGCACATTCAACCAACTGTGCTCATCTATAACAAAAGATATGTAAGTTAGATAGAAAACCACACTATTTTTTACTTTCATCCATGCAGAGAGAAGATGCACATGGTTTTAGATTAAACATATGACCAACTATTATTTTCATAAAATTTGTCTTCAATCTGCATGTACTCTGAAACCTGACCCCCTCAGTACCTCTAGACTATGAACTTCAAAACAGGATTAACAGAAAGCTTTCTGTAAGGAGCTGTTACTGTAAAGTTGGTCGGAGAAACTCTAAGACTCAATTTGGAGTTTTAGAAGGCAGGCATTCTTTATTGCAGAGATGGGCACATACACAAATAGCTTTGCAAATGTAAGCGCACCTGTTACTTGCTGGCAGCAGCTATACATTTAGCATACTCATTCATATTCACAGATTTTCCAGGAAACTGTTTCTGTATTCATGAGATTTCCAGCAACTAATTATAATACTTGCATCCTAATTAAGCATGAACTTTCTTGCTGAGTGGGGGTCTTTGGTGGCTGCCGATAGTCTTCCTCACTGCGTTTACTGAATGACCTCAGTGCTTGCACACGCTTGCAAGGTTCTAGTGCTCAGTTAGCAGTTGTTATGTCCTTGCTTCTGTCCTATTTCAGTCTCACTACACACTGGGCACCACTCTGCTGCCTTGAAGGCTGGCAAGTCTTATTGTCTCCATAGTTGTTATCAGTTGTTGATGCTCCTTCTCCCATCAGCTGAACATTCCTTTCTTTCTGCATGTTAGTAAGTTGGAATAGTTTGCTCTATTTTGCTACATAAAAGGCACACAAACTATTGTTAAGTTTAAAATTTAAACCTACAGAGTTATTTTGTGTAGTGACCAATGTGTGTAGCTAGACTAGACACAGAATAAATGCCAACATCACAAGTATGAAGCAAGTAAGACCGAAAACACCAGCTTTTTTCCCTCCTCAAAATTCAAGAAAAATTAACATATTCAAATTAACCATACACACATTCAAGGGAAAGTGAACTGACAACAATCAATTTACACAGAAAACCAAAATACTCTATCTTTTGCCTACAAGTAAGAAGAAAGACCTGTTGTCCCCCCTTCTTCCCACCTCTGTAAGCGTTACCTGTGATGGGTGGTGATCTCTCAGCACGTTTAGCATGCAACAGTTTTCTACTAATAAATATGTAGCCACAGGGACACGATTTACATGCAACAGGAACCTGGGAGAATAAAAGACAAATATTTTAGATCATTTCAAATTCTGACAAAATTCCTGTCCAATGAACAAAAAAAACCCTAGTAACTTGCATTTTGTCCTTGGAGAGACCTCTTCAAATTCAGTCTGTTCTGCAAACTATGGCCTGTACTATTACATAATTGTATCTAAGCACAGTAAAAACAGGTTCTGCTGCGAATCACCTAGCAAGTCTTTTCTTTATGCAGTTGCTAGAAACCAAGCTTGAAAATCAGAGTTTGTGACTGCTTTATATTACAAACCCTCCTCCCCAGACTGTCAGGAAGAAGGTGAAGTAAAGTAGAGAGCAATAAAGCAAGGCTGAATTAGAGTAGAAATACAATTTCTCTTAGAACTCAAATATCCCCAGTCAAATCAGTTAGACATTCCAAGGTTTGCTTCCTTCATTTACTTCTAAAAAAAACAAAGAAAAAGCGTGAGTTAAAAGTGTCAGTACATTCTGAATCCATTCACTCTGAGAAGCATCTGAAAGCAACCCCTCTACAGAGTAGGAGCAGCTTCAAACAGAAGGTACAAGAGACACGAAGCAAACCAAATGCATTTGTACCACACTCCACAACAGCCTGCAAACAGACTGTGTGTTTACATAAGGGCCTACTTAACACAAAACTCAACCTATCACAGCTAGACAAAGCTGACTGGAGACTGAAAGGTTTGGGACTCCAGTGCTCCTCCTCCTCAGCAAAGCTGTCAGGAGCAGTACAGTCCCCCAAACATAATACAACTTAAGATGAGAACAGCTGGAAATGTGACACTTACATGAAAAATGACAAAAACCTTACTCTGAGCAATTAAAAAAAGGGATGCTGATAAATTACTAACTTCATTAGCTTCACTTAAAGCTGAGATCTTTTAAAGTAGTACGGAACACACAATATTGCTTTGATTAGGTTTAAGACTGAAAACACAAAGCAAGTCTAAACAATGATCTGGAAAAGATTAACATTACACATTAAAGTCAACGTACGTCGAAGCACAACAGTGGGGGGAAAACAGCAGGAGATAGTTTCTGAGAAGTAATTCTTTAAGACAGGCCTCTGCAAGTTTGCTAGTGTCCATGGAAACAAAGAGTACAGAACCATGACTACCTGCTCAGTTTTACTGCGCACATACAAGAACGAAGATCCACTGTTCTATTGGCTAGAAAAGACCTGCCAAGTTAGTACCTGAATTTGTAAAGGGGAACTTAACTGCTATTCAGAATAAACAAGTTATTTTGCTTTCTGTAGCACATCTTAACTCTTGTACTTCACCCTACAAACGGCTTACAGATAAGATTTTGATACAGGTTTTCTCTAACTAGAAACCTTTTAATTCCCTTTATGGAGACAATGACATAATAAAAAAAAACCCAAACTCTAATCAAGGTTTATTGAAACTCAAAGCTGAGAATTTAGCTGGCTGCGCACAGACCAGTCAGTCTCACCTCTGTGTCTTGCAACATCTTGGAGCAGATTCTCCTGGAAGGCATGCTAAGGCACATGAAAATCAACAAAGTGCTTGGTGACAGCCAGTATGGCTTCACTAAGGGGAAATCCTGCCTGACCAATTTGGTGGCCTTCTATAATGGGGCTACAGAACTGATGGACAGGGGTAGAGCAGTTGATGTCATCTACCTGGACTTGTGTAAAGCGTTCGACACTGTCCCACACGACATCCTTGTCTCTAAATTGGAGAGACATCAATTTGATGGATGTACCACTCGGTGGATAAAGAACTGGCTGGATGGCCGCACACAAAGAGTTGTGGTCAATGGCTCAATGTCTGGCTGGAGACCAGTAACGAGTGGTGTCCCTCAGGGATCAGTGTTGGGACCGGTCTTGCTAACATCTTCGTCGCTGACATGGACAGTGGGATTGAGTGCGCCCTCAGCAAGTTTGCCGATGACACCAAGCTGTGCGGTTCGGTTGATACACTGGAGGGAAGGAATGCCATGCAAGGGGACCTTGACACGCTTGTGAGCTGGGCTGATGCCAACCAAGTGCAAGGTCCTACACCTGGGTTGGAGCAATCCCAGGCACAGCTACAGGCTGGGCAGAGAAGAGATTCAGAGCAGCCCTGCAGAGAAGGACTTGGGGGTGCTGGTCGATGAGAAAATGAACATGAGCCAGCTTCAGTGTGCGCTTGCAGCCCAGAAAGCCAACCGTATCCTGGGCTGCATTAAAAGGAGTGTGACCAGCAGGTTGAAGGAGGTGATCCTGCCCCTTTATTCTGCTCTCGTGAGACCTCACTTGGGAGTATTGTGTGCAAGGACATGGATCTGTTGGAACAAGTCCAGAGGAGGGCCACGAGAATGATCAGGGGACTGGAGCACCTCCCATATGAAGATCGGCTGAGAAAGTTGGGGCTGTTCAGCCTGGAGAAGAGAAGGCTGCATGGAGACCTCAGAGCAGCCTTCCAGTATCTCAAGGGGGCTATAGGGATGCTGGGGAGGGACTCTTCATTAGGGACTGCAGTGATAGGACAAGGGGTAACAGGTTAAAACTTAAACAGGGGAAGTTTAGATTGGATATAAGGAGGAAATTCTTTCCTGTTAGGGTGGTGAGGCACTGGAATAGGTTGCCCAAGGAGGCTGTAAATGCTCCATCCCTGGCAGTGTTCAAGGCCAGGTTGGACGAGGCCTTGGGTGATATGTTTAGAGAGAGGTGACCCTGCCCATGGCAGGGGGTTGGAACTTGATGATCTTAAGGTCCTTTCCAACCCTAACTATTCTACGATTCTATGCTTATCTCCTTATTCATATGTCAGTACAAGAGTACTAGAAAACACTACCTAGCAGAGAGTATCTTTAAGGTGACAGAGGAGTTTCCATTTAAAGCCATCTTCGAACACCAGGGTCTCTCCAATAATTATGTTTCCAGAGTCAGCCTAAAATAATTTGGTAAAAATCACTCAAAGGGGTTGGAACAGACCCAGTATTTCTCAATGAACTTAACTGTACATAACAGAACAAGATTGTTCTCATGTTACAGCTTCAGCACATAGGTGGTGTGTGTGTGTTTGGGGGTGTGAGGTTAGGCGAGAAGGGGCTTATTCACTGAACCATACCAATTATCCTTCGAAGACCTACAATGACAGCGCAACAGCCCTCCGAACACCGGTTTACTCTGTTTAACACTTTTGTAAACAAAAGAAAATTTTATTGTACACGAAAATTTACCTGAAGCTAAACTAAGAAATGATAATTATTTCTTCTGACTGCAAGTACTTCATGCTCCCCAGTTAAATGGACCTATGCTTTGACTGTGAAAATATCAAATCCCTTTTTTTTTTATTAATAAAAAGAAGCCTAAATGGCAACTACATGTGATCTAAATTACAACAGTCTAAGTAATATTACTCAATATTACACTCCAGTATTTGTGGTTGTCTAAATATTTCCAAGCATGCCACTTCTAGCAAAGAAATCAGAAATAAATGCATAGTTCTTGTTTATGGAAGAATTTAATAAATGCTAGCATATGACAACCACTTAAGGGTCACACAGGAGCCTTCCCACACACGACTTGTACTGTGGGTTTCTTGTCTTCCCTCAAACTTTTGGGACTGGACAGCAAGGTCCTACAAGCAATGCTTGTGCCAGGGCAGGACACATGCAATGAATATTAATTCTATGTTAGCCATGGAAGCACTGCTAACAGAAAATTTACTTTAGAATCGTAGAATCAACTCGGTTGGAAAAGACCTTTAAGATCATCAAGTCCAACCATTCCCCAGCACTGCCAAGCATTTGCCAAGGCCACCACTAAACCATGTCACAAAGGGCCTCATCTACAGTTTGTAAACACTTCCAGGGATGGTGACTCCACCACTGCCCTGCCCAGCCTGTTCCAATGCCTGAGCGCCCTTAGGGGAAGCAATTGTCTCTTTCCAGCCTAAACATCCCCTAGTGCAGCTTGAGGCTGTTACCTCTTGTCCTAAATCTACACATGTATACCATGTATTTAAGTTTTAAAGCACAGAACAATGTGAAAGACTCATCATTAAAAAGCCTGTAAGAGCCTGTTTGCTTCCTTGCTCTTCTTACTGGTGGTGGTTTGACATTCACCACAGTTATTCTCAAAAAAACCCAGCACCCTTTGCATATTCAACTCTTTGCTCATTTTAATTTCTTCTTTCACCAACCGAACAAGCAGAACTTGGCACACTACTTTTTTCTCACGAATAGTACTTCAGTGATAAGCTCAACACATGAGCATTTGCAAGGGTTTACCTATTGCTTAAAACACGAAAGGATGGCCCTACAGAGCTTAACATTCCAAACTGCTTCAGAATGAGCAGAAACGCGATAAAATCTCTGCAAGTCAGAACAAATGACTTTGTTTTAGCCCTCATAAGTTAAAAAAGGAAAAAAGCAGCCTTTTATTTTTTTAAGTATAGCTGCAACACTGTGCCACAGCTCACTTCTAAAGTCCAACAACAGAACTCTGCTCCCCAGGGTCACACGCCCCTGGCAGCCTCCTGCAGTGGTATGCTGCTGTCCCCATCACACGTCCTGGTTTTAACAGCAACGTCCTCACCAGCAAAGAGCACAGCTGAAGACGGCTCCTGATATTGTAACCGTGAAAATCAGCTGCTGTTAACTTTAAGTAGCTGTATTCTGTACCCATAACAAAACCGCAGTAAGGAACAAACAACAGATCCCATCTACATCTGCACAACAGAAATGGCAGCAGAGGTCTAAATTTTGCTGTTTCTGAGCTACTCCATGAGAAAACTGAAGGCTCTCCCAGGTAGCCTTAGGCTCATTATTCATTCAAAAGGCAAAATGCACTGCACAAATTACCAAGTTCATTAGATTCTTAATATCGTTTCTAAACAATACTAGCATATAATTCTGCACATCACACAGAAATCCTTCAGCATAATATAACTATCATGCTACCCTGCAAGAGGAACACGGTGTTTCACCCACATTCCAGGCAGACTGCAAAGGCAACAATTATTTACCTCATACAAACGCTGCTTCACAGAGGCACGGAAACGCTTTAGTGTGTTCCCCTCATCTCAGAACCAAGCAGCTCGGCCGACAGCTCCTCGCCCCGGTGCTACAGAAGCCTAGTTTGCGGCGGAAGCAAGGCGCCCACCGGGATGCGCTGGCTCGGGGTGCGGCCCGGCCCGGAGCCCCGCAAGCGGGAAGCAGGCTGCGAGCGGGAAGCAGGCTGCGAGCGGGAAGCAGGCTGCGAGCGGGAAGCAGGCTGCGAGCGGGAAGCAGGCTGCGAGCGGGAAGCAGGCTGCGAGCGGGAAGCAGGCTGCGAGCGGCCCGAGTTCCGCTCGGCCCCGCCACCCTCACCGACCACAGCCGAGGGACACGGGCCTTCACTGCCTCACATCCCTCCCGTCAGCCGCACCGACACCTGTCCCCGCTGAAGCGGCCGGAGAGCCCTCCGTCACATGGCTGCGAGCCGGCCCAGGACAGGCAGCCCCGACCACGGGCCGGCGGGGGAATTCCCTCGCCCTGCCTCAGAAGCAGGGGGCAGTGAGAGGCAGAGCCCTCCCCGCTTGAAGGGCCGCCCTCTGAACCCCGTGGTCACTAATGCCCGAGCGGGGAGCGGGCCCGGCGGCAGCCTCACCTGCTGGTCGCACTCCGGGCAGGACTTGGTGGCCATCTTCACTTTCTTGGCCCTGCTTGAGGACATGCTCGCTGCCGCTGGTTCTGCCGCTGCCGCCGGTTCTGCCGCTGCCGCCAGAGCGCCGGGCGAGAGCGCGGGGGCGCGGCGCCGACCGCAGCCTGCAGAACCTCACCGGGCTCCGCCCGCCCCCGCACAAGTCCTCCACAAAGGCGCCGCTCCCCGGCGCAGGACAAGCCCCGCCCACCGCGGCGCCCGCACGGCAGGGGCGGGGCGGGAGGGGCGCGCTCCCGCGCTCCCACCCCTCCTCCCAAGGGGCCGGTTCCGCCGCCAGACTGGCGGCGCGCGCTGGGGCGGGGCTGTGCAAGGGCTCCGCGGGCTGCCCGTGGCGGGTCTGAGATAGGTCGGTGGGAGAGGGTGCCGAGGCGGGGGAGGTGGGCGTGTGGGCCTCGTGAAGTGCGGTTGTGAGGGAGAACAGCAGCGAGGGGATGGTTGATCCGCTGGAGGGAAGGAATGCCATCCAGAGGGACCTTGACATGCTTGTGAGGTGGGCTGATGCCAACCTCATGAAGTTTAACCATGCCAACTGCAAGGTCCTACACCTGGGTCGGAGCAATCCCAGGCACAGCTACAGGCTGGGCAGAAAAGAGATTCAGAGCAGCCCTGTCGAGAAGGACTTGGGGGTGCAGGTCGATGAGAAAATGAACATGAGCCAGGTTCAGTGTGCGCTTGCAGCCCAGAAAGCCAACCGTATCATGGGCTGCATCAAAAGGAGCGTGACAGCAGGTCAGAGATCCTGCCCCTTTACTCTGCTCTTGTGAGACCTCACTTGGAGTATTGTGTGCAGTTCTGGTGTCCTCAACATAAAAAGGACGTGGATCTGTTGGAACAAGTCCAGAGGAGGGCCATGAGGATGCTCAGGGGACTGGAGCACCTCCCGTATGAAGATCGGCTGAGAAAGTTGGGGCTGTTCAGCCTGGAGAAGAGAAGGCTGCGTGGAGACCTCATAGCAGCCTTCCAGTATCTGAAGGGGTCCTATAGGGATGCTGGGGAGGGACTCTTCATGAGGGACTGTAGCGACAGGACAAGGGGTAATGGGTTAAAACTTAAACAGGGGAAGTTTAGATTGGATGTAAGGAGGAAATTCTTTCCTGTTAGGGTGGTGAGGCACTGGAATGGGTTGCCCAGGGAGGTTGTGAATGCTCCATCCCTGGCAGTGTTCAAGGCCAGGTTGGACGAGGCCTTGGGTGATATGGTTAGTGTGAGGTGTCCCTGCCCATGGCAGGGGGGTTGGAACTTGATGATCTTGAGGTCCTTTCCAACCCTAACTATTCTGTGATTCTATGATTCTATGAAAGTTCCCTCCAGATACAGCTCTGGGACTGAAACTTCGAGTTTTGTATTCCTGCAAAATGTTTGTGTCTGAATCATTTAACTCTGACTTAAGAGGAAAATGACAATGCTGCTAGTATTAGGAGCTGGGTGATTTTGTTGGTTTTTTGTGTATGACAAAATGTCTACAAGAGAAAAATGCAGCAAAGTCTCAGCAGAAAATTATTTTTGAGGATTATTGTTTAAATAGCCTGGAGTACAGCTGCTAGCTAGTATCAACTGTAATGCTTTCACTGTAATGCTTCCACACGGGTAGCAATGAATGAGTGCATCTGTGAGCCTGGCACAACAGAGTTTTTGTTTGATGTTTGTAGCTTAGTCTTGAACTAAGTTTACTGCACCAACATACTGAGAAAAAAAAAGCATGAGGGGAGGCAGTTTTAATAAGCTTTTGTCTAAACTTCTCCTTCAGGGAAATTAACCTAAAGCAGCATGGAAGAAACTTTTTGAAACCTGACTTTTACAGCTATTGAAATATTAAACCGTCTACTAGCTCACTGCCGAGTTACTTTGATATATTTAGCCAGTTCTTGGTGGTCAGGAATCTAGAGAGTTTATTCGTCTGTCAGGACAGCCCAAATAATTTCTCCCTGACAGGCTAATTAAAAAGATTCTTCCTTCAGGCACAAAAGCACAAGCACTTGTCATAGTGTCTCATATTCTCCCTGCAGCTGAAGGCCCTGTGGTCTTACCTTCCTGTGGCTGTTGACCTGCTCTGCAGATTGGAGTGCTCATGCTATCCCAGTTGCCAAGTAAGCTTCTCTAGAGTCCCACTACTGCTTGTTTTTTCAGCTTAATTGTTGAGGCTAAGTTATTACAGGTTCTGTGAAATTTGAAAATGGAGTTTCAGATTCATAAAAGACCACACATGCTCTAGATAAGCAATATGTTTTAATTACACATTTCAAGGTGAAATCATTGCTTTGCATACCTTAAAAACAGACTGTAAAAACTGAAACATCTTCTGAAAGGCCACATAGATTAACAAATACCCACCTATTCTGAACATTTAGGAGATAACACAGGGAAGTCATGTGATAACACAAAATTAACAACGGTGAAGAAGCGCATCCTCACCTTAATAATTTGAAATGTGGTTCCTCTTAGTAATCTTTACTGTTAATCTTCTCATGACAAAGTCCACAGGCAACAACCTTAGGGTAAGATTTTCCTTTTCTAAATTTTAAAACCAAATATCTCTCACTCTGTCATGGTTTAAAACCCAGTCAGCCATGCAGTCTCGCTCACACCTTCCCCCCACCTTCTACCCTCACCCCTGCTCCCAGAGGGATGGGGAGGAGAATCAGAAGAATGTAACTCCCACATGTTGAGATGAGAACAGTCCAGTAACTAAGGTGTAACACAAAACCACTGCTGCTACCACCAATAATAATGATAATGATAAGGGAAATAACAAGGGAAGAGAACATGATACCACCCACCAACGGAGCCCGACCGAGCAGTGAGTCCCTTCCAGATAACTCCCAGTTACATCCCGGGCATGACGTGCTGTGGTATGGAATACCTCTTTGGCTAGTTTGGATCAGGTGTCCTGTCTCTGCTTCCTCACAGCTTCCCCTCCTCCCTGCCAGAGCATAAGACTCACAAAATCCTTGGTCAGACTAAACATTTGAGCAGTAACTAAAAATATTATCAGTGCTGTTCCCAGACTGAAAGTCAAAAACACAGCACTGCACCAGCTACTAAGAAGGAGAAAAATGACTGCTACTGCTGGACCCAGGACACCATATTGTTCAAAATGCTGTACTTCTCGTTGTACTTCTCACTGTACTTGATTTCACAAGTCTTCCATATAAATATTTATAATTCACTAATATATGCAAGTTAATTAAAAGACACTGAAAAATCTGTTTTGGTAATAGACCAGCTGTGCTGTTTCTTTGTTGTTGTTTTGCACTTTTCTTAAAGGAATTAAGGTAAAACTGCTGTGAGATTTAAATGACCAGAGGATTTGCTGTTCGGTAAATGTTTTTTCTACCTGTTTTCCGCTGGAAGCTCTACATGTCACAGCTGACTGCAGTAGAAGCTTTGTATTACTGCAACACAAAGGATTTTGATTTCAGGTGATAAAACAAATGCTGATAGAGGTAATTGCTCCAGATAACTTTATATTTTTGCCAGGGTAAAAAGTAAAGAAAGTAAAATAACCTCACAATTTTCATTTTAAGTTATTTGCATAAAGCAAAAGAGAATTTATGCTTAATAAACTATTCTATAACTAGGATCTCCACAGATAGACTTGAAGTACAATTCTTGCTTCATGCACACTATCACAAAATGGAAGCAATGTGCTGGAATGGATATATTAATTGTAGGCAAGCAAAAATAAACTCATAAAGTACATATGCTCAAAACTTAATTAGAAGTGGTTTGAATCCTGAACATTGATAGTAGGGGAACACCAATTAAGTCTGATTATCATGTTGCCACACAAATATACTCTGAGCTCTGGGTTTCTAGATGCTGTAAGTTACAATGAGCATGTGTAAGTATCAACTTTATGTCTTATGGATAAATGTAAGATACACGGGTATGCAATCTTCTTTGATCTAGATTTCATAATTCTATGCCCAATGCCTCAACTATAAAACCATCCTTACTGCAATCTTGCACATAAATTTTCTTCTTGAAGACTGTAGTCAGTGTTCTTGGAGTGCTGCTACCATACCACTACCCTACTAGGACCAAAGCAGTGGGAAAGCACTAGACTTCTGCTGTCTTAGAAAGCCTCAGCCTGTGAGAGGTAAGATACGTTTATGCCCCAGAAAGTATCCTTCACATTCCCAGTTTGTCATGTCAGCCCTCTTCATCCTTATTACCAATATTGTATGATGAGTAAAGAATCAAACCTCTTATAATTTGCAACGTCTTTCCTGTGACAGGAAGAGATACTGATTTTTTTCTATCCTTCCTCCTCTGGGAGTCCACCTGGAGACAAGTTGTCACGCAGGGCATGAGAACATACTTTTCTATTCTTACGAGCCTCTCAGGCTCCCCCGTGTGTGTGTGCTGTGATGTCTCTGAGAGTACAGTTACTGGATGGGCCGATTTGTCCTTCTCGGTATTTATGTCTCAGTAGGGTTTGTTTCCCCTTTGTCTCCGTATGTGGCTTTTGGCCTATACCAATCCATTGCCAGCAGAGGTCTTGCTCTAGCGATACACAAAGACAAGTAAGGTTTGTTTTTTCATATAAACTGTGACTGTTGCCAAAAAAACACAATACATGTTCTATGTAGGAAGGACATTCAGATTTCATTCCTGGATCAAGGCTAAATCCATGCTACCAGGACCCTGAGGCTTCCTTTGGATTCTTTTGTTCTGTCTTAACAGAGACATAGCAAAACAGACACTTAGTATTTCAGAGGGAAGTTGTAACAGTAGGGGGCTCTGCTGGGTATATATACCTAGAAAAGAAGTTAATGAATATACAGGAGAACTAACTATTGAAATACCCTGCCTTTCTTTATGGAACAAACAAACAAGTCAGTGACAGCTATTTAACTATTTAATACAAAAAGTGGGATTGAGTGCACCCTCAGCAGGTTTGCCAATGACACCAAGCTGTGTGGTTTGGTTGATCCGCTGGAGGGAAGGAATGTCATCCAGAGGGACCTTGACACGCTTGTGAGGTGGGCTGATGCCAACCTCATGAAGTTTAACCATGCCAAGTGCAAGGTCCTACACCTGGGTCAGAGCAATCCCAGACACAGCTACAGGCTGGGCAGAGAAGAGATTCAGAGCAGCCCTGTCGAAAAGGAATTGGGGTGCTGGTCGATGAGAAAATGAACATGAGCCGGCTTCGGTGTGTGCTCACAGCCCAGAAAGCCAACTGTATCCTGGGCTGCATCAAAAGGAGCGTGACCAGCAGGTTGAAGGAGGTGATCCTGCCCCTCTACTCTGCTCTCGTGAGACCTCACCTGAAGCACTGTGTGCAGTTCTGGTGTCCTCAACATAAAAAGGACATGGAACTGTTGGAACAAGTGCAGAGGAGGGCCACAAGGATGATCAGGGACTGGAGCACGTGCCGTATGAAGATCGGCTGAGAAAGTTGGGGCTGTTCAGATAGGAGAAGAGAAGACTGCGTGGAGACCTCAGAGCAGCCTTCCAGTATCTGAAGGGGGGCTATAGGGATGCTGGGGAAGGACTCTTTATTAGGGACTGTAGTGATAGGACAAGGGATAAAGGGTTAAAACTTAAACAGGGGAAGTTTAGATTTGCTATGTCTTGGTTTAAACCCAGCCAGACAGCTCGTGCACTCACTCCCAGTGAGTGGTGCCGACCTGGAAGCAGTTGAGGCCCACGTCCTCTCCCCCCTGGGGGCTCCCCCCCTTTGCTGCTCCCGGAGGGACGGGGAGGAGAATTGAAAGAATGCAATTCCCACGGGTTGAGACAAGAGCAGTCCAGCAACCAATGTACAACACAAATCACCACCGCTACCACCACTAACAATGATAAGAGATAATAACAAGGGAAAAGAGTACAATACCACCTGCCAAAAAACGAGTCTGACTCAGAAGACCCCGTGTCCTTCCGGGTAATTCCCAGTTACATCCTGGGCATGACATGCTGTGGTATGGAATACCTCTTTGGCTAGTTTGGGTCAGGTGTCCCGTCTGTGCTTCCTCCCGGCTTCCCCTCCTCCCTGGCAGAGCATGAGGCTCACAAAGTCCTTGGCCAAACCAAAACGTTGTTATCAGCTCTGTCCCCAGCCCAAAAGTCAAAACACAGCACTGCACCAGCTACCAAGAAAGAGAAAAAAATGACTGCTACTGCTAAACCCAGGACAGGATATAAGGAGGAAATTCTTTCATGTTAGAGTGGTGAGGCACTGGAATAGGTTGCCTAGGGAGGTTGTGAATGCTCCATCCCTGGTGGTGTTCAAGGCCAGGCTGGACAGAGCCTTGAGTGATATGGTTTATTGTGAGGTGTCCCTGCCCATGGCAGGGGGGTTGGAACTCGATGATCTTAAAGTTCTTTCCAACCCTAACTATTCTATGATTCTATGTTTCTGTGAATGCCAGTAAGGTAGTATTGATAGCTAGACAACTGATCATTAAGATTCACCAAGGATGTATGTTTTTCTTGTTATTCTAATTTATTAACACATTAGTTTCAAGTTTGGGATGTCCAAGACTATTTCTTTTGCATCATTTCAGAGATCTAATCCAGCACTGATAAAACCACAACAAAACATTTCGAAGGGTACATGTACCTCCCCTCTTAAGGCAGTCAAAAATAAGTGTTTTGCAAGACCAAGTCTAACTTTAAATGTGTTTTAAACTCAACTTTAGAAAATTAGAAAATACAAAAGCTATACCATTTCTCTATTTTATTAAAAGCTACACATGACTGCATAAGTGTCTGTTCCTGTTGGTTTCTTTTTTTGTCTGCTGTTGTAATGAGAGTCCAGCTGACCTGAGTTATCTGAGATCTCAGGGTTCCTTCGCCTTTTCACTGCCACACCAACTTTGTGCACACTACAGTATTTGGCATGCAACTGGAATTTTACAAGAAAAAAGTCTCAAAGTAGGTACAGTTCATAGATCCACATTAGAGTTGGAGAGAGAAGCACTTTACATGCTACATTTCTGCTCAGCACTGCAGATGATTTGGAAACATTTGGCTCTCCTCAGTGGAGTTCCCTGAGAGTGTACACAGTCTCAGACTTGCCCAGGAGCTGACAACATGCAACGAATTGGAAACTTAAATTCCTAAAATGCTGTGTAAACTTGTGTCAGCAAGGTTATAAAATGCATGCTGATTAATTAACAACTTCATTGTTAGTCAGCTATATTCAGTGGGGTTTGTATTCTTTCCACAGACAAAGTACTATACAGAGAATTATTATGTTTCATCTAACATACATAGGTATTCATACCAGCAGTGGAATGTATCAGGGGAAAATTGCAAATAATAGAAACAGTAGATGATAATATTTGTAATGTTACCATGAATGAATTTAATAATTGTAATGTTACAGTATATAACTGCTAAGAAGCTGTTTATACAGTTATTCTAATTGTACAGGCAGGCTTTAATCCTGTTTTCTATGATTTGCTTTTGGCAATTTTGGCAACCATAACAGTTTGCAATACTTAATATTGTTACTGTGCTTCTCCTTGGTAGATTTCAGAGCAGCTGTAATTGAGTACCCTCTGTGTCTTTTCATGAAAAATTGAAGCTCTGACTAACAAGTCCTTTGAGATCCTATTACTCTGAACTTGGGCAAGAACAACACTGAAGTGGTACAAATGCTTGCTTTGTTCTCCAAGTGCAGTTAAATATTGAGCATTTCTCAATTACAAAGCGCTTGGGTCTTCAAGATGTGGTTAAACTTTAATGTCTTTTGGTTTCATGAAGCTCCCATTCCAGTTGCCATCATTGTAATTATGGGGCTTAAATCATGCAAAAGGTCTGTCAAAATGGAAATATATAGCTGCAGCTGTTACTCTGTTTACCAAGGTTTTTTTTCCAGCTCTCTATCTGTCCTTGTATGTATTTATGCACTTGCTATTGTTCGGTATCTCCAACTCCTCACTATTAACATGAAATCCATTGCTTTAGCTTCTTATGACTGCAAAAAAACCATCCTAGGTCTTTATGAATAAAGGTGAAATGCAACACAGGCATCAAGGAAGTGCCTGCCCTGGGTAAGCAAGACTTGCCACTTTGTCTTCTTTGTCTGAAGCTTGTGTTCATATGATTTGCACAGGATACATAAACTGGCTGTTGATCAGGCCAATAGATCACCACAGGCCAACCTGCAAAAGCAGACATCTTCTTGGAAGAGTATAGCATGAGCCTGAAATTGTGTGTGCTGCTTGCAGCTCAACTCCAGGAGAAAGTAAGTTTTCTGTCAGTATATACAGAAAGAGACCTCACCATTAACAGATAATTGCACAAGATTGTTACAAACATCCATTAACTAATTTCACAGCTCATGAGGTAAGTTTTCTTCACCTCATATGATAGGTAGATATGCCAAGCCACAGTAAGTGGCATGCTTAAAACCTCAGTCACTCTGACGCTAGCGTGCTGACCCCTGAAGTCATCAAGAGCTTTGCTGCTAACTTCAAAAAGCAAGAAGATAGGCACAGCTTTGCCTTAGCATTGCAAATTCATCATAGACCATTTGCTTTCCTGAAGGTATCTGCATTGCAATAATGTTTGGGGATGCATTTATCATAATTAAAGCAACAGATACACCCTCTATGACACAAACACTGCCTCCTATTACATTGAACACGGAAAGGCTTTTATTTTCACCCTATATATTCCTTGACTTAGGAAATTAATCAGACTATTGAATTTCAAGTTCTTATATATACATTCAGATGTTTTACCAAAAACGTATGTTTAACTTGTGCAATGCACAATTTAGGATTGTTAGTTTCTTGTTCCACTGCTGCTGTGCTATGTTACATGCTAACAAACAACACTGCAGCATTGGCAAATAAGGTCTGAGGTCTTGCTTGGATTGTCAGCTGGAGACAGTCTGTACCCCTGATTGCTGGAGATCAGAGATACTGTGGCAGTAACTGGTTGGAAACTTTCTGCTATGCCAGCTGTTTCTGGGGGGTGTAGTGGGGGTGGAACAGCAGTGTTTGGACCAAGAGCAAAGGTTTATTTGTGTTCTTGCCACAGCAAAATTTGTGGTCCCAAATCCGTTAGGCTTTGATTTTTAATTGGCTAGGTACCATTTCAATCTTGCTTCTAGTGAACCGTGAAACACACTCAGACCAAGATGTCTGGGAAGTGTACTTCTATACACTGAATGTAAACACTAGAATTTAACATTAAGTTGCACATTTCAGGTGACCTGATGAAAGCTTACTTAAAAATCAGTTGGTTTTGTTTCTGTGGTAAATATGACCTTGGCAAGTCTTACCAAATCTTTGTTTCTGAACTGCATTTTATCAAACCTGGAAAAATAGTACCATGACACTGCTTGTTAATTATCCATCAAAAAGCCAGATTCAGGCAACACTGAGCTTTCCAGATGCATGACTGATAGCAGCTTTAAAGGAAAAGTACCAAAATATGCAGGCTTTGGGAGCTGGTATTTACAAAGTTAAAAAGGTTTAAAATACGGGGTAAAAATCAGTATGAAGGATATGCAGACTGCAGTGTGCTGTCTCTGAACTGGAGAGGCATGTATTTGACACATGGACCACTGGGTGGATAAGGAATTGGCTTATGGTTGCACTGTTGTAGTCAACAGCTTGATGTCCACATGGAGATGGGTGGCAAGTGGTGTCCCTCAAGGGTCGGTATTGCAACTGGCACTGTTGGTTCAACATCTTTGTGCGTGACATGGACAGTGGGACTGATGCGCCCTCAGCAAGTTTGCCAATGACACCAAGCTGTGTGCTGCAGTCGACACGCTGTAGGGAAATGATGGAATAGGGAGGGACCATGGCAGTATTGAGAGGTGGGCCCATGAGAACCTCTTGCAGTTCAACTGGCCAAGTGCAAGGTCCTGACCGTCAGTCAGGGCAATCTCAAGCAGAAAAATTTGGGATACAGAGACTGGGTGGAGAGCAGTGTGAGAAGAAGGACTTGGGGGTGATGATTAACAAAAAAGCTCAACAAGAGCCGGTAGTGTGTGCTTCCAGCCCAGAAACCAGCAGTGTCCTGGGCTACATGAAAAGGGGTATGGCCAGCAGGTCGAAGGAGGGGATTCTCCCCCTCTACTCTGCTCTGGTGAGAACCCCCCTGCAGTCCTGCATCCAGCTTTGGGGGGCAACCACACAGGAGGCATGTGGAGCTGTTGGAGTAAGCCCAGAGGAGGCCATGGAGATGCTGTGAGGGCTGGAGCAGCTCCGCTCTGGAGCCAGGCTGGGAGAGCTGGGCTGGTTCAGCCTGGATAAAGAGAAGGCACTGTGGAGACCTTAGAGCAGCTCCAGTGCCTAAAGGGGCTATAGGAAACCTGGAGAGGGCCTTTGGACAAGGGATGTAGGGACAGGCCAGGGGGAATGGCTTTAACCTGCCCAAGGGGAGACTGAGATGAGCTCTTAGGCAGAAGCTCTTCCCTGTGAGGGTGCTGAGGCGCTGGTACAGGGTGCCCGGAGAAGCTGTGGCTGCCCCATCCCTGGCAGTGTTCAAGGCCAGGTTGGACACAGGGGCTTGGAACAAGCTGCTCTAGTGGAAGGTGTCCCTGCCCGTGGCGGGGGTTGGAACCAGATGGTCTGTAAGGTCCCTTCCAGCCCATACCCTTCCATGGCTCTATGAAACAGTTATTGAAGCTGCAAATAAACAAAACTGTTCTTGGAACTTGAATTTCTAGCATACAGTGCTCCAGTGGGTCTTTTTTTGAGCAGGCTTTTGGAGGGAGGACAAGCAGGGACACACTCTGCTCAGCCTTCACAAGCTGAGGAGTAAATAGGAAAAAGATGTCGGTACAACTTGGACGATTCCTTGGGTAAAACAAGGGGATTCGGCACCACCTCCAAACAGTCCCTTCAGCACAAACCCCATCCCATTGCTGTTAAACTATGATTGGCTGAAGGTCTGAAGTAGCACTTATTTTTAAATTGGCACAGAGCAGAGCCGAAATTCTTCACTCAGGAATAGAATAGGGACTGGAACAAATTACTTGTGAAACTGAACAGCATAGCAAGCAGAAACTCATTAGAAATAATAGTAAAGACAGAAAAAAGACTGAAGATATGATTGTATGGGACAAAATAAAATCAAACATGACAAAACCAGCTTGCTTTCTCTTCATCAACAAAGGGAGATACCAAACCACACAGAACAGAACCCAAGTCTCAAACAACCTAATTTAGGTACCTAAAATAGGAAGCTAGTTTTCTATATTCTCTAAGTATGTGGAGAGAGTAAAAAGAAAGAAGGTTCTGCAAAAACAGTTCATAAATAAACATGATTTACAGCCCACGCTCTTGCTCAGGGAGGTAACATGAGGTCACAGGAATATTCCTGAGTGAATGATCCCTTTTTCCACCCACTGAGCACAAACAAGGAGTGTCTTCTGGGCACCCAGGACGGGCAGATGGGCCTCCCCCTCTCCCGGGGCTGCAAAGAGAGAGCCTGCACCGCCCTGTATCCTGACCTCCACTGCTCTTTCATTTGATGGTAGCTCTCCAAGCATTTGCTTTGAAAGGTGGGCTGAGCCCGAGAGGTAAAAACATTTTCATCGTCCGGAAACGAGTGAACCGTGAGAGGAGCGGATTGTTTCTGCGGAAGAGAGGATGGAGAGGACGCGCTCCTCTGGCATGGTGACATCCGAGGGACGCGGGGGCTTGCTCGGCTCCGGCTCGCTCCCAGCTACAGATGATCCTGCGCGGCCCCGCCGCTACCGCTGGGGAATGCGGGCATCCTTGGGGCAACGCGGCCACCCCAAAGTGCGGGGCAGCAAAGCGAACCCAGGGAAAGGCAGAACCCGGTGCCGGGCGAGCGGTGCCAGCAGCACAGCGGCACCGATACGCTCCCGCCCGGACCGCCCCGGGCGCGCCCCCTCCCGGCCTCCTCCAGCGCCGGGAGCGCGCGGGGATGCGGCGGGAGGGCTGCGGGCGCGGCCGTTCCCCGCCCATCACCTGACGCCGTGGGCAGGCGCAGCGCGGGGCCGCAGGGACTACAAAGCCCGCCGGGCAGCGCGAGGCTGGGAAGCTGGCGTCTCGGCGTGCGCAGGGACCGCGGTGTAACGCGGTTCCCAGCGGCAGCCGCAGCCGCAGCCGCAGCTGCAGCTGCAGCTCGGGCGCTATGGTCTGCAGCGCTGGGCTGATGCAATAGCTGGATCTGCGGTTACGGCGGCGGCACCGCAGCACTGCGGGATCGGCTGTCTGTACTGCGACCAAGTTTGTGGGATCTGAACATGGGGAGATCGAGCGTGTTGGCGTGACTGCCGGCTCCTCGCGTTCCTCTGACCGCTTTCCTCGCCTGCCCCGATTACAGACCGCACCGACCAGAGGCACCGGCATCCTCAGCCGCGCGTGGGAAGCTACCCGAAGGGCTATGCATCGGTTTGTGCTGGCCGCCAGGCAAGCGGCCGCAAGCGTAGGCTGCCGGAACGCGGGGAGCGGTGGGAAGAGCACGGCTCTGAGATGCGCCACTTCGCTGGCGGCCGACCGGCCCCCGCGGGGTCCCCGGCTCCCGCGGCCGGCGCGGGAGGGGACGGTGCGCTGGAGCAGCGCTGCCAAGGCCTCTGCTGCGAAGATCAGTGAGAAGGCGAGCAGGGAGAAGATACTGACGCTGGAGTCCATGAACCCGCTGGTGAAGGCGCTGGAGTACGCGGTGCGAGGGCCCATCGTGCTGAAAGCCGGCGAGATCGAGAACGAGCTGCGGAAGGTGAGGCGGCGCCGGGCGGGGTAGGGTGCGCTGCCCCCCTCCGCCCTTTCCCGCAGGGAGCGCGCCGCCGCCCGCGCGGGCCCCGCGCCCAGCGCTTGGTCGCCGCAGTGGGGGCTCGGCGGGGCCCGCAGAGGCCTCGGGGCACCGGTGCGATGCCTCGTGCCAAGGTAACAGCTCGCAGACCGCGCACAGCACCCGTCCTACCCCCTCTGCTGCCCGGAGCCGTGGCCGGGGCACGTCGGCCGCCTTCCGACCCTCCCTAGGCAGGCCCGAGTGTCTCGCAGGGCAGGGAACGGGGCCTGCGGAACACTCGGGGGTGGGGGTTTGGGGAGAAGAGAGGCCCAAAGCAAAGAAACCCGCCCTCCGGTTGCTGTTGATCGGTGTCACAAGCTGCATGAGGCAAACACCCCCACAGCGCAATGTTTACATTTCCTCAGCTACTCTGACCTTTCGGCCAGAGCAGGCCCGGTTCACCGGTTATACAAGAGCGTGACTCACAGGCTTCTGTCCCTGGAGGTGTTCCCAAACGAGACCCTCAGTGACAGGGTTTAATGGTGGCCTTGGCAGTGCCGGGAGAACCACTGGGCTTTCCCAACCTGGTTGATTCTGTGATTCTATGACAAAGCCTTTAAAACATTCACGAGCATTTCAGAGATGCTGCCTTCACTGGGGCTGTACCAGCGGGCTTGGGAGGTGAGAGGTGGGCCCAACTCTTCGCCGGCTCCTGTGGCACAAGCAACACCCCTCTGGGTTTTCCAGACCTGGGAGGCTAGTGCTTTCTGTGGAGACCACCAATACTGTGCTGGTGTTTTCTTCACTGCAGGAGTTGAGGTACTCTGTGGACTAGCCTGTGGAGTGCAAACACAGCCCAAAGTTGTAGGTGGTTAGTGCTGTATCAGGCAATAAAGCCTGATACAAGATACTCCTCAGGGTCTGGGCCAGAAAGTACTAAAGAAAGCGAATCAGTCAATATTTTGTTCTTCAGATTTTTTTCCTATTCTTTATGCTAGCATTGGAGAAGCCCAAACCTTAGTAATGTATGGTATGGCTTTGGGCTTGTGCTGTCAATACTGTTGCCTAACCTGTCAGCACAAGAACTCACTGGATTTTGGTTTGAATAAAGCTTCTGGCAAGCTGTTTTTCTATGGTTGCAAGTATTATTCCCTGCCATCACTGTTTCAGAAAGCCTTGCTACTGCAAGATCATTTTCATTACTGTATGTAAAGTGCTTTAAGCAAAAGCAGTGCCATAGCAATGCTATCAACAAGTTTATTTTAATTCTTTGGTGTTTGTGCTACTTGGTTCCTCTTGGTTTAGAAGGTGAAGCATGTTGTCACTTCACTGCATATTACACACATCAGTTACTTATGTCTAACTTCGTAATTATTAGAACGAGCTTTTTTAGAATTCTTAAAAACTTTGGAGTGGTGATGGAGATTTCATTTCAGAACGTTTGATTTTTGCCGTAAAACTTGTTATAAAGGTGTCACTGTCTTTATACAACTAGGTTCCCTAGTGGGTGCCTTTTCCAGAGTATGAAATCCTCCCATGTTCTTGCTGAGTATACTTGATTTCAAGTTAACCTCACCAGGCAAGAAATAGTACTTGACAAAACAAACATAATACAATCTCCACTAGTTCTTCCCGACTTCCCTATTTACTTCAGTTACCAGCTGAGTCACTGCAAAGACAAGAAATAAGCTTCTGTGCACTTTTTAACAATTGCAAGAGCAAGTCATTGCCAGTTGCTTTACTAAAAGACTGTTGTGGCAGTTTTGTGCCCACTTACCTGGCATTTTCCATTTAAAAGTTGTTATTTTGTGAACCATTCTCATGGGATAATGGTAGTCGTTACCAATGGCTACCAGCGCTCAGACATGTGATTATGCTTGGCAGTGACTAACCCGACCAAAACCTTCATGGCTGGCAGGGAAGGAGGAAAGTACTGCTGTGAAAGTTAAGAAGATGGCTCTGTAGAGAACACTAATCAACTTAATGAAGCAGCTTGAAGACTATTTTCTTCCACACTGCTCAAGTTAGTCATTCCCCTTTGCCTTTCTGATATATTGTTACTCCTACTGTTTAATCAAACTGTCTGGTAAAGTATACAGCCTTGAGGAGTACCTGGGTTCCTTGTAACTGAAATATTGTAGATCGTCTAAATGTCCATAGTTTGGTCTAAACCTGACATCTGTGTAATCACAGATAAGTGCCACTTACTTGATTACTTTTAACTGAAACTAGGCAACTACTTTATTTCATCCCTGTAAACCTTAAGCTCGTAGAGTTATGTCAGTCACTGCCAGCAGAACTAACACTGCCTGATGTGGTTGTCAGAGAAGTGGTTGTCAGAGAAGAGTAGTGCTGCACAGCATCTTTAGATCCATGATTACTCTTCACTGACAGCAAAACTGATGCCCCATAGAAACTCTACTACATATGATGGGGAAGGAGATCTCAGGCATGAGAGCATGGACTCCACTTCCATGACTGCTGGTAGCAAGAGCTGGCAGAGGTGAAACAATGATGGTAAATCTGCATTTGTCCTGTTCTGCCTAGGTGCCTTTCGATGATTTGTTCCCAGACTAAAGGCATCTGAAATGCAGACATTGTCTAATCGGATACAATGAAGGTTCTTCCTGTTTAAACTTGGTTCAATTTAGTTAGATGTGGTTCATGTGTAACTTGCAACAGCTTGTCATGCAGGCTATATAAGTTACTTGAAGCTGTTTCCACAGTGTAAACTTTCATCTTTGAGTTTGGTTCTGCTGTCTTGGATTCCAAATAGCAGTTCCTCTGTTCTATCTGGGACTTGCTTCTTTCCTATGTTACCTGCGTATGGTTACAAAAGGAGTTCTTAACTCCACAGTGCATAGAGAATAAGGACTAAAATGTTACTTGAGAAGTTGCTGAGTAGGCAATTGAAGGGGTAATTCCTTAAAAAAGTAAATAAAATTGAAGCATTCATTTTGAATAATGAGCTCAGGAGTAAGGCAACGTAGGTGACAAGTTAGAATACTCTACTAAAGCAGAGTGCGATTAGTTGCTCAGGAATACAGATGAGGCATGCTGTACTTGGACCTCATGAGTTTTGTTGGCCTGTAACGTGTATTCATGTAGGTGGAAAATGAAGGTTTTGATCTACATTAAGTCTTTCCAGCTGGCAACTTTCATGCAAAAGCACTTACTTGAATCACTTCTCTGAATATTTTTGTTACAATTTTGAAATTGCATTAATCTGTCAAATGTGAAAACTTGATTTCTCTTCCTCTTTGCTAATGGTAATAATCAGCTGATTCTGGTTTACTAGGGTGATAGAGAATATATGGAGATATTTTCCTTGCCATTTCTAGGAACTTTTTAAAGTAAGCTAGAGCACAGGCTTATCTTGATAAATAATTATATTCTCAATAGAACTTAAACTATGGTGGGTTTTTTTTTTTACCCCTTTGTTTTAGACTTGCTAACAGATGGCCACCATATCAAGTACTGACTTTAATTACATTTCAGATTTGAAATTTTAGCCTGAACATGAATTCAATGCAAGAAAGTCACCTTTGGACAAAGCATTTCTTTTTACTTAACCAGTGATAACAAGGTAGCTTTGTCTTTACATGGGCAGCACACCTGATTTGTTACTTTTGTATTCATGCTAATTTTAAGTGACTTGCTATGTGAAGTCCCTTCTTACCTGTTACTCTGACATCTCTCTCCACTTATACTTCCCTTTTGTCCCAATTTCCTGCTTAGCTTTTACATAATGTCAGGTTCTATGTCAGGTTAAGTTGGCTTACACATACTTGCAAGGCATGCACATATTAAATAGCACTTCTGGATCTACCAGTCAGCTCTTGTAAGGTTGGAAGCTTTGCCTGGCTTAGTGTAAGTCATATAACATTAGGTCCCTGTTCAAAACTAAAGTTACTGAAGCAAAGATACAGGACAGAAAGGGATAGAGGGGTGGAATGTATGCAGAGATACACTGGTAGCATATAGAAAGTTCCTTAAGATCAGCACAGGTTGTTAGAATATTCCACCATAGAGTCTGAATTTAGGTGCCTTTCATGCCCAGTTAAGGTGCCTCTACACACTGAAGCCCTTTTTTTTTTGTTTTTGCTGAACAGCCACTGTAGTTTGACTTTGCTGTAAACTCATCTGCGCTCATGTTTTTAATTTACGTTACTGTTGCAAAGAGATGCCTATTGCATGTTTACTCTTAAAGTCACTGGTTCACTCCCTACGTTTCTGTTTAGATAATAAAACTACCCAAGTCCCTTTTACTTATGTAGATCTAGCAGCTTTTGCAAAAGTGTTTTGGGTAAACGACTATAGACTGACTTTTTTTTTTAATTTTGTTTTAATTTTGGTTTTTACTTTTACTAAATCTTCAGGCTTTTAAATTGAATAGAAATTGAATGCTCCTGCCCATGGCAGGGGTTGGAACTTGATGATCTTAAGGTCCTTTCCAACCCTATTTTATGATTCTATAAAAAAACCTGATTTAGAATCCAGACTTCATTGTAAATATGAGTTGACCATGTCCCTGAGAGTTGTGGTAAGATAAAACACAGTTTAGAGCATAACATGCAGAAATATAATTTGACATGCCAAGAAGAAGATACAAGATTGACTGGTACACCCAGTAATGAAAGTTTAAATTGTTATACCATAATTTCCTGCCTTGAAAACATGCCTGCACGCACACTAAGAAAATACCTTCCAGGCAAGAGCTACGACCTCAGTAAGACAGAATTGTTGTTGCTCAGTGGCCTGTACATGTTCCATGTGGAAGAGAATCTGTAGTAAACCCCACATCTTTTAGCAGGGTGAAACTACTGCAGATGAAGATGAGGAAAATCAGTTATAAGAATATGGTTGCCAAAATCATATGTTCAAAAGCACACAGTCCACAAGATCCAGATACTTAATTTTTTCGTGTTGAATACAGTAACAGAATCTATTCCAAAACAGCCCTTTTCCCATAGGTTTTCAAGTTAAGGAGGTCCTAATATCTAATCTCCTTCTAATGACCATTATTTTAATCCTGACATTTGCAGTCACATTAGAATCTAGAGCTCTATTCATATAGGCAAAACTGTAAATGCACTTTTAACACTGTAGAAAGCAGAAGTAACTTGAGGACTTGAGTCTTGTTTCAAAATCTCTGAATCAGATCTGCCAATTAATGGTCAGCTCTACTGATTTTCTCATTTGATATTAGGGGGCCTTCAAGTCATCACTGCCATTTTAAGTAAAAATTCAGAATGTGCCTTCTCCTTCATTCCAGCAGCACCGTATGTCAGCTTGAATTACACATGTGTAACACAAATGCAAAGCCTTACTCTGCGGTGAGCAGGTCAGGTTTATTTTTTCTGCTGTGAGCTGTTTTAGTAAAAAGATTGGAATGCTAATTCAGGCCTTCAAGCTCCCATTAGTTCAGAGACTCTGGGTAGTGCTTTCTTGGCCCTTTGATAAAGGGGGCACAAAAAAAGCAAGCAACTTGGCTACTACAGTGTAGATCTCAAGTACAGTTTCACCAGTGCTCTCACTATACAGCTTGTTTGTGCAAGTCACAGCATAACAGACTCATCTTGTGCTAAGGAAATAGCACAGTGTTTCATAGCGTGATGTTATTGCCTGATAACCATTAAAATGAGGCACAAAACAATGGCAATGAAAATGAAACAAAGAGAAGCAGCCAAGAGTGAACAAATTCTGAACTTTAGAAATAGCTGAAATAGCATGTTGCTCTTCTGGGATTAACAGCACCTCACATTTTTATGGCCTTAAGTTTTCTTTTAGAATTTTTTCGAAATTTTCAGTTCTTTCCTATTGTCATTATCAAATCCAGATCACACAAGCCTCTCTACAGACTGAGGGTTTTCCTCTGAAATTCACTGAAGACTTCAGCAAAGACAGTTTGCACACTTTACACTTTCTGGACTCAGTGTTAATTTGGCAATTCGCTAGCATTCTTAGATGGCATCATTGTAAAGGGAACTTCCAGACATACTAAAACAGCAAAGAGACAAACCAGCTCCTGGCAGTGCACTGCCTTTGTGGTAGTTCTTTGGGACAGTCTGTGTTCTGGCCTCATACAGGTTTTTTTGATAAAATAATTCTCCCAATGATTCTTATTTGGTGACTTTCTCCTTGAGAGACAGCTCATCACTTCCTATGGTACTCTGGGCCTTCTGGGTTTGTTGAGGCTGTGGGGATGCCTAGGGGAAGCTTCCCTAAACCTGGTTATCTATGTAAACATTTGTGTTGACTTTGTACCAATGAATTCTGGTTCACATATGAAAATCCCTTCTCCCAGCTTTCTGCGATAGTTAGAGCATTAACACAGTTGTTAAATAATCCTGTCTGACCTGCTTCAAGTTTCACAGGCTTTTTATCATGTCTCTTTAAAAGACTGCATTTCCTCTGAGGAGAGTGACAGAACTAACTGCTGGAGGAACTGATCTCCAAAGAATTTATTCCAAATCTGGGAAGAGTCCTTATTCAGTTAATATCCTTTCATTATCAAGAAGACAGCAACTGTAAAAAAAACCAACCAAAATGCAGAAAACCAAAAGCATTTTTGTATTTTCTACTTTACAACTGAATTTAAATGTGCAAGATGGCTTTTTCAGCAGTTAAAATGGCTATTACAATTAGTCCCTTCACTTACAATTTAAAAAGAATGGCAGCAGATTGGCTTTGTTCCCAAGATGAGGATGAATAATGTTGTTAGGACAGTATGAGGTGTCACAAAAGGCAGAAAGTTGTAGCAGCCTGGTTTTTTTGAACGGCTGGGGATTGTTTTTCCTCCTTCATGTGGTTCATACCCTCTTCAGCAGACATGAATATCAATGTGGTACTTACTGCTCCCAAGTTTGTTATTAGGGCTTTTGTTCTGCAAGCTTCAGTTTTCCAAATCTCTGCCTGCTGACAGAGAGCAGTTACAATCCAGTCAGGCTGCCTCAACAACACACCTTGAAAGCCTGATCAAACTCTAGAGAGAGAAAGGATGTAAGAGACAGAATATGAGAGTGCATGTATGGGGGGAGAATATAGGGCAGCTCTCTATCACTAGAAGAAAGCAAAACAATTTAATGGACTAGTTTCTGTCCCCCTGTATGTTCCTTGGCTTTCCAGGGGTATAAATTGTCTTGGCACAGGCATGTTGCTGACATGGTCAAAGACTGCTTAGCCTTCTGCAGTGAAATAAATCTTGCCCTAACAAACTGTGTTGAAGTACATTTCCAACTGTTCTACAACTTGAGGTTATCAACATTACATTCATGCTTCCTCCTTTCATACATCTTCCAAAAAGTATTTGATGTTAATCTTCCCTTGAATACTTGTGCACACTAGTGTCATCACCATAGGAAAAAAACTGACACAAACAACCATTGACTAATGCTACTCTGTTTTAATGATTTGAGTGAATTCCACCTCGAACTCATCTGCAGAGTCATAGGCGCATCTAGACTTCCCTTGATGCCAGCTTCTGATTTGCTTTGAAATGTTGACTCATTAATTTTCAACACTTGTTCTTGCCTTTCATTGTTTCCTGTTCCTTCTTTCTGAAATACTAAGATGGAATTTTTTATTCTGGAGGAATCAAACATAAATCTGTACAACTTCTGATATTCTTTTCCAGAGAAACACTGGGAATCAAGTAAGAGAAGAAGATGAGAGAAAAACTAAGCAGTCAGAACCTTTTTTTTCTAGATTTCACTAAGAAGGGGATATAGTGAATCCCGTGAAGACGGTTCTAAACAATTACTGATATTAATGCATGTCAGGGACGGCAAAGGCCCCAGTTATTTAAAAACGTTATCTCTGTTTTGAAAGACAAAAAAAGTCATACCTCTTGTAGCTGAGACCAAGAAATACAAGTTAGTCAAGAGGACCACAGGCCTTTAAGCGGGTTTGTAGGAGCAGTGTGTATAGCACAGAAAACCTCATTGTTCCTTCTCAATCAAGATTTTACAGCAAGATAACTAGTATGTTTGTTCTGCTATTTTCTCCTGATAAGTCATTTTAGTAGCAAAGGTAGTGTGGGGTTTATGGAGTAGGTGCTGACTACATACCTGCAGTAGATGCCCAAAGGCAGTGATGGCATAAACCTGAGTTGTGAACTAGCAGAGATCTGCATGGTATCCATGTGGATCACCTGTGAAAGGTCTGCTTCGTTGTTGTAAAGGTTATACCACTATAAAAACTCAACAGGTGCATATGAAATGCAGGATACCTTTCAGCATTTCACTAACCAAAAATGCAGCTATTTTTTATTGCAGATCACAATAGTATTTATTTGTGTGCAAAACACATCTAATTTGTCTAGCATAATCTGTTTATGTTGTTAGAGGTTCTGGTTTTAATTGGGTAAAAGAAGGTATTTCTATTTCATCTATTGCTGAGAACTGCTGTGGTTTTTTTAGACTGCCTAATTTAAGGCAAGGAAAGTATCCCTCACTCTTTACCAAATTCGTTTTGCTATGCAGATCTAGTGAGACTGATTCTGTTTGCTATAAGAAGGACCAATGCAAACACAAGCTATGGGAATTTTTCTTAACTTTCAGCAAACTGAATTTGTTCTCCTTTTACATTTATCTTTCTTTTCCTGCTTAATTTTGAATTGAAATGAAACAAAGTTGAGGTATCAGTAGACCCCAGATAGTTTGAAAAGAAACTATTTCTAGCTGCTTGCTTTGCTCACAAATTACTAAACTTCAGCCTCAGATACCTGTAATCTTTATCTGGCATCCCTGCTCTAATTTCCTTATTTAAGATTGAAATACAACTCTTCTTTAAGCACTCAGGTCAGCAAACAAAAGCAAATGACATGATGGATTGTCTGTGTCATTTTCAGTTATTGTAAGTGAATGTTGATTCGGGTTTGGTTTTTTTTTTTTTTTTTCCAATTCCTGCTAAATTTAAGGCTATAGAATCATAGAACAGTTAGGGTTGGAAAGGACCTTAAGATCATCTAGTTCCAACCCCACTGCCATGGGCAGGGACACCTCACACTAAACCATATCACTCAAGGCTTCGTCCAACCTGGCCTTGAACACTGCCAGGGATGGAGCATTCACAACCTCCCTGGGCAACCTATTCCAGTGCCTCACCACCCTCACAATAAAGAACTTCTTCCTTATATCCAGTCTAAACTTCCCCTAAGTTTTAACTTGTTCTATCACTACAGTCCCTAATGAAGAGTCCCTCCCCAGCATCCCTATAGGACCCCTTCAGATACTGGAATGCTGCTCTGAGGTCTCCACACAGCCTTCTCTTCTCCTATCTGAACAGCCCCAAATTTCTCAATCTGTCTTCATATGGGAGGTGCTCCAGTCCCCTGATCATCATCGTGGCCCTCCTCTGGACTTGTTGCAACAGTTCCATGTCCTTTTTATGTTGAGGACACCAGAACTGCACACAATGCTCCAGGTGAGGTTTCACAAAACCAGAGTATAGGGGCAGGATCATATCCTTCAAACTGCTAGTCATGCTTCTTTTGATGCAGCCCAGGATACTGTTGGCTTTCTGGGCTGCCAGCACACGCTGCCGGCTCATGTTAAGTTTCCCATCAACCAACACCCCCAAGTCCTTCTCCACAGGGCTGCTCTGAATCTCTTCTTTGCCTGACCTGTAGCTGTGCCTGGGATGGCTCCGACCCAGGTGTAGGACCTTGCACTTGTCATGATTGATCTTCATGACGTTGGCATCAGCCCACCTCACAAGCGTGTCAAGGTCCCTCTGGATGACATTCCTTCCCTCCAGCGGATCAACCGAACCACAAAGCTTGGTGTCATCGGCAAACTTGCTGAGGTGAACTCAATCCCACTGTCCATGTCAGTGACAAAGGTGTTGAACAAGACCAGTCCCAGCAGTGATCCCTGAGGGACACCACTCGTTACTGGCCTCCAGCTGGACACTGAGCCATTGATCACAACTCTTTGTGTGCGGCCATCCAGCCAGTTCTTTATCCACCAAGTGGTCCAGCTATCAAATTGATGTCTCTCCAATTTAGAGACAAGGATGTTGTGTGGGACAGTGTCAAACGCTTTGCACAAGTCCAGGTAGATGACATCAACTGCTCTATCCCTGTCCATCAGTTCTATTGCTGCATTATAGAAGGCCACCAAATTGGTCAAGCAGGATTTCACCTTGGTGAAGCCATACTGGCTGTCACCAAGCACCTTGTTATTTTCATGTGCCTTAGCATGGTTTCCAGGAGAATCTGCTCCAAGATGTTGCCAGGCACAGAGGTGAGACTGACTGGTTTGTAATTGCCTGTGTCATCCATTTTCCCCTTCTTGAAAATGGGGGTTATATTTCCCTTTTTCCAGTCGTTGGGAACTTCACCTAAGTGCCATGATTTTTCAAATGTGATGGCCAGTGGCTTAGCAACTTCATTTGCCAGCTCCTTCAGGACCCGCGGATGGATTTCACCAGGTCCCATGGACTTGTGTATGTTCAGGTTCTTAAGATGGTCTTGAACCAGATCCTCTCCTACAGTGGGCCCAAGGTCTTCATTCTCACAGTCCCTGCATCTGCCTTCCAAGACTTGGGTGGTGCGGTCAGAGCCTTTGCCAGAGAAGACTGAGACAAAGAAGTCACTCAGAACCTCAGCCTTCTCTAAATCCTGTGTAGCCAGTTCTCCCAAGAGCTTCCTGAGGGGGCCTACATCTGCCTCTAATCTGCTTTTTATTTGCTACGTACCTGTGAATCCCTTCCTTTTACCTTTCACATCCCTAGCCAAGTTTAGTTCTAACTGGGCTTTGGTTTCCTAACCTGGTCCCTAGCTTCCCGGACAACATCCCTGTACTCTTCCCAGGCTGCCTGTCCTAGCTTCCGCCTTTTATAAAGCTCTTTTTTTCCCTCTAAGTTTCCTCAGCAGCTCCTTATCCATCCAAGGAGGTCTCCTGGCCCTCCTGCTGCACTTCCTTCTCGTTGGGATGCAACACTCCTGAGCTTGTAGCAGGTGATCCTTGAATATCAACCAACAGTCTTGGGCCTCCCTGCCCTCTATGGCTATATCCCATGGAACCTTACTAAGAAGGTTCCTGAAGAGGTTGAAGTCTGCTCTCTTGAAGTCCAGGGCAGTGAGCTTGCTGCATGCTCTTCTCACTGTCCTGAGGATCTCAAATTCGACCATCTCATGGTCGCTGCATCTGAGGCTGCCCTGGAGGATCACATTTCCAACGAGCCCTTCCCTGTTGGTGAGCACAAGGTCAAGCATGGCACCTCTCCTTGTCGGCTCCTCTATTACTTGCAGAAGGAAGTTGTCTTCCACACAATCGTGGAACCTCCTGGATTGCTTGTGCCGGGCCGTACCATCATTCCAACAGATGTCAGGGTGGTTGAAGTCCCCCATGAGAACAAGGGCCTGTGAGCGTGAGGCTTTTCCTATCTGTCTGTAGAGCCCTTCATCCGCAGATTCCCCTTGATCAGGCGGTCTGTAACAGATCTCCACAGTAATGTCTCCCATCGCTGTTTTTTCTTTAACCCTGACCCACAAACTCTCTGTTATCTGCTCCCCTGTCCCCAGACAGAGTTCCATACTCTCCAGCCTATCCCTAACATAAAGGGCAACTCCCCCTCCCAGGCTGGTGGGCCTGTCTTTTCTAAAGAGCCTGAACCCTTCCATTCCAACACTCCAGTCATAGGAGCCATCCCACCATGTTTCTGCGATGCCTATTGTATCATACCCCTTTAGATGTGCACACATCTCTAATTCCTCTTCTTTGTTCCCCATGCTACAGGCATTTGTATAGAGGCATCTGAGCCGAGTTCCAAATGAAGCTGGCTCATTGGCTGGAGCAGCTGGAATATCTCTGCATTGCTCTGAGCATTTATTATAGGTGCTGGCAACTGACTGGGAGTGTTGGGACGGAATGATGCCCCCCCTCCCCCAACACATCTAGTTTAAAACATCCTTGACCAGTCTGGTAAGGCTCTTACCAAAACTGCTCTTCCCCTTCTTAACCAGAGCAGCTCCACCAGCCCCCAGTAGACCTGGCCTACAAACTTGGGTCCCATGTTCAAGACACCCAAACCCCTGACTATGACACCACCCTTTTAACCATTTATTAACCTGGCCAACCCTCATGGCCTTTAAGGTCCTCCCCTGTATCCTGGAGAATTGACAAAATGACAGTCTGAGCTCCAGAGCCCCTAACCACCTCTCCCAGGGCTCTGTAGTCCTTCTTTATGTTCTCCAGGCTACTACTATCTATATCCCTAGCACCTACATGGATCACTAGAAGTGGGTAATAGCCCGTGGGACTTACTAGAGCAGGCAGCCTCTCTGCCACATCCCTGATCCATGCCCCTGGTAGGCAATACACCTCCCTTGAGACTGGGTCAGGCTGACAGACAAGTGCTTCTGTCCCTTTCAAAGTAAAAATAATCTTTTTGAGTCAGGATCATGTAGTCCAACTGTCTTGTCATAATGCCATTTCTAACTACCTATTTCATTTCAAAAGAAAAAACCTGAATGCTATCAGTTAAATGATGGACTGGGACTGTAGTGAGGATTTGAATCACATTATCACATAACCTCTCAGCCACATTACACAGCTGTACATGCCCAAATCTTGATATACCTGGGAATTTGCATCCTTGGTGACTGTTAATATTTTGGTGATTGTTACCTTTGCACATCTGGGTTCTGGTCTGTCATAGAAGTCTTAACACCTAAGCCATGGTAGAAAAGCAAAAATTAGTTAAGGCTTGCAAGCCACATGTTCTATATCCAAATCCAATAACTTGCTGTAAACATTATACAGGCCAGGAAAAGGCTTTCTGAGTTCAGTCCACAGCAGAGCAGGTAATTGCTTGTTATAGGTAATTGTGTTCAGAAAATGAATCAGTCTAAATTTGCAGTTCATTAGTCCACATGAAAAATCTGTTACTATTAGAAGGCCTTTCTACTATCGCTCATACTTAAATATATATTAGAAAAGCTATAAATTTGTTTTTGCCTGTCTCCTTTATTCATCTTGTAATATTGGCTTTTCCCTTCAGTTAAACTTTTTTCTTCAAATCAATGGTGTGTTTGGTTTTTTCTACCAGTCAGTTCCTTGTCTTTTTTCCCCTTAATTTTGCTTTTTAAAGAGCACTGATTGCTGATCAGCATTCATCAGCTGTTTTTCCTCTGTTTTCATGATGTATCCAGTCCTTCATAGTACAAATAGCTGTTCAGATTTCAGAGATTAAGAAGCTTATAAGTATTCATGGTGATTATTTAGCACTTCTGCTGGTTTTCATATAAGGCCTCACTATGATATATTTTGTAAAACAGATATGTATGGAAAAATGGGGTCATCTCATAATATCTAATCTAAACAGAAAACAAGCAGTAGCATTACTGGTTTTACTCTAGAAAGCACTAAAGGTCAGCATTTTTTTCTGTAAAGCATTTAAGATTTACTGGCAATATTGTATAAAAAGTGTGTTAAGCTTTACATTAAACACTCTATTTGTTCTGGGATTAGGCACTCTTTAGTTACAGTCATATGACAGATACCAAAAAAGAGGAAAACCTTATCCTCTACCTCATCCCTAACAATGCACTGGGAATGATCTCTTTTTAGGGAATCAAAAAACCTTTTACTGAGGTAATTAAAGCCAACATTGGAGATGCACATGCAATGGGACAGAGGCCAATCACCTTCCTCCGTCAGGTAAGGATATTATAAAATAATTATTTTTGATTTTTTATTAGATTACCAGGAATGCCTTAAAAACTGTCTGGTGTGTGTATTAGCATAAAGGATTCCCTACATGCACTTAGACTTAACATAGTTCTTTTGTAAAGAATTAGATAATTTTGATTTCTGAGCTGAAGTCCTATGCCTTGCTTGCTGAGTGTCCTCTTTCAACACAGTAGCTTCCCTTACATTTCATATTATTCCCCAACCATACATTCTTCTGCCACTTCTCCTATGTTATCAGTCTGTGCATTCATTATCAATAATGCACTTCAAAAAAGAAAGTGATAGTCTTCAAAGTAAAAAGCAAATGCTTTTTTTTCATCTGACAGTTTAAGATCTGCATGCAAGTAGGTGCAACTAGTTGTACTGTTGCTGATTTTGCACATTTTACCTCTGTTTGGTTAACATATAGAAAAGACTACAACAGAACTCACCTTTGTGTATTATTCCTAAAACACGAGTAGGGTTTAAAACTAGTCTTACGCGATTTACTGAGCATCCCTTAGACACACATGTAAAATCCAGTCTACCTATAATAATGTAAATTCAGAGTTCCAAGACAAACTGAAGCCCTATCAAACTGGGGGTCCAGGTGATGAGATTATAAAATTGAGCTATACAGCAAACTTGTCAGCAAATTAGGAAGACCAGAGCTTCTTACAAATTATTCAGATCCAATGTTATTAAATAAAATACTGTGTAAATGGGAAATTCTTCCTTTCCATGATTGTGTGAATTAATTCTTCAGTCACTGTCCCACAAGATGACAACAGCCTATCCAGCCTATCCTATCTTACACCATGTAAGCATAAAAATGAGAGAGAGCCTGGAAGAAATTAAGCTGATCTTAGATCTGTAGATACAGCTTCTTTGTGTCTTACATTCCTTCATAAACTTAATTCTGCTAGGTCATGTATCTACTTTTACTATGTTCTATATCGTCACCTATTTTTTAATTATTTCACAGAAATCCAATATAGTAGTAACTGTAAGTTACTTTTGGGAAGGATTATTAGAACATGCAACTGGGGCTTCAAAATTTGATCATATTTCTCAGTTCTATTCCATTTTAAACTCGTGGTTTCTGTCCTGGGTTCAGCTGTAGCAGTCATTTTTCTCTTTCTTAGTAGCTGGTGCAGAGATGGTTTTTGATTGTAGCCTGAGAACAGCACTGATAACACCAATGTTTTTAGTTGTTGCTAAGTAATGTTTACTCTGACCAAGGACTTTGTGAGTCTCATGCTCTGCCAGGGAGGAGGGAAGCCAGGAGGAAGCAGAGACAGGACACCTGATCCAAACTAGCCAAAGGGGTATTCCATACCACAGCACGTCATGCCCAGGATGTAGGACTGGGGTGAATTACCTGGAAGGCTCTGATCGCTGCTCAGGTCGGGCTGGGTATTATTCAGCAGGTGATGAGCAATTGTATTCTCTCCCCTCATTATTTCCCTTATCATGATTATTATTGGTGGTAGCAGTAGTGATTCTGTATTATACCTTAGTTACTGGACTGTTCTTATTGCTCAGCCCATAGGACTTCCATTATTTCACTTCTGCTCCCCATCCCTGCAGGAGCCAGGGGAAGAAAGGGGGAGTGAGTGAGCAGTTGCATGGTTCTGAGCTGCAGGCTGGGCTTATACCATGACAGTTTCATGTCAATAAAACAGGCTAGTAATTCACAAAGAGTGGAGGATGGTGCTGTTTAGAGGTAACATGAGTAATCAGCTGTGTCTTAATGTATTTGAGTTATGCATAGCTCACCTGGACTCCAGTCTTCACTGTTCGTAATACTAATAGTTAATAATTCTATAACTTCTTATGAACCGAACTTGAAACCCAGTAAGATTTCTTCACTTCTGTAAGCACTGTCCTTACCAAAACAACTGCAAACTCTTCAACAATAACCTCTGTTTTAAATTAGCTAGGATTTGTGATTTTCATTTCCAAGGAAAGTTAACATTAATATTACCAACTTAAAATAACCATTGAGAAGTGGCCAATTTACATTTTCTTGGCACTTTAGGTAGTAGCACTGTGTACATACCCAAACCTGTTGGACAGCCCAAGTTTTCCAGAAGATGCCAAAAAGCGAGCCAGACGGATCTTGCAGGGTTGTGGAGGAAACAGCTTAGGTAAGCGTCTTCAGTTCCAGTTGTTCCTGTTGGTATTAGAATCAACAAAGGTAATTTCAATATCTGCAGTGCTGAAATTTCTTAATCATATTTTATACGATTACAAGTGAAATGGGAGTAGTCTAGAGCAAAATGATAGGGGGAGAGTTCATAGTGTGGCTTACTGATAAGCAGTGACAAAGTGCAAATTTTTGAAAACTAAAACCACTATAGACCTTACTGATCTCTGTATTGCTTTATGTCTTCTCTCCACCCTCCCTGTTTCTAGTATCATGTATCAGCCCCTTCTCTTGGTCTCAGTTGCTCATCAGCCTCTGAACAGCACTCCGTAAACATGTAGTCTGAGGGAGTGGATGTGCAGTTGAATGGAGGTGACTTCTATCACTGTCTTGTTAGCCTGACATCTTACCGCTGTTCTCTTCATGGCTGAGAAGGAGATACTGGATTTCTTGGGAAAAAGCAAGGGACAAAACCTGATCCTTCCATGTAGCTTGATGTGTTGTGTTCTAATAAAGCCTTATTTTGAAAAGCTGTCCATCCAACAGAAAAGTGGCTTCACTAGATATGTGCAAGCTCTTTGAAGCATTGTTCCCACACCTGTATTGGCCTCTTTAAATGTCTTAGCTGCAGAGTTAATATGAATGTCTTGACCTCTGGATGTGAACTAAATAACCTCAATACCAGTGAACTTTCATTTGGCAAAACTCTACTTGTAGTACTGAGTTTTGCTACTCCCAGCCTACGTATGACGGCTCAGATATGTCCTCAGCAGCTATTGTGTTCAATCAATATTCTGGGATTCCTTTGACAACAGTTACTTTTCATGTAGGATAACTGTCACGTCTTTCCAGACAGTTGACAAATTTGCCCCCCTCCTACATATAAGAATATCTAGTACGTGCACATGCAGTTTTTTGGGTCGGGTTTATTTATTTGCATTCTACAGCGCAAACAGTTGGGTTCTGATCAAAGCTATCAGTTGAATACAATTAAGAGTAGAAGACCTGAAAATTGAGTTCAGGTCTTCCATATATCCTCACTGAATCATGGGACTCAATGCTTAATGGAGCACAAGACGGAATGACAGCTTAGGTTTGTTCTGCTTTAACAGCAGCTCCTAGCTGTGGTCAGAGACCCATGCATAGACCCAGTATAACTCTTAGTCCCATAAAAGTAAATGTTTAGGACATCAGGGAACTTTGTGCCCTTAATTACCATTTTGTCCCATGGTTCTTTGTCTTTATGAATTATGCTTTCACAGAAGTATTATCTGGCAGACTACTAGCATATAACTGAGCGGTAAGATTTAAGTCAGGCATAATTATTCCACTCCACCCAGTGAGTACAGAAGATTCTACAGCTTCATGACAGTGTTCTAAATTAGACATACACTTGTCACTTTGTTGTTTATCAGCTGTAAGCTTCATAGCTTGAATCCATTCTTCACCTTGGCTTAGCCTTATTTTTACTCTTTATTCCACATGCTCAGCAATGATGTACACAGGCATCTAACTTCTTGCTTTATTTAAGATTATTAGTTTTGCTCTGTAAACTGCACAAGGCCTATAGATTGGGGTGATCCTAAACATTTCTGATACAAGTAACTGAAAAGCACTTGTGGGAGAGGCTATGGGGGGAGAGAGAAGCAGTTTAAGATTTTTGGAGTTTCAGACTGTGGGAGAAAATGGTATATTATTTTCATAGTGCACATAGAAATCTTATTTTTGTCATCAATTTGTGCTAAGGTCAGTCCAAAGGACTTTCTCTTGCTCATGCTACCTCTTTGCCTTGTTCCCATTAGTTAAATAGGTGTTGGTTGGCATTCTGCAGTGGTTTTCAACATAAAGCAAACAGCAGGGGGTTAGTCAAAATGGTATTGCTGTCCCAGTTTGCAGAGTAGCCTTTAAACCCTAGTTTTTACCAGTCTAGTTTATTTTGTTTGTATTTTAGTAGTAATTATAATATTTGTCTAATTTCAAATGAACCTTTTTGTTCTGTGAACAAACCAACTCCGTTTCCTACTCCTTGAAAAAAAAAATAACAAAAAAACCCCCAAAACACAAAATGAGAACCCTCAAAAAACAAAACAATCCTTCAGGTCCAAAGCCCTGCTACATACAAAATAGTTCATACAGTATAAGCTCAGGAGTTTTGCTAGGAAACAGAATATCTGATTGTTCATTCTACACAATTCTCATCTCATTTTTCACAGGATCTTACACTGCCACTCCAGGCATAAATTGTATCCGTGAAGATGTTGCTTCATATATTGAAAGAAGAGATGGAGGGGTTCCTGCAGATCCAGATAACATATATCTTACCACTGGGGCAAGTGATGGTATTACTGTAAGTGTTAAAATTAAATCTGTCTCTTATTGGTGTAATTTATCAGCTACCTTTGGAAATACAGATCTCTGCTGAACATCTGGTCTCACAGCTCCAGTGAGTTTGGTCTAACAGGTACTGCAATCACATTATGTGGATATGTGATACATCACGTTATGGGGATTTAAGATGCCAGCTGAGAAACAGGCACATGGAAACAAAGTATTTTAATATAGATTAACTTGTACCTTTTGTAAAAGTAGCATAAACTGCATAGGGGCCTAAATAAATTTAAGAGATTCAGGCTATTCAGACTAAACAATGGTGTCCTCAGTGGTTAATATACATAAGTGCTGAAGATTAGAAGGTCTAAGACTGTAGCACAGAGAAGTGGGAATAAAGAGGGAAGTGAGCAAAGAGAATGAAGTGAGAAGTCAGCAGCTCTTCTTTCTAGTAAACTCTGCTAGTGGAGATAAATGTCAGTGAAAATCCCCAAAATCTCTTCAGTAGCCAGCTTGTTTGGAAAAAAAGCATCAGGTTTTGGCTTTAAGCAAGGTCCAGAGTTTGTCCTCAATTAAGACAGGAATAACTGTCTCTATTACATTTTTCATTTTCACAGACACATGCACATTACACAGAACAACCAGCAGTTCTTTGCTTATGTTAAGGCAACATCTTATAGCTTGTTTGTAAAAGTTCGGGTTTTGTTGTTTTATTCAAAATGACATCTAGTGGCAGGGTTCAGAATGACAGTGTTCTGATAAAAGCAGTTCTCCAGTTGTCTCTAGTGAATTGGCTTTCCAGTTTTTGATGCCAAGCTTTAACCTGATGGCTTGTCAGGAATAGCAGCATACCATGTCAAATCGGTACCATGCTTGTTTGATTTCACCAGCGATGAAAAGTCAGCAGTACAACGAGTCTCATTATTTGGCCCTTCCAAGGATAAAACATCTATTGTTTCATAACTTTGGGGACAGAGGGTGTTTTACAGAGTTTTTAAATTGCATTTTGTCTTGATTATACGTTTTGGATAACTGGTATTTTTAAACTAGTGGTGGGTGCATAATTATGTTGATTTTAAATCATTAGCTTAGCAGCTAAGCTAGTATGTGATAAGGGGCACAGAAAGGCAGATTTCATTCTAGAACCAGCTAGAAAGCTCAAGGATACTGCTGTTATATCTGAAGAGATATTTTTAGTTTTACACTATCAATTACCTATTGATAAGGATGCCTGTTTTGATTGCACGTGTACTTCAGAGTTCTCCCTTCATTATAAAGACAAGAAATCTCTCCATTCCTGTACCGTATGCACTCTTTTATTTAATTCACATGTAAAAAGCCTACACAGACACACAGTTGCTGGGCACAGACAAATCCTGTGGACTGACTTCAGCACAGGCATTTCTAGCTGTATCTTCTGAACATAAACTACATACAATGTATTGGTTTTCCGTCCCAAGATGTCTCTTCAGTTACTTGAAAATGAAATTATAATGTGAGTTTGTAGTTTTGTTCCCACCTGGACACAATTGCTGCTAATCTCTGTATGTCTCTGTTCCAATGGAGAACCTCCACAGGCCCTAGTTCAAACTTCTGGGTTTAGTAATTGGCCATGTAAGGTTGGTGAGGTGAGTGGAAGGCAACAAGGAAGAACTAGCTGAGTCTGTTGTTTGCTTACAACTGGGGACAGTAGAAGAATAATGATCTTGATATTCCTGGATCAAATTTTCCCTCTGGCTTATTCTCTTAGGCTTATTCCTAAATCTTGCAGTTGATCTGACATGATCTTTGGAAGCCATGACATTCAGAAGAATTCTTTTGAGCTGAATTAGACCATCCTCTCTCAGTCAGTAACTTAACTTGAAATAAGTAAATGCCTTTTGATACAAGAAGATGACTGGATGCTTCTGGATGCCTTAACTCCAGTTTTTTGAAGAAGGAGATCAGTAACTTATTCTAATGTATGCTATTAATTCTGGTGTGTGACTTTTTCTTTCTTCTTCTTTTTTCTAAATTACTACTTTTTCCCCAGACCATTTTAAAGATCCTGGTCTCAGGAGGTGGAAAATCCCGAACAGGGGTGATGATCCCTATACCACAGTATCCCTTATATTCAGCAGCCATATCTGATCTAGATGCTATCCAGGTGAACTACTATTTGGATGAAGAAAATTGCTGGGCGCTAGATGTGAATGAACTTCGCCGTTCCTTGAAGGAAGCTAAGGCCTACTGCAATCCGAAAGTCCTCTGCATCATCAACCCTGGAAATCCCACAGGTCTGTAGCAATTTTGGTTAATGGATGGGTTTTAACACTGTTCTGGGATTTTTCCTTCTTCCATCCATTTGACATCACAGGCAAATTCTGAAAACCTATGAAATATATAGCACTGAATTCTAGAGATCAGTGGTTTAAGTAGGACAGCATGTGTTACGTAGTTCAGTGTCATGGAACTCCAGGGATTTGGGAAGACAGGAGGGAGCAAGCTCACTTCACTGGATACCATTTGAAGCCACTGCTTCCAGTAGACTTCTGCTTGTGGAATCACTTGATCCTTTTGGTCTTTATCAAAGATCTTGTCTCTGACGTGGCCTGTAGCCTCTCGCCACTGAAAGACAATGACTAAACATGACTAAACACTCTGAACTCTGTGGCAACCACTGCTGCACTCCGAATAGTTTAGGTTTTTGAGTAGCTGAGGTTAATTAGTGAGAAACTAGCTCCCACTTAACCATCATGCATGTGAGTATTTCAACTGATCAGTTACATATGGAGTATATAGGGATGCTGGGGATGAACTACTCATTAGGGACTGTAGTGACAGGACAAGGGGTAACAGGTTAAAACTTAAACAGAAGAAGTTTAGATTGGATATTAGGAGGAAATTCTTTCCTGTTATGGTGGTGAGGCACTGGACTAGGTTGTCCAGGGAGGTTGTGAATGCTCCATCCCTGGCAGTGTTCAAGGCCAGGTTGGACGAGGCCTTGGGTGATATGGTTTGGAGCAAGGTGTGCCTGCCCATAGCAGGGAGGTTGGAACTTGATGATCTTAAGGTCCTTTTCAACCCTAACTATTCTATGATTCTATTCTATGATTCTGTACTCTTAGTAAGTTAAATTACTGTATCTCACACTTCCTTTGCTTGAGATAGACTTAAGTTAGCTTGAACCATAAATCTTCTAAAAATGTTCTTTAATTTCACACTTACTAAATTGGATGATAAAATTCTATTTTCTGAAAAAGAGGGATGTCTTACTGCAAAGCTAATAGTCTAGCTTGGTCTTGGTGGAAAGATTTGTGTACATATAAATGCTCCACTAACTTTCTTCTTTCTTTAAAAATCAAACCATAGGACAGGTGCAAAACAGAAAGAGCACTGAAGATGTGATACACTTTGCTTGGGAAGAGAAACTTTTTCTTCTGGCTGATGAGGTAATGGGATATTCTGTTCTCCCTAATGCACAGCTAAGAATAATTTTTTTCCATGTGTGGTATTGGTGTTTTTTAAGTACAAGGAACAGATTCTGTATTATTATTTTAAGCCATGAACAACATGCAATATTCTTAATATCAGAGGATTAATATGAGAGGTGTCTTGATCTGGAGTTGAACTAGAAAGAGCAGGGAACATGAGCAAGGACACACAAGGAGGAACTTTGCTGGAACTGACCTAAAAACGTGATACTCAGATTACTTCAAATGAAAGAAACAGAAGGAAAATCAATTAAAAAATACAAGAAAAAGTTAAGTTATACAAAGACACTCACTATTCTTCCAAAGACTAAACTATTAAGTATGGCCACGTGAGATAAAATGCATCATTACAGTAACTATCATTAAACAAATAATTAGCTATTATTAAACAAAAAAGACACAAGTACCTTGTGTCTTTTAATCGGTTTAAGTTTTGAGTGTTACTGCTGTTTCATCAGACCTGGCTCTCTAGAAGGTCATATTTTATCTTTAGTTGGGGCAACAGAGCACATTAATGTCTTCTGACTGTTCAGGTTTACCAGGACAATGTGTACTCTGAAGGATGCCAGTTTCATTCTTTCAAAAAGATTCTCTATGAGATGGGACCCGAGTACTATAACAATGTTGAGCTGGCCTCTTTTCACTCCACCTCTAAGGGATACATGGGCGAGTAAGTCTGCTTTAGTTTTTTTTTTATTTCATTTTCCTCATTAATATGGTTGAACAGCCGTTCATATTAGTGGCCTGAAGGTAATCACCGTCTATTATAATTTTAACTAAAAATGATTAAGAAAAGGAAGACAAGCATTTAAAGCACAAAGTAATGGATTAACTCAGTGGTTTTCAAAGTACTAAATAATAAATGTATTTGTTTCAGACACCTAATGCCTCAGTTCCACAAAGGTGAAATCCTACAGTCCTAAACTGGACATGTGATAAAGGAAAATATGGTCTCCAACAGTCAAAGGAACAGCTCAAGAATGACTGGGATGTTTAATTTTACAAATGCTCGGATTTGGTTGTTCTGAGGAGGAAGAAATGGAAGAAAAAGAATTTTCTGATTAAATGAATGCTGCTACAGCCATGTGCTCTTATTCTTAAGGGCGAATAGTCCATGTTAATTGTTAACCTGCCTAATGGGGAAGCTGCATGTACACCTTTTTCTCTGGATGGGATACCAAATCTTAATGATGTATCATTTAATTCCTTCTTAAAACATCAGTATAGCAGCTGTTTCAACAACCTATGTGTTACAGATTTTAAGATCCTCATTAACTGTCTTTCCACTTCAGCAGTCACTTTAATTGCTCTTCCAGTACTTTTACACTTGAGGTTAACTAAACTTTTGTGTTCACTTTAATCACAGGTGTGGCTACAGAGGAGGTTACATGGAGGTCCTTAACTTGCACCCAGAAATTAAAGGACAGCTTGTTAAGTTGCTTTCTGTTCGCCTTTGTCCTCCAGTCTCAGGACAAGCAGCAATGGACGTTGTAGTGAATCCTCCAATACCAGGAGAAGAATCTTATTCACAGTTCATAAAGGTCAGCAATAACATTCTTGTTCTTTTGTACATTTCCTAAACCTGAGTACTTGAACTCACAATTTGCACAGAGACCATTCTCCTTTTGTTTCTTCTCCAAAAATCCTGTAATAACACTAGTTTACAGAACTCTGCAGGGTATTTTAAATTAACTCGGTATGACTACCTTTCCAAGTATTTTTTATTCCTGTTACAGTTCCTTTGTTTAGAAGCCAAAAAAAACCTAAGAAGGCATTATCAGATCAGCTTTCTTGCTTAACTTCTCTCCTGTGTTTAGCAAGACATAGGAATTGCTAAGTAAGATTTGTTTTTACTAAAATCTAAACGGGAATGCAAGTTCAAATAAAGTTGTAAATCAGCCTTGTTGTTGGATATCCAGTGCCTCTAAAAACAGAACAACATGGCATTCTGTATTAAATTATAAATAGAGTTTCTCCTTGTAAAAATGAAACTGAATCTGCTGTAAGAAATTGCATTGTTGCATCAGATCAAAGGCCCAGCTAACGTGGTTTCTAAAAATAGCCAAGAGTGGATGCTCTGAAGGAAGAATGTAAGAAGAGGGCATGCAGAGAGAGACTTCTGCAGGCAATTGGCTGTCTACAATGCTTTGTAGTTGCATCCTGCTAATGCATTTTTGCATTGATGTCTCGAAGAGTATGACTGGAATTAGGAACATCATTTGCTCTAATAGCTCTGCAAAGCCCTAAAAGTGCTTAATTCGGGGAGGCTTCTTGAAGCATCATAGTTTTTTCTGATGTTTTTATTGCCATTTCAAATACATCAAACTGAACACCTTCCTTTTAAACAGGAGAAGGAGTCTGTTTTGAACAATCTTGCCAAAAAAGCCAAACTAACAGAAGACATGTTTAACAAGATACCAGGAATGCACTGCAATCCACTTCAAGGAGCTATGTATGCTTTCCCACGAATCTTTATTCCTTCCAAAGCCGTTGAGGAAGCTAAGGTCAGTCAGTCATTTTTACCCCAATCCTTTCTAACCTTCAAATATTTGTGCCTGCCACGTCTAATGATGATTTTTTATTCCAGAGATAAACTCATGTAGTTCCAAAGCAGTACTTTATTGACTATGTATGATCTTAAATATAGCATGACCTTTATCTTAAGAGAGGAAAACAAAATGGAGCATTTCATTACAGTGATAAGGCTTCCAGGTTAAAAATGTTGATGGAGGATGTTAGTGTTAATAGATTAAGTCATATGGTGGGTAAATAGCTGGACCTGTGCAGAGTCCAAGCTGCTGCCTGTACGTTGGTTAGGTAGGGCAGGATGTAGAATGGGGATTGTGAATAGCAGGGTACTACTGATGCTGCAAAAGAAGCCCAATCCAGGAAGCGTGTGAAGGAGGGAGGGAAGCTTCCTTGCTATTTTTACTTTTATGCATTTGGGCCAGTAAGCTACGTTACTGAAAGACAAGTCTTTTTGATCCTAACTAGAGCTATATTTTCTAACATCTAATATTCAGTTTTTAAAGGGAAATCTATCAGCATAGCTGAGGATAAACAGAGCTGGTTTTCAGCTGATTATTTGATTAGGCATTTAACCTGCATTTGTTTAAGAACTTCCATAGTTATTAATCAAGGGACTTTCTAGTCGGCGTATAATTCAGGGGAAAAAAAATAGTAACTGCCAATGAAAGTGGAACACACACCTCTAAAATTAATTTCATCTCATCAAATGTCAGTTGCTGAGGTTTTTGTAAGTAGGATTTTGAGACAGTTGACATAAAGCTACAAGCAAGGAGAAAACCAAGAATATCTAAACCCTTTCTTCTGAAGCTAGTGTTTCGTGTAAGTTCTTCAGTCTTGTTCCTCCATGAGATAGATACTGTTATTTAATTCACAATGTGAGCTGTCCTACTAGCAACTGCACTTCGTTCTCTTTAGTAAACAGAGAAAGTAATAATTTAAGATAAAGATTCGGGAGGAAAAACAGTAATGAAATTCTGTATATTGGGAATATTTCAAATAATTCAAAAGCATTCATCCCCTTAGGCTCATACAATGGCACCTGATATGTTCTATTGCATGAAACTTCTGGAAGAGACTGGAATATGTGTTGTACCTGGAAGTGGATTTGGCCAAAGAGAAGGAAGTTATCATTTCAGGTGCAGTTTCTGTTTCTTTTAAAGTAAAACAAACTGTAATAAGCTAAGTACCATGCCAGTATTTTCTCTACTGATTAAGGATTTTTGTTCCAGTTTACATTGTTTTAATTTCTACTACACATTTTCTGTGCACTGACAACTAGCTCAAAGACCTGTGCTGCTAGATGAGCTATTCAGTCTTTTATGGTGTTTTCGCAGATTGCTGACATAGTTTTATTCTATTTTTATACACTAACATTTGAAATTACTTCTCCATGAATACAAACAATAATAATAGCTAATCCTGTAATCTTAATGTTGGCTAAGGCATTACAAAAATTGCCCTGCTTTCTTTTGGGAGGGTGTGTTTAAACAGTGTTTCCGTGTGGAGGAAGTGCATGAAAAAGGCAGTATCATCTTCCTATAAATCTGCTCCTTAAACATGCTGAATAATTCTCTACTTTACCAAAACAAGATATTGGACTAAATCTTCTAATACCAAAACTGTAAACATAAACTCTGTTGCTTTTGTTTCCAACTAACAGCAGTTTACACCAGGTGAGCCACTGACAGCTACAATTTATCATGGATTTTAGTCCTGTTTGGTCTGAAGCAAAGTAACAGAGAGTAATTTTAGCCATGAAAGCTCTGCAACACAATATTTAGTCCAGATAGCTGGATTAGGTATATGGATGCATGCAGCTCTAGGAAAGGTCTTGTGTAAGTCTGTGCCTGTACCAAGTGTGGGGAAAAAGTTTTGTGCTGTAGGTCTTACATACATACTCAATATGCAGAAGAAGAAAGAAAAAAAAATTCAGTTCAGAAAGAAATGTGTATTTACTCATAACTGCCCACCCCGAGAGCTCAAACAATACATGTTATTGGCATAAATCCCGCAAAAATGGAAACTGAGTTGCAGTTATTTCTGATAACCTTCTTTATCACTCCACAGAAAATAACAGTTCTTGAATTCTTGCATATTCACCAATTGAAAAAATTGCTCTAGTTTAATAATATAGTTCAGTTACAGCATAAATGCAGGAAATTGGATAATTACATCAAAACAGATACTAAACACATTACTAGCTGTGTCCTGAGATTAATCAAGATCTGTGCAAAGATCACAGTTTAGTCTGTTTTGAAGGTAACGTGGGTTTTGTTTTTATCCTTTAAATATTATTTTTCAGAATGACCATTCTTCCTCCAGCAGAGAAGCTGAAGATTCTACTGGAGAAAATGAAAGACTTCCACATAAAGTTTCTTGAAAAATATGCATGAAACTACTGTGGCTTTTTCTCCTCATTCCCCCCTGCCGCCTTCAAGGTGAATATAGAAAATGAGCAAAGATGTGCTGAAAGTGTGCTGTTCATCTGATTTAACTGAATTCAAAATAGGTAGAACCAATCTCCAATACTGCTACAACCTATTGGACTATTGAATTTAATGTCTGGTATGGAAGGTGTTGTTACACCTTTTTTTTTTTTTTTAAGGGGAAGGGAAGGATGTGAAGAAAGCGGTGAGAAGAAATAGTTAGTAAAGGATTTTGTGCCTTGATTGGAAGCTATATTCATGAACTTTTGACTCAATAAGCTGGGGAAACAAGTTGCTCATTAAAAATGCTACTGTTGGGGGATAACAAAACAAATGTCAAGAGCAATTGTTTAGCAAGGAACGTGTTTCTCATCTTAAAATTCTACTAAACAAAAATTCAAAATCCTACATTATAGGTATTGTTTAATTTTTTTTTTTGGGGGGGGGTGTGTTGTTAAATATGAAGTGTTCTCCAGATCTGATTAAGCATGTAGGTACAGTGTGCTTATTAAAAAAAAATGTAATCTTTGGCAGATGTGTGCAGATACCTTTGAACTTCTGTTAAAAGAAATCCTGCCATTGCAGCGTAATCTGGTTGGAACATACAGTTCTGATCAGAGGAGTGAACATGGTGTCTCCTTGAACCCTATTTTTATGAAACTGAAACACAATGAGGAATAATAGCTTCTTGTTCATGCTGTGCAACACGCTATTCCAGCATAAGATAAGAACACTGAACACTTCCTTTCTTAACAACTCCATGGGTCTCCTGTTAGCTCATATTACATGGAACACAGTAAGATGCTGTTTCAAAGCAGATGCGAGTACTGTCAGTCCTTTCAAGTAGGGTGAAATATAACACTATTTCAGAATTGCTTTATCTATGGAGAACATTTGCTTGGAAGCACAAGAGATCTGTTAGCTGGCCAAAATCCTGCTCAAATGGCAAGGACTAACAAATGTTCTTTAGCAGGAGGAAGGCTGGGAGGAAGGCTGGGGGTGCTTTCTAATGACAGAAAAAGGTATTTAAAGGAAAGTGTCCTGCACCAAGCATAAAGATAGCAATAGTTCATCTCACACTTGAATCTTCCACAGTCATACTTCTGGCTGATGACCCTGAGTGCTCATTAAAACCCAGTATTAAAAAACAGGTCACCATCTAGGAGTACAGCTGTATTACTCTAGTAATCTGTGCTGGTTTGTCTGCACAAGAAAAGACAGCTTCTGTTTCTCTGGATTTGGAAGCTGAACACCTTCTTCTAGCACTGATAAAGGACTGAAGGATCATAGCTTCTGGTATTCAGCCGTTAAAGTATTAGTATTTGTCAGGCTTAGGCTCAGCATTTACGATGTTTACTCATTAAGAATGTCTCATTTAATCTAGTCATTATTTTTAAGTTATTATTTAGAAGTAAACTCATTTTTATGTCTACTAGCACTTTGTTAGGCTGCCTTTGTAGCTGGCTGAACTTCCTATGCTGATCCAGGTTACTAAAGCCAAGGGCTAGAGAATCACCATAGGGATAAAGCCTGTGCCAATCTCTTATGTGTGGAAGACAAGAGATGTTGCCAGTAATTGTCCTGGCAACACCAACTACTTCTCTACAACATAGCTGGTATACTTCTCACAGGTTTTTACTGAAGTCTGTGAGAACAATTTAGTACTTCTTAATAACCTACCAGTAGTCCCAGGTTCATAAATGAAAATGGCGCACTGCGACGCAAAGTTACTATGGAGGCATAGAGAAAAAATTATCCTTGTAGAAATGGACTTCTTGTAGGGCAGCAGAATGAGAACACTTACGTTGCTACTATCCATTGATAAATACAGCCTTTTATCTGTTAGTGCTCTCCACATCCTTAATAGGCACTAATAAATTAAGAAAGCAGAACCATTCTAAGAGGTCAGAATATTGATGTAAAATAAGGCAAACAGCACATTCCTGTTGTAGGAATGTGTCCAAATCAGATCTGGCTTTGGATATGTCATGCAGTGTAGATTGAAGCTAAGATCTAACAACAGGAGTTAGAATATTTTTTTTATATTTTTGTAATTGCAGCTTTTTCATGGGGGTAGTATTTGTAATCTTATAAGTCAACAGATTTTATATTTGCCTTGCATTTGCACCTGATACTTCTGGAAAAAATGTAAAGGTTTACAAGTTTCTAATAATTTACAAGTGTGGAAGGCTTTTTGTTTTAAGTTGGGACAGCAATTCTTACAGTTTTAAATCAAAATATAATGGCATAAACGAAGTTTTTTCTAAAGATTCTATGATTGTGCCTTTTATGTTTCTGACATTATAAGGGATAACTATTTGTTCTTGATGTATCTCATATGGAAGGGTGGTGATTTCTATTATCCATCTACAATATTTGTATGTACTGTGATAAGGTTTATGTACGTTTTTGTGGAACAATCCTGTAAAGCTAAGAAAAGATGCTTATTTTCAATGTCTCTGAAATATTTCGTTATTAACAGACAATGCTGACTTTCAAATGCATGCTTCTAAGTTTGATTCTCCTACAGGTGCTCCTCATAATGGTAGTTCAGATGGTTGAGACTTCCAAATAATAAAGCACATGTTAAAACAAAAACAGGTAATAGTTCTCCATTTCCTCTGTCACTGAAGCCGCACTTGCTGGATTATACTATGAGGCATTAAACTTCATGTTCACAATAGTATTTACTTTAATCCATTTACCTGATCATTCATTTCTGCATCACTTCAATTTAAGGACTTGAAATTTGTCAAATTTGTTACCAAAACACTGTTCTCTGTACACAGAGATGGTCTTGGGCATGTTTTATGATCATAATTAATCATATCTTTTTATGTAAGGAGTTGTAACCAGGAGTTAAGCAAGCCAGACTTCTCTCTTCATACTGGAGATCAACTGGTCAGTTAAGGCTGATCAACTGTGGCCCGAAAGTTATGGCAAGGGGTTTACTTGGTATTATAGAATCACAGAATAGTTAGGGTTGGAAAGGACCTTAAGATAATCAAGTTCCAATCCCCCTGCCATGGACAGGGACACCTCGCTCTAAACCATGTCACCCCAGGCTCTGTCCAACCTGGCCTTGAACACTGCCAGGGATGGAGCATTCACAACTTCCCTGGGCAACCTATTCCAGTGCCTCACCACCCTCATAGTAAAGAACTTCTTCCTTATATCCAATCTAAACTTCCCCTGTTTAAGTTTTAACCCGTTACCCCTTGTCCTGTCACTACAGTCCCTAATGAAGAGTCCCTCCCCAGCATCCCTATAGGCCCCCTTCAGATACTGGAAGGCTGCTGTGAGGTCTCCACGCAGCCTTCTCTTCTCCAGGCTGAACAGCCCCAACTTTCTCAGCCGATCTTCATACGGGACGTGCTCCAGTCCCCTGATCATCCTCATGGCCCTCCTCTGGACTTGTTCCAACAGATCCACGTCCTTTTTATGTTGAGGACACCAGAACTGCACACAGTGCTCCAAGTGAGGTCTCACGAGAGCAGAGTAGAGGGGCAGGATCACCTCCTTCGACCTGCTGGTCACACTCCCTTTGATGCAGCCCAGGATGCAGTTGGCTTTCTGGGCTGCAAGCGCACACTGAAGCCAGCTCATGTTCATTTTCTCATCGACCAACACCCCCAAGTCCTTCTCCACAGGGCTGCTCTGAATCTCTTCTCTGCCCAGCCTGTAGCTGTGCCTGGGATTTCTCCAACAATATTTACATGTAAGTTTACATATAAATATTCAGACACATAGTATCAGGTTTTCATGTGAGATACTGTCATGAATGCACATTTGAATTGCTTTAGTTCTTGTGAGGTCAAGGCTAAATTGGTTGGCATAAATTGGAGGGAGGAATAGGGCAAGGGAGGAACTGGGAGGGGAGAACTGCACACAGATAAAAAATGAATAAATAAATGCAGATAAAAAATAGAAAAATAAATGCACTTAAGCATGTGCAGCATGGTAATTGGGGGGGGGAGAGGGGGCAGAAGCAAAAATTCTTCCTTCTAGATGGCTTTGGTGTCTCTCCTGCAATATTAGAAAACTGCCATTCTCTCATATTCACAAAGGCTCACAAAACTACACCCAGGTTTCAATTCCTGTCCTACACCTGGTCCTACACCTGGGTCAGAGCAATCCCAGGCACAGCTACAGGCTGGGCAGAAAAGAGATTCAGAGCAGCCCTGTGGAGAAGGACTTGGGGGGTGTCGGTCGATGAGAAAATGAACATGAGCCGGCTTCAGTGTGCGCTCGCAGCCCAGAAAGCCGGCTGCATCAAAAGGAGAGTGACCTGCAGCTCAAAGGAGGTGATCCTGCCCCTTTATTCTACTCTTGTGAAACCTCACCTGGAGCATTGTGTGCAGTTCTGGTGTCCTCAACATAAACAGGACATGGATCTGTTGAAACAAGTCCAGAGGAGGGCCACGAGAATGGTCAGGGAACTGGAGCACCTCCTGTATGAAGACAGGCTGAGAAAGTTGGGACTGTTCAGCCTGGAGAAGAGAAGGCTGCGTGGAGACCTCATAGCAGCTTTCCAGTATCTGAAGGGGGTCTATAGGGATGCTGGGGAGGGACTCTTCATTAGGGACTGTAGTGATAGGACAAGTTAAAACTTAGGGGAAGTTTAGATTGGATATAAGGAAGAAGTTCTTTACTGTGAGGGTGGTGAGACACAGGAATGGGTTGCCCAAGGAGGTTGTGAATGCTCCATCCCTGGCAGTGTTCAAGGCCAGGTTGGACGAGGCCTTGGGTGACATGGTTTAGAGCGAGGTGTCCCTGCACATGGCAGGGGGGTTGGAACTTGATATCTTAAGGTCCTTTCCAACCCTAACTATTCTATGATTCTGTTAGTTTCAGAATCAAATTTAGATTAGTTTTTTTTCTTTTCTGCTTCCACCCTTGGTCCACATAAGGAAACAGAGATCACAAGTTTCAAAAAAGGGGGAAAAAGACAAAGCTTCCTGAGGCGTGGAAAGCAAAACTGGTAAAGAACATGAATTTAAAATCACTACTAAACATAGATTAAAAGTCTGCTCTCCCTTGATACCCAGAAAATACAGGAATAAGCCTCCCAATCAGGTAATACCTGAAATTTACAGTACATTGATGAGCAGTTACTCATAACTAACTCAGTAAGTTAATCTGAAATAACATCCATTTTCCATTAAATTGATAAGAGCATCACATTAGTGTGGCATCAGCTTTTGATTACTGCAAATGGACATTTCAAGATGAATGGATTTAATTTTTCAAGGTAATCAAAATGGCAGCACAGTACTGATACTTGGGCAGGTTCATATGATGTGCATTGTAATGAAGCACAAGGATTTTTCTAACAGCTGAAGTCATTCTTTTGAATTATCACCAAGCTAGGTAGGCCTCTAGAACCCCATCTAGTCCTTTGAAATTTGGTAAACATACAATTAAATGCCCTACATCTCCTTTACAGTGACTGCTTGAGCTTCGTATTTGCATCAGCCTAAGGGTATAGTCATAGAATCACAGAATAGTTAGGGTTGGAAAGGACCTTAAGATCATCAAGTTCCAACCCCCCTGCCATGGGCAGGGACACCTCACACTAAACCGTATCACCCAAGGCCTCGTCCAACCTGGCCTTGAACGCTGCCAGGGATGAAGCATTCACAACCTCCCTGGGCAACCCATTCCAGTGCCTCACCACCCTAAGAGGAAAGAATTTCCTCCTTACATCCAATCTAAACTTCCCCTGTTTAAGTTTTAACCCGTTACACCTTGTCCTGTCACTACAGTCCCTAATGAAGAGTCCATCCGCAGCATCCCTATAGGCCCCCTTCAGATACTGAAAGGCTGCTACGAGGTCTCCATGCAGCCTTCTCTTCTCCAGGCTGAACAGCCCCAACTTTCTCAGCCGATCTTCATATGGGAGGTGCTCCAGTCCCCTGATCATCCTCGTGGCCCTTCTCTGGACTTGTTCCAACAGATCCATGTCCTTTTGATGTTGAGGACACCAGAACTGTACACAATACTCCAAGTGAGGTCTCACGAGAGCAGAACAGTGGAAGGTTGTAGATTAATAATCAAAATACAGTTTTCCTATTACATCGTATTTTGATGGGTGAGCAATTGCTGCACAGGAAGAGGTCTGTGGCATGGTGTTTTATTTTTCTTTAAGCAATAGTAATCTTTCACTGATTACTTCTAACTTCTCTGCAAACTTCATTTTCAGAAGAATATTGTCTGCTCTTTTACGTGAACAAGAACCACACAACTATATTTTATGTGTAACTGCAGTGTGAACACCTTAGTAAATTAAATGCACTTAAGAGGACCCATCATACTTTCTGTAAATCACATTTACATCCATTTACATCACTGTATATGCTAAAAGAGGTGTCACAAAATAAGTTGGACAAGACTTCAAGTCTGTTTTGGGTTATTTTGGGGTGTGGGTTGGTGTCATCCCCCCTTTTAGCTTCTTGAGATCAATATTAAAAACTAAGTGTCAACTAAAAAAAGGGTTCTAATACAGCTCTTGTGATCACATTTTCTTCTTCTCCCCACATACAGAATGCTCTTCTGTTTATAGTGCCACCTTTACCCTAAGTACTTCAGTTGCAGCTCTTTATAACTGAGAACACTCAACTAGTGTTTATCTGATTATTCATAGGAGTCATGATAGCCCAGTTGAAGTATTGATAGCTATGTTAAGCATTAAATGCCATCAGTAAATTACTGAAGCATTAATAAGTGTAGTGCTGTATTACTTGCAACAAATACTGAAATCAAGACACATCAAGTTTTTCACAGGATAACTCTGTAAAGGGATACCTTCTTGATAGAGCAAAAGATCTCTACAGTAAGACCAACTCTGAAGAACAGTCACCAGTCACTGAAAGATGCTGCTGTGAGGAGCCTAAACTGATGTAATCTCAGAACTGAAACAACTAGACTGAGGTTGTACACCTCTTCACTTCAGCATGCTAGCCAAAAGGCTACCACTAATCACTAATAGTTAGGGTTAGAAGGGACCTTAAGACCATCTAGTTCCAACCCCCCTGCCAAGGGCAGGGATGCCTCACACTAAATCATGCCACTCAAGGCTCTGCCAAACCTGGCCTTGAACACTGCCAGCAATGGAGCATTTACCACTTTCCTGGGCAACCTGTGCCAGCACTTCACCACACTCATCACCGTAAAGAACTTCTTCCTGAACTTTCCCTGTTTCAGTTTAAACCCATCACCCCCTGTCCTGCTACAGTCCCTAATGAAAAGTCCCTCTCTAGCATCCTTACAGGCCCCCTGCAGGTACTGGAGGCTGCCCTGAGGTCTCCACGCAGCCTTCTCCAGGCTGAACAACCCCAGCTTTCTCAGCCTGTCTTCATATGGGAGGTGCTCCAGCCCCTGATCATCCTTGTGGTCCTCATCTGGACTTGCTCCAACAGTTCCACATCCTTCTTATGCTGGGGACACCAGAACTGCACGCAGTACTCCAAGTAGGGTCTCACAAGAGCAGAGCAGAGGGGCAGGATCACCTCCTTTGACCTGCTGGTCACACTCCTTTTGATGTAGCCCAGTATATATATTACATACATTCCTGAAAAGAGGAATTTTTAAAGTAAGGTGGTAAGTTCAGAGCACATACTCTCTTTTCCAAGGACGTAAAACCTACTACTTAATCAAAACGCCTGTTCTCTGCTTTAATCTTTACAGATTAAGATGCCTTCTTTGGTAAGTAAATCATGATAAAGAAGCAGTATGTGACAATAATCTTGTGAAAAGCAACCTGAAGTTTTCATAAATTCAAAGAGAGATTCACTAGATGAGAATGCCACAGCATAAGAAGTCAATACTGAAATACAGGTCAAAACAGAATTTATTCTTGCTTTAGTCTATAACAAGGATGTTCAGCAGCACTCAAATTACCAGTGCCTACCCAAGCACATGGAAACACTTAGCGAGTTTGTCCCTCCAACCTAACTGGTAAAAGTCAACAACTATCAGCAATACTAAACAAGTCACACTTCATATTTGTAAAGAAAAGTAGAGGCATCTTCCAAATTCCTCACTTCAACAGAGAGAGAAAACTCATTAGAGAAGCAGCTTACCAACCAACATTTGTGCAGAGTTCCTTAACACTGTAAGTAAATGTTTAGACAACTAACTCTACATGGTAATTATTTAAGGTCATATTTTTGCTTTGTTATGTTATTTTTACCAATTAAAAGCACGTAAAAAGGAACTGAACTGGAGAACTTAGTCTCTTGAGTTCAAACAAAAGTGCAAACTATTCGAAAAGTAACAAATCCCACTACATTCAGTATGTTTCCAGGTCAACAAAGTTTTTTGTCAAGTAAAGTACTGATCACAGAAACACAGAATCCCAAGGATTGGAAGGGACCTCAAAAGATCATCTAGTCCAACTAATGTTTACCTCTTCAAGAACTGCACTGTTGTAACCACAAGTTGTCAAGTGTCATGCTCATTTTCGCAAAGATTTTTTAAAACTAGAAACATTCCTCTAGGAAGTCAGGCTTAATCAGGCTTTGAATGGGATGCAAAGCCTAAGAGAAAGTCACCATTATGTTGGGATTTAATCATCTTCATTTACAAGATGATTAATTACAAGTTTTGTTATCCTCTGACTGAATTCAGATGTCTTTATGTTTTCTCCATATAAAAGTGACATGGCTGCAGCCTTCCTGTGCCCATTTAGTTATATCTTAGTTCCAGACTTTTACATGTGGCACAGTTATCTAACTGCAACATCATCTTACAGCAATTTCAGCCTCTCTGTTTCTAAAATGTCTACCATCTATGCAGTCTATAAACGTTACAGCCACTGGAAAAGTAAGAGCTACAAGGCAAAAGAAATACATTATACACCAACTGCTTTTATTTAATTTCAGAAACCGTTCACAAGATGGTAGAAAAAAAACAAAAACAAAACCAAACCAAAACCCAAACTTACAACCACTTCTAATTTACTCTTCCATTGTTCCCAGTCAGCTCTAAACCCATTATGTGCAAAGCCCATTGACCATGCATCTAAGATAATAGATACAGGCTATAAAATTCTTTATTCTATTTGTAGCAGCTTATGCAGGTGCAGCCAAATACCAAGCCTCAGGACAAATTGTACACAAACTTTACAATGTAGAGTTTGAATTTAAAAATGAAACTTAAAATTCTACACAAAACTGGTAAAAATCAAGCACAGATATGAAGCCAAACTTAAGATCCATGTGAAAAGAAGTCTTATCTTCCTTTCAAGTGCTTTATTCTGCTACACACTCAAAATGAAAATGTAAGCTTGTGGTTAGTTTAAATTACACTCTGTAGATACTATAGACCAATTTAAAAGTTACACATACAGCAACAGATGTCCATTGGTTCATCTGGATTACTTATACAATCCAGCTGGATTGCAAAAAACAAGTCAGGCAAAATTTGAAATAGAATCCTTGTGCAACTTTTTAGACAAATGTTTACTGATGGGCACACTGTACCCCAGGTCCATGATGGCTGCTTTCTTCATCAGAACTATCATTATAAGCTTCACGTCTCTGGCCACCACCTGAACCACGAGTGGTATCAAATTCCTGAAGATCTACCTCTTCTGCATCACCAATTACATTGGGAAATTCTGGTCTAGCTGGCAGAAGATCTTCAAGTTCCTGCCCCAAAAGAAGAAGTGTATTCAGTACTGCATGTACAACTGCTAAAATAAAGCGGCCAGTTTCCCACAGCTTCAAGACTTCCCCTCACTGGAGGTTTGGTTCAGAAATGACAAGCCGATATAAAACCTGACAGGTATTACTTATTTAAAATTACCAAAAGTATTTGTATCTACTGGAAGACACCACTTAAGGAAAACCCACAGCTCCACGTATCAACACAAGGTGCTATCAGTAAATACAGCTGCATTCTGAAAACTTATCACGCAGCAGCAAGAAGATTCTTCCTCCTGCCTTCGTCTGCCTAGCATCTGTACAGCTCTTAAAACACAGCTTCCATAAATCAACATTTCAGTGGGTATGTTCAAGTTATGTGTTGCCCATAAACTATGGTGAAAGAATTACACTTGCATCTAAATTTAAGCACTGAAAGCAAGCATGTGAGGTATCCCACACATGCTTTGCACATACTGTCAAATAAGACTACGGTACCTGTGCCGGTAAAACTACTTACTGAAAGCTTTTCTGGGCTAATCCAGTTATTTTCGGGAAACTGAACGTCAAATTTAATGTAAAGATCACCCTTCTCAAAAGGATTACGATACTGTGGCATTCCTTCACCTCTGACTACACGAACACAACCTGCAATTCAAAGAGAAGTAAGCAAGTGAGGGCTCTTCAGAACAATTCTTTATACAATCTTCATTTCTCTAGTCTAGGTTCAGTTAACAGGACAAAAAGAATGGGATTAAATTTTAAAGAATCACAAAAGCATAGTTAGAGAAGTCTCATCAGGTCAAGCTTACCTGGTTCAATTACTTTTCCAGGAGGATATTTAACCACAATTTGACGTCCATCAAGGTGCTTAAACGTGAACTGAAATCCACACAGTGCTTCAACTAGTCCAATCTTGTGTGTCATATGCAAGTCATTCCCATCCCGCTGGAACACCTACAACACAAAAATCTGGGGATGCATTTTCTAGTACCATAAGCATATCCCCATGAGATTCATCATTTAGGATTATTATTTATTCTTAAAATTCAGAGCCAGAGCAACAGCCTTTGTACAAAGTTAACTTGATTCTGTTAATTCAAATAGCACAGTATTCTTGGAAAGTTTCTGCCTGATCCTTATCATCCAAGACAAGGCAAGCCATACTACATAGTATGAGGTAAGGTTCAAACAAGGAGGCCAGTACAGCAGCAGTGCTCTCTTAACCCCAAGATCTTCCATACAAGCAATCTATGAACAAAAATTAAAACAGTTTGACATCACTTGCCCTTCACTGGAGTACAAAATCCACATATTTGTTTCTCAACATCTCACTAGTTATCATTCACACCTGCTTCAGCTAGCTTCATCTACAGCAGGGCTTTGATCAATTAGTCCACAGCTGTCATGAGCAGTCTTTAAGCCATTATCACTCAGGAGTCTTAACCAGAGTAAATCTAAGCTTTATCCACTGGCAGAACCATGACTCCCAGCATCAAGGGAAATTAAGAACACTGAAAGCTTCACTAGAAGTCAGACTAACTTAATATGACAAGTTACGGTATTTTTCAGAACTGTTAATATTGTAAAACTAGATGTAGTTCAGTAGAAGACTAGAACAGAAGTGGCATCTACCATCTGGAATCTGATGCCATCATGAACCTTTGACTGCTCTGTATGCTTACAGATGGTCTTTCCCTTATCCTAGTCAAAATCAACTGCGATGACATATTTCAACCCGTATTACAGAAGAGAGAAGAGAGGAACGTGTAAAGAGCTATGCAAAACTAACAGACAAATCAGCAGTCTTTGGCACGGGTCTGAAAAGCTTACAAAATACGTACTTTTCAGATAACCAACATTATATCCTTCATACATGACTGGAATTTAAATTTGCACTCAATGCTATTTTTTGTCACAACAGAATTTCCCGACACCACTTTCTGTTCAACATTTTTCCCAGAGTATAACAATTTCTTATTTTGCCATAGTTATACCTGGCCTTTCTAAACAAAAGCATCAGAAAAAAAGGAAAAAAAAATAAAAACTGCAAAGCAGCAGCAGTCACCTCAACTCTGCCCTAAGGGAGTCTTAACACAGGAAAAGGTAACTTGCAGTACTTATTTCAAAAGTGCTGTGTATATATTACAGAATATAGTAAGCATAAGCCTTAACAAACTACTATAAAATAATCACGTTTCCTTGTTCAGTTAGGCGAATCAGTAACATCACCACTCTGATGTATTTCCAGAACCACAACAGCAGAGACAGAAAGGACCATCTGAGGATTTTAAAAGGAGTTCCCTGCCATGTCACAAGACACTGAAAACAAAGCAACACTTGGCATCTGTTAGTGTCAAAAGCAAAGCACATTGAAGGTAACATCCTGAATGGCTCTTCACAATGTCCACTGTACCAAAGTCAGCCTGAGCTGATCTGAGAAAGCTACCCTTTATTAGCATGAGGAAACACCAGAATCTGCATGCACTCTGGCTACAGACTTGTGAAGTTTTTCTGGCTCACCATGAAAACCACATTACTAGCTATAAATCTATTAAAAGCTATTCAACATCTCTCCCATAGCTGCAACTATATTAATTATTTTAAACGAACATCCATCTACATTAATACTGAAGACTAGGATAAAAGGCATTTAAAATACAAACTCAAAAGCATTACCTCATTCTCCTTTTCTTGGAGTAAGAGGACAATATCACCTGGTTCCACACCTGGAGCCTGATCTGCTTCTCCACTGAATGTAATTCTTTGCCCATGCTTCATGCCTTTGTCTACATGGACTTCAAGTATTTTTACCTCTTTGATCACCTTCTTCCCTTCACACTTTTTACAGCGGTCTTTTTCATTAATTACTTCACCTAAAGAACGACAAATTCTGCATTTGGAGATTTCCACATAATTGAATCTGATTCTGAAAAGAAACTCATTTATAGTAGACTAAGGAATTCATGCAATATGCAACACAACTAGTGATTCAGATGTTTTATGAATTCCTCACAAGAGGAAAGCCAAGCTCGATTTACGCTGTCTGGGAGAAGGGGAATTAAAAAAAAACAAATGGGGTGAGGGGAAGAAATACAAAGATATACTCAGTTTGAAAAGTGAGAGTGCTTTAGAGAAAGGCAAAACAAGACCTTGCCTACTGCTTCTAGTATTCCTTAAGTCTGAATTTAACTCCAGTATCCTTACCATTCAATTTACAGCTCTTAAAAAACAAACACCTACTTTTCCATTCATTGTTATGCTAGAGGATGACAGCTATAAAAGAAAGGATGAAGCCAAAACCAAACTGAAGCACCTCCCCTCCCCCTTAAAAGTCACAATAAATTCCAAGTTCTTTCAATGAATTTAAGAAGCTTAGTTCCAGTTTTGTTAACAGTCAAAAAAGGATTATCAGGTTCTGTTCACTGATAGTCCCATTTTCCAGTAAACCACCACCACGTACTATGGAGATGCAGTTAACAGAAGCAGAGGCTTGCATACAAAATGGGGGCAAGATCCGTGGTCAAATCAGTTTCATGCAAAAGCATAATATGAAAATTTTCCCATGGAAGGGATCTAACATTTTCTGACACATAATGAAGTTGACTTTTATACTCTTAAAGCTGAACAGTTTTTCACACTGTCTGTCACCTCTGGCAAGGCAATTACTTTTTCCAAACTGAAGAATGACTACCAGAATAGCTTAAATTCTCTGTTCTACCTCATCTTTATTTTTCAAGTAAGCAATTGGCTTTCTACAGAGTAACCAAATATGAGGCCACATGCACCATGCAGTTTCAGTACACATCCAACACTGCTTTTAAGTGCTAGAAGCAGATGCACTCCGCATAAAATATTAAACCTGCCAGCTTAAGCCACCTTTCTGTGAAACAAAGCAATGCATTATGATGCAGCTGAAACTACTAAATATGTAGGTTAGCTATGTAAACCGTAAAAAAGACAGCCAAAGACAACATCTCTTATGAAATGTTTTGAGTAGTCAGAAAACACAACTCTAACTTCTGAGTAGTGTGAAGAGTAAAATCACCCACAATGCAGCAAATTGCAGAAGACGTAAAAAAGGAATTGCACAGTGCAGATCACGTGCTGAATTAGCTCCTCCAAACACAACCAATTCAGAAAAAAGTATCTTCTTAATTTGAAGAAACTAAAATCCAACTTTAGGTTTCCATTTTCAAGCTTAAACTTCTCCTTGGATGTTAGGAGACCACAAAAAGATAAAGTTTCTAAAATAAGATCTTGGGTTTTACTGTAACAGTAATAGCAGTAAGTAATATTAATATCTAAGTGGTTTTAACCCCTACTGTTCAAGCTTCCAGACTGCTTTTCAGTATGTTAAAAACTGTAATTCTTGCTGTTCTTCCAAGTAAAATGGTTTCTCCATGTTGACATCAGACTGAGACCTAACTGATTAGATGGGAGCAACATGGCCCTGGATATATTCCTCCTGAGATTTAATCAGGAGGTTGAATCCAAGTAAATGTATTTAGTAACACAGAATAACTTGTCCTACCTTCTCCATTGCAGTCAGAACATACAGACTGCATCTGCTGAACCATTCCAGGAGCCAGCTGTCTGATCATGATACGTACACCTCTACCCCGGCAAGCATTACATTTCTGAACGGCTCCAGCCTTCCCTCCCTGCCTAGAATAGAAAGCACCAGTTGCATGAAAAGTAACTTCCCCTTGCCCCAAAATACAGGACCAAAAAACCCCTACATCAGTAGGTTAAACATGCCTAATAGTACTGCCAAGTATAATTTAGGTTCTTTCCTCCCTGCTTCCCCCCCCCAGAAAAAGCCCTTGCATAGTTCCAGTTCCATCAACAATGCCACTCAAGCTTAACAATTTTCTGGTTTGAAAGCAGGCTCCAGTCAGTCAAATACCAACAGAGATCTGAAATAGGAGATGCTTCATTACACTATATGAAAACACAGTACCTAGAGAACTCAAAACTATAAACAAACTTACCCGTTACATGCACTACAAAGGACATTCTTGCTAAGTTGTAGTTTAGTTGTCTTGCCATTATACAGATCTTCTAAAGAGACTCTACAAAATAAAGCATTTCTCCTACATTATCATTTTAACAACTTACTTTCCCCATGTAATAAGAATAGTTGCCTAGGACAAATCTAAAGAAAAACAGATTTTCTTCATAAAAAAGACCATATCTGCTATTAAAACAGAATTTTAAAGCACCATTTCAGCTTTCACAAGGAGTCATTAAAAATTATTGCATACATACGATTATACACATGTAATTAGGAACACAGAAGAAACCAGACAGGATTGCTTGTGCTTCTCAATAGGATACCAGCTTATCTAGCAATTTTGGGCTTATTAGTCACAGTTGATTTTTTGTTTGTTTGTTCTACCATGCAGCTTAGAAAACCACCCCTCTAAGACAGTCGTGACAATATTTACAGCATGCATACATAAGAATACATACAGAATACTTACTATTGCATTGGGCTTTCCGCAAGAATGTTTAGAAGGGAGGGCTTAGCACGTCCCTAACAGCCACTCAACTCTTTAGATGTGTTCATGTTTCTTTTTTTTTTTTTTTACAAGTTCTTGAATACACTATAAAACTCCAATAACATTCATATATTGATAGGATATTTATGAGCCCATTTAGTATTTCTCTTAAATCGATTTGTTAGTGGATAGAAATTTCAACTCCATGTATTGAGAAAAGGTTGTTTGTGAACATCAATGCCAGGTGACAGCAAACCCAAAGCTAATTAATGAGATAGCATGCAGTACCAGCTACTGAACTAAGCAAGTATGTGAAAGTTAATACACTTTACCAAGCATGGCTTGACAACCACAAAAAAGATAAAGCTTTACTCAGAAAGAACTTAGAAAGGACCTGATCAGCAGGCAAAAAAGCCAATCATGACTGTAAGCAGAGATCTACAAAACCCAATTAGACGTGATATTCAAGCATGGCTCTAAAAAAAAAAAACAACCCAACAACAAAAAACCCAAATCAAACCAGCCACACATGCTTTTCCATTAATTATCCATTTCTACTTCAGTTCCAGCTGGTATTATGCTATAAATGCAAGTCAACTTAAGCACTTCCAGAGCCTTAGTACCTCTGCTTTCCTAAGAATCCAGCTAATGAGCAATACTTGACTACTGTATACTTTTTCAGATTAAAATTTCTGAACATAGTTAAGGAGCAACACCAAGAAAATACTGCTAACAATGTATATACAGACTAATAACCAGGTAAAGTATTACGTATTCTGTAAGGGTAAGTAAGTTACTCAAGTTGACTGCCTTCTGGGCTACACACGACATGCAGGTCCGAAAAGTAGGTGCAGACCACAGATTATCTGAACTATGAAGCATATAAAAAAATATAATTAGCAGAGTCAAGTACTGATCAGGAAAGCCTGAAATTACAAACTGCAGCATCAAGATACTCACTTGAGCGGATGCATCATATCTTCTCCTCTTCTTCTACCATTACGACTTCTGCTCTGACCACCCATGAAATTGAACAATCCACCACCAAAGATATGGGAGAAAATATCGTCCATTCCACTGCTTCCACCACTACCTTCTCGAAGGCCCTGTTCTCCATATCTATCATATAACTCACGTTTCTCTGGATTTGACAATACTTCATAGGCAAAACTTATTTCTTTGAACTAGAAGAGGAACAGAGTCAAAACAGTGAACGATAATTTAGAACTTCAAGAAAGCATTTTACTACCGTTTCTTGCCCAGCATGAATATCCATTTAGTAAGTTATACAACAGAGCAGTTTTCTACCTTCATTCTAATATGCAAGACTTAAAAGTCAAACTTGGGCTTACTGTGTTACCTCTTTATCATAAAATATATCATTTTATGGCAAAACTTTTTTGACTTTGTTTTTTACTGTGCCTAGCACAAGACAGTTTTCTTACAAACAACAACAAAAAAATCCAACTAGAAAACTCCCAAGTACACAAGAGTGCCTAAGATTTGTGCAACCTACTAAAATGCATATTCATCTGCTTGTCCTCAGACCAAATGAGTACCTTTTTAGTCATCTCTGCTCACCTCTAAGCAACCATTAGACGTCAGTTCTGTTAGAGAATCAGCTGAGTCAACTTAATGGGTATTTTTTAATTACTATTAGCATAACAAATCTAATTCAATCTCCCCACACATCTACTTGTTTTATGCTGCAGCAGTTTCTCGTACCTCAACACATACATTCTTCCATGTTGGAAAAACTTGGAAAACTGACTATCTTTCCCAAATACCCATGTGGATGCCAATGACAACCAACATCACCTCAGCAGATGAAAACAGACTATTTTCCCTCAGCAACCAATTTGACTCAGTCACCTGCTGCATTTTTTCACAAGGTACGCTGGTAGATTTTGAGGTTGGGAAGAAGTAGACAAGACTACATTCCCTCTCACAGTTATTTTCAACAACTTGTAACACCACCTGTATTTGGTTCCTTGGATGCTATTGTAATAGCAAGCATAAGGAGTTAAAAAAAAAAAAAAAAAAAAAAAGAAGTCTTACTTTGTCTCCTGCATTTGGATTCTTATCGGGATGGTATTCCTTGGCCAGCTTCCTGTATGCCTAGTTGAAAGAGGTACAAAAGTAGTTTAAATACTGATTAATCAGTACTTTTCTGACAACTCAGCAGTGTCTTTAGGAAGAAAGAAAATCCTAATAAAGCAAAGTCAGAAAATTTGCATTTTGAAATCATTCATACATTGAAATGCTGACATACATAAAAAATTCTGACATTGTTATATGCATAAATTAGTTGCACTTGCATTTAAACACAACTACATCACACAATAGCTAGAAGTAGTTTTCCTGCTTATCTTCATTAACTTATAGGAAGAATCACATTGGACTTTCATGAAAATTATTTACTCTACAGAAGCTATTTAAAATCTACAATGCAATTTAAGTTTCAACCCATTTGGCTCTCACCTCAATCACAGCAACACATTAAGAACAAAATGGCTGCCTCAGCTCCTCACTGAACCCTATCAGTCAATCCTCAACACACATTTTATTCTTCCTTACCTATCAATAACTGAAGATTTATTCTCACTTTGAACTAAGTATATGAGTTACACATGCAGAAGTGTACAGATCACTGCTTTTATTTAACTTCACTGTTGTAAAGCAGCAGGAGATATTGCAGCTCAATCTCCAGAAGAGATTTTTCAGAATGCTCTTTTTTGACCAGTTCTTTAACTCTCAGGACCATCGCTTTCTCCACAGAAATACTTCATTCATTTTGCTTATGCTTTAGGGGATCAAAGCAAATAACAGGACAGGCAAAGGTTTTTCCTACAGTTTGAGTTTATGGCAGCAAAGACCTCAGCTCTTCCCTCGCTCCACCTCAACACCCCCCCAGTAACAATCAGTGGACAGATATTAATAAATTACATGGTATACAGTCTGGTTTTTAGATTACACATATAAAAAAGCTACACTGATAAAATTGTGAACAACTGAAACACTGATTCTTACAACGGATTTTTCAAAAGCTCTATTTCTATAGAACTGAGCACCTAAACTATCTCTTTAGGACTGCAACATTAAGAGAGCTTTAGACAAAAAGCTTTACAAAGCTCATAACTTTCCATTTTGTACTGGAACAAGTAAGATTCCTTTTTTGCATCTTCATAATTACTTCTCTTTATTAATCATCTTGAAATACTCTGTACGTCTGCATGCATTCAAGAAATAGTTTTATAAGGAACTAATAAAACCCCAGAACATTGCAATTACAAGCCAAGTATTCTAAATCATGGTAAGCACAAAACCCCAAAATTATAGGTCAAATTGCCCATCAGTAACAGAACATAATCTCCCACAAATGTACATATTCTGTAATAAGTGTGTTTCCCCACATATTTTAAGGATTCTGTGCAATCAAAAACAATCAGCACCAAGCCCTAAAAATTAAAGTGAAAACCTATGTAACATTATCTAATCAGTTAAAAAGGAGTTTGCATGATGATCTTTAAGAAAAGCAAGCACTCGTGTCTTTGCTGATAACAGCATTCAAATTCAGAGAAATTCTTAAGACTAATCATGCCCAAAAGGACGCTACCATTAATCAGAAACAGCCTACACTGGCACAACTTCAATAAAAGTAAAACTCATCAACTTCTCATCCTCTTTTGACTGACCTATTACCTATTTGTTTTCACTTTTCTATACTATCATATAGATTAAAATATATAAGAATAGATGAACTTCTTGCCGTTGCAGGCAGTTGGAAACCTTACATTCCTTGGTATGGCTAATCTATAGCAAATTAATATTGAGCAGTACAAGTTATCCGAATGGAAAACTGCTGTCAGTTTTTCATTCTTACAGGATATGGATACCTTCAAGAGAATTCAGCAAGAAGGAAAAAAAAAAAAGTTCTACTTGACCGTGTTTATTATACAGCACCATCCTCTCACTGCATGCCTTCCCCCTATTTCAACACTGCTATTGCCCGCGCCTGCACGAATTAGGCTGCCACATGCATGCTGGGTAACGCAGAGCTGTTAGTATCAGCACCACCCATCAGCGGAAGCAGGTCACTGCTAGTAAACTGTCTAGTTAATTCTCCTTCCTCACGTGTAAATGGCCATTAAGTCCTCCCAGAAAAAAAGTTGTTCCTACATTACAGAAAGCAATGGACGCAGTGAATTGTTGTTCTGATGCCCCGGCTCCCAGTTTTCACCTGGCTCCTTTGTTTACCTTACGGAGTCGCTTTCGCAAGGGAGGGATCAAATACATGAGCAAAAAGAAAACCAACCGAGGCCCACACATGTAGCAGACAATGGCTCCACTACTAATGAAGACTTATACGCCCAGCCTTCACTGCTTGGGAAAGGACGCTGCACTGCTGGGACGGGGCGCGCGGCGCCCGAAGCCAAGCGGGCGCCGGCGGTGCCGGGCCAGTGGCAAGGGCAGGCCCCGCTGCGTCCTCTCCCGCCGGTCCTCTCTCCTGAGGCGTTGCCCGCGGCCTACCCCGCTCCGCTGGCGCCTGCCGTCCGCCAGGACCCAGCAGCCCCGCGGCGCGGCCTACCTCGGCTGGCTGCAGCGGCCCCAGGCGTCTTCCCCCTGCGGCGCACTCTCTCCCCCCACAAGGCCTCAGCCGGGCAGGACGCAGCTTTCACACCCCTCGGCCCCGCTCACCAGGTCGGCCCTGGGCCGCCCACCTCAGCTGCCCCGGGGGACCCTGACCGGCGAACCCACCCTCGCCGCAGCACTGCCGCCCGCTCTGCCCGGGCGCCGCCCCCGCCCCTTCCCCGCACCTTCTTGAGCTCGTTGTCGGAGGCCCCGGGCGGCACCCCTAGGATGTCGTAAAGCTTCGTGTCGGCCACGTTCGCCATGACAACAGTGGGCGACGGGCGCGGGCCGGAGCAAGCCTAGAAGCGACGATGGCGAGACCGACAGCAGGACGAAGCCGCCGAACGTCACACGCAGACGCCTTACGTCACCACGCCGCGACGCGGGAGGAGCCAGCCCGCCCTTTCTCTTCACCTTTCGGGGGTGCGACCCCACCTCCTCCGCCCACTTTGGGCACCTGACCCAGTTCCTGCGCGGGGCGGCAGGGGGCGCTTAGGGAGGACAGAGGTTTGTGCTGCTACCGGTGACGGCCGCTGCTGGAGGCGGCAGCGGCTGAGGGGAGAATGAATGATTGGGATAAATCTCCCAAGAACTCGCGAACAAAGTTTAAATCGCCAAGCAGGAATTCTTCACTGCGGCGCCGGAGACATGGGAGATCTCTCCTCCTAGCGTGTCTCATCCGAACCTCAAACAGACTGTGGCTATATTGTTGCTTAACGTGCATATTATTAACCATCATACATATTCACTAACCATCCGAGAACCGCTTTATGTAATTCCACGCCCATTTTCACATGCACACAACAACGTGATAGTGGTCTTTTGGAGGTCGTTTACTTCTTCCAACAATCTTCATCACTTCTGGCAGTCTTTGAAGCATGCGCAGTAGATAATGCTCACACCAGCTTGATTGATTCGGTAACACCAAAAAAAAACCTGGGGGTGCTGGTCGATGAGAAAATGAACATGAGCCGGCTTCAGTGTGCGCTCATAGCCCAGAAAGCCAACTGCATCCTGAGCTGCATCAGAAGGAGTGTGATCAGCAGGTTGAGGGAGGTGATCCTGCCCCTTTATTCTGCTCTCGTGAGACCTCACCTGGAGCATTGTGTGCAGTTCTGGTGTCCTCAACATAAAAAGGACATGGGTCTATTGGAACAAGTCCAGAGGAGGGCCACGAGAATGACCAGGGGACTGGAGCACCTCCTGTATGAAGACAGGATGAGAAAGTTGGGGCTGTTCAGCCTGGAGAAGAGAAGGCTGCGTGGAGACCTCATAGCAGCCTTCCAATATCTGAAGGGGGACTATAGGGATGCTGGGGAGGGACTCTTCATTAGGAACTGTAGTGGTAGGACAAGGGGTAATGGGTTAAAACTTAAACAGGGGAAGTTTAGATTGGATATAAGGAAGAAGTTCTTTACTGTTAGGATGGTGAGGCACTGGAATGGGCTGCCCAGGGAGGTTGTGAATGCTCCATCCCTGGTGGTGTTCAAGACCAGGTTGGATGAGGCCTTGGATGATATGGTTTAGTGTGAGGTGTCCCTGCCCATGGCAGGGGGGTTGGAACTTGATGATCTTAAGGTCCTTTCCAACCCTAACTATTCTGTGATTCTATGATTCTAACATTGCAGACATAATCATCCTGTCCTTCTATTTATCGTGTAGCTTATGTGCAGCCCATCCTGGACATCTGCTAGTCTCAGGTACTCTTTATCTACACATCCTGTTTTTCTATCCTGTTTTTCTCACACTTGTTTTTGTACTAAGGTCATAAGGACCTAAAACTACGTCAGCTACAACAGTTTATCTTATACAAGGATTCTCATTATGTTCTCTAACTGCACGCTATTTCTTTTTTTTTTCTGTGAAATGTACACCTCAGTTATTTTCCATTGCTAGTGTTACATAGCCATCAAACTTAATGTTACTTAGAACTGATGCTACTTATTTACAAAGGTTTTTTTTTCATTTTGTGCCTCCTTGTCTCAAGAAGCCAAGGGGAGGGGTGGGAGGAAGGTACCGGGAAGGGGCAGATGGACGGGGCAGGCTGAGGGATCAGGCTTGAGGGACTGTGTGCTTGCATGTCCTGGGCCATGGCTCTCGCCCTTACTGCTGACCCAGCATGGCAACAGAAGGGCACTGTGCATGAGAACAGGATGCTTGGCTTTCTTCCCCATCATCTTGAAGCCTGAAATCCCACTGCTTGCGTGTGCCCCCAGAGCCTTCCACCCAGTGTGCCTTCTCCTGGCTCCCAAAGTATGTCACTGAGGTTTGTAGGGCCTTGCCAGCCTGCCACCTCACCCTAAGCACCATGCATTTTTCTTCAGGATGTATTGCTAAGGCTTTGGTAGTTACAAATAGCATTGGTATGCATCTGCTCCATGTTTGCCTTTTGCTCCACTTCTGGGATCTTAAAGCACTAGTTCCCATGCCAGGCCTGAAGTGATTCACAGACACAAAGTCCCAGGGCCGTAGCTAGACTCCACTTTCGTCAGGCAAATAAAAAGCTGGGTTGTGTTTAATTAGAGGTTTGTCTCTTGAAGCCGGGCCAGGAGAGCAGCTGCAGAGCTTTCCTCAAGCATGGTCTCTTGGTCATGAACTGCCCGTTGGGCAGGGGCTGCCAGAAGGCTCTGGAGCTGCAGCAGGTGCCTGGCTGAGGAAGATGGGGTGAGATCTCCGAAGGGATACACAACGAAAACCAGCTTCCTGCCCCCTCTGTGGGCAAGTCCAGGGCATACTTCCTGAAGGGTGCTCCCTGAGGAGGAAGAGGAGGAATAGAGGAGGAGGAGGAGGAGGAGATGAGCAAGGCTGAGCCATGCAGAAAGTCTCCTAGGAATAGATTGGTGACCTGGTGTGTGAGAGAGCAGAAAAGGCTCTTTGAAGTGATTAATGGATTTGTGGGGTAGAAATTTGTATCTGCCCTTTGCAAAGAGATCTGGGTGCTCAAAAGCTTCTTCCTGTTAAATAAGGACTTTTCATTTCTAACTCTTTCACACAGCTTGTGGTTGCAATTGCTCTGTCGGAAAATGCATTCTGAAGCTGATGACTTCTCAGCTCCTTCTTAGGCTGGTGTTTATGAGGCCCTAAATTTCATTGTTGTGTTTATTCAGTCTGGTGTAATCAAATTCAGTAGACATCTATAATATCTGCCTATGGTGTTGCAGGTGTGGCAGCGGTCAAGAACTTCAAAGATAATGAAGGTTAGTTTTGCCCTGCTAGTGGCAGGGCGGAGAACAGCTACTGGAAAGATAGTCCCATGGACTGCAATTACTAGTCTGGTTCAGACATGCACAGAAAAAAAATCAGAAGAAGTATGTTTCTTTGGTTTTTTTTTCAGAGACTGTATATACAGCATTTGGTAACTGCATGATTTAACCTATGTGGCTAAAGCCAGTAAAACTTCACAATTTGGTTTGCCTGTGTTCTGTATTACTTGGCTTCATCTTTTATGTTGGCAAATCTGAATTCATCTACTCTAAGAACTGTCAGGCATGAACACCTGGCTTGACTGTCTCGGACTGTGGGATTGTGCTTGCTTACAGATTGATATGTTTCTAGAGAACTTTTTTTTTTTTTTTCTGTTGTTGTTGTTGTACAGGGTTTTTGTTTTAGTGGGAAATCAGGTAGGAAGTGTGTGGAGGAGCACTTCTTTGCCCTACAATTCAGACGCATAGTTTCAGGACCTGAGCAAAATCAGCAAGATAGATATAAGCAGTATTTAAAGTATCATAGGATAGCATTTATAGGTGTCTTTATATTAAAAAAAAAATAATCTAAAGATCTGAGAAGGTTGAGCTAACTCAAATCAGTGTGGTGTCATTCATATCTCTGCCTGTAGATGAAGTTCACCAAAAGTATGATTCAGCTCAGACACCTGTCCTGTGAGCTGAGGGGCTCCTTTGCAAGCCAGAATGTGAAGCACCAGATAGCTGGGTAGTGGGAATGTAGGTAAATTTGGTGTATCAGCTTGAGCCCAAGTGGAGGAGGCAGTTCAAAAGCAGTGTTTGTATACTTTCTTCTCCGTTGCCAAAATATTGTTGTCACATCAGGCCTGTTTTAGATTTTACACAACCAAACCATGCAGTATGTAATAAGAAAAATCCTCTGGGATGAAATTCCACATTTTATTTTGAAGTGGAGCTAAAGAATCACAAGCTTGGATGATTACCTTTTTGTTGAATTAAAATGCAGATGAATAGCAAGTTAGAGTTTTTTTCTTTCTGCATAATGCATTTACCATTGAGTTGTGGGTTGTACTGACAGAACATGTTAGGCATGCAGCTGAAGTGGTGTGTCCTCCCCCGCTTTTTTTCTTAAAAATTGCAGATTGTCCTTGGCTTTCTGTATGTCTTTTTGTTTTTTAATTATTTTCCCCTTCCTCCTCCAGATAAGAGGTTTTCATTCAGTTTGTAATACTACTGTTACACACTGATGAAAATCAGTTACCATATAAAGTTTAGCTTGTTTTTAAATGGACTGCACAATTCTCAGCTCTATGTGGTACTGTTTTGGCCTCACACAGGCACTAAAAGGGATCATTCAAATTCAGTTCTTGTTTCAGACCTTTTTTTGAATTCTTTATGTGAAACAAATTTAATTTCATTTTTAAGATGAAGCATTTTACAATGGTTCTTTAGAAACCAAGTAAGTACTGATTATGTTTATCACTGGAGAATTGGAAAGGATCTGTTTCATGTTACTGCAAAAGAAAAATAACCCCCTTCCTTTAAGTTTATTTATGAAGTTATTTCACATGTTTAAGATGGTCTCATGAAAACATAAGCAGGTGGCACCGACTCCTGCTTAAACCTAATACTATATAATCAAGTTTAGATTAAAAAAAAAAGTGCTCTTTTTAAGTACTCGTGAAAAAGAATGCAGTTGCTCTGACCAAATTACAGAGCCTACATGGCCATTGCTTTGAACCTTTTTGATATCAACTTTCGTCAAGTAAGGCAGCTGGTGTATTATGCACAGTGTCTGCTTTTTAGAGTTTTATAACTGTGGAAAGAAAGCAAATCACTAAAGAACAAAAAACCAGAAACTTTTAGGCTAGTTAACTGAAGATCATGTTAGGAAGCGGGCAGCTGTCTGCTGGCACGTGTAGAAGGCACAACAACCAGGACATGTATGCTAGCCAGCTGTCCCCTTGCTGGTCAGGAAAAGCAGCCTGCCTGCCTGCCCCTGCCCCTGCCCCTGTTCTTCTGACCAGGGAAGCACGCTGGAGGCTTATGTTACAGTCAGAACAACAGGTTCATTTTATAGTCCTGCCCCAGCTGTAGTGATGAAACTCAGGGCTGCCTGACAGGTACCTCTGCAAAGCACCAGTAACACGAGTTGCATACCTTATTCCTTTTGCCCTTTCCTGGTTCTCATTTTTGCTGTCCTTACACCTCTGTTTTTCCACCCCACTCTCCTCCCAGACAGTCAACCCACCCCCAGTTACTTATTCCCCACTGATCCCAGTTTTGTACATGTGTAGGCAGATTGGGATTACTTAGAAAACCTCAGCCTTATATGGTATTACTGATATGGTTACCGAGGTGCTGTTGACCTTGCATGACTTATGTCACTAAGAGGTCCATAGTAGTCCCTTTCAACCATCTCTCATATCCGTTAATTTCTCCTGTAAGTGCCCCTTAAGCACTGGTGTGATCCAGCCACCCTTAGAGCACTGTATGTGACTTTTGTCACCATCTCGTAATGTTATTTTTAATTCCTAGTGATATTTTCTCATTTCATGTCTGGTAGCTTTCCACATCTTGCTCAATTAACTGCATCTCATGCTGAAACCTAGTCAGGGGCCTGTCATTCACTTGCAACCCTAACTGAGCATAGCTGATAGAAACATAGAATATTATAAATAATATATTTAAAATATAATCTGAATTGACTAAAATTTCCTTTTAACAGAACGCTATGAATTTTTTCATTAAAATGAAAGTAGGTATCAGTGAAGAGGGGAACACTGGCAGGTAGCAAGCTGAGAAGACTGTACTGTAGCAATCAGTTAAGGAGAAGGGAGATAGCTTAAGGGACTTTCCTTCTAGTTAGCAAGAACTTACGGGTTCCACAGTTTTAAATGCCAAGTTACACAGGCAGTTAGGCTTTACTAAATTTTTCCATCTGAAGGATATGTGCAAATCTTCTTTTCTTGCAAGTGGAGTGTTTTGAGTTTGGATCTAGGTTTTGGGATTTTGTGTCAGAGATCATAGAGCAATAAGGGCGAAGGGAAAGATGTTTAATTTCCCTCTCACTAAAGAGACTGTGTGATCAACAGTGTTTAGTGTTATGTGTAGAACTTTTTGAAAATTGCAAGGGGATCATAGAATCATAGAATAGTTAGGGCTGGAAAGGACCTTAAGATCATCCAGTTCCAACCCCCCTGCCATGGGCACGGACACCTCACACTAAACCATGTCACCCAAGGCTCTACCCAACCTGGCCTTGAACACTCCCAACAATGGAGCATTTGTCACTTTTGTGGGCAACCTGTGCCAGTGCCTCACAATCGTCACAATAAAGAACTTCCTCTGTTTAAGTTTGAACCCATTACCCCCTGTCCTGTCACTACAGTCCCTTTTTCGTGGTTTAAGCCCAGCTGGCAACCCAGAGTTATGCAACCACTCGCTCACTCCCTCCCTTCCTGCCCCAGCTCCTGGAGGGATGGGGAGGAGAATTGAAAGAATCTAACTCCCACTGGTTAAGATAAGGACAGTCCAGTAACTAAGGTATAACACAAAACCACTGCTGCTACCACCAATAACAATAATGGTAGGGGAAATAAAAAGGGAGGTGGCTAACCACCTGCCACCCGATACCCAGCCTGACCCAAGCAGCGATCTAGCCCTTCTGGGTAACTGTCTCCAGTTTCTATACTGATCATGAGGTGCTGTGGTATGGAATACCTCTTTGGCTAGTTTGGGTCAGGTGTCCTGTCTCTGCTTCCTCCTGGCTTCCCTCTCCTCCCTGGCAGAGCATGAGACACACAAAGTCCTTGGTCACATAGCAACAACTAAAACCATCGGTGTCACCAGCGTTGTTCCCAGGGTGAAAGTCAAAAACACAGCAATCCGTCAGCTACTAAGTAGGAGAAAAATGACTGCTGTTGCTGAACCCAGGACACCCTGATGAAAATCATCAACTTTATTTTTTCTCTTCCCAATAAACTCTTGATCAGGTACCTTCCTCTATGAGTTAGAGCAAGATAAATCAAAAGGTTCAACACTGGCTTGGTGCACAGTTTCTGAGGTAAAGTTATGCAGTACTAAGTTATGTTGTAAAGCTGAATTTGGTCTTTAGCAAGATGGAAAGTTTTTTTTTATAAGTTCAGGAGAAACCTCTAAAGAGTTGTTAATTTATCCAATAGCAAAAGCTGGATGAGTAATGTAAAAAAAAAGCCAAAAGCGTGTGTAGATACAAAGCAAAAAAGTGTTCACATATATGTACTAAAAAATTGACTTTGGAAGAAGTTTCCTTCTCCATTTGATTTGCAGCTTTTTGGAACCCATATCATTGATTTCTTTGTGATTTTTTATGGTACTAAGCAATGTCTTGTCTTTGTCTTGTACTTTGCATTGTACTAAGCAATGACAGACTGTATATTTGCAGCCAGGCGTGTCTTAACACTGGGCTTCCAGCTCGTTACTCTAAAGAGGGATTTTTTTTTGTCTGTTGTTCCTCATGTGCTAAAATTGTGCTTCTGGGGACATTTTTCTGGAATACAAAGCTAATTGCAATAGAAGCTTGATACAGGTAAGTTATATGAATGTTAGTAATGAACAAAGGTGTTGTGAAAATAGTTTGGCAAAGACAGCAAAGAATGAATAGTACAAAAATTTATTCACAACTCAGATATACACTTAATTTTTGGCAAAATAATTCCCTAATTTCAAAGCCATCATTTTATTTAAAAAACAAACCAAATTTTTGGATGAAAAGGAAAAATCATTACAATCACTGCTGAATAAAATCAGCTAGATCTGTTGTGGTCTCTCTATCATTTAAGCTCCTGAATGAGGTCCAGATTCCCTCTTTTTCTCATGTAAAGATCAGTGCTACTGGGAATCTTATTAGAGAAGATGTTTTTAATAAGAGTTGTCTTTGGAAAAAGTGTTTCAGTTTATAAGGAGGTGTAGAGTGCAAGTAACAGCTGACATGTAAGACCCTCGATATGGTGTCAAGTAGCCTTGTCTTGAACTTGTCCTTGGACTGAATGAAGTCAGTGAACTTTATAGGGATGGTCCATGGACTAAGGAATGATATCTGCCTCTGTGTATGTGTAAATATATATATATTATTAATTAATCATTTTTTTAATTTATTTATTTATTTTACAAAAGAGCGATGGTCTATTGACAAAAACTGCAGCACGTTTCACATACATTAATAACCTGGGGTGATAGTGTTCACTGTTAAGTCAATCTCTCAATCACTAGCCCATCTATATGTTGCAGCTCTGCCTTCATGGCCTGAGGTGTCATGGGTCCAGCAGGCTGAAAATAGATCAGTCAAATGTTGCCAATCTAAATCCACCTCAGTCACTTCAATCTTAGAACCCTGATCCACTTCTTGATGGTTCTGATATTCCTCAGTGGCTTGACTCTTGGATACATGAGCATCTATGTGACATACCTTCATCAACAGGTTCTTCAACCAGGCAGCAATATCTTAGAATAACAGAATAGCTAGGGTTGGAAAGGACATTAAGATCATCAAGTTCCAACCCCCCTGCCATGGGCAGGGACACCTCGCACTAAAACATCTCACCCAAGGCTCTGCCCAACCTGGCTTTGAACACCACCAGGGATTGAGCATTCACAACTTCCCTTGGCAACCCATTCCAGTGTCTCAACACCCTAACAGGAAAGAATTTCCTCCTTATAGCCAACCTAAACTCCCCCTGTTTAAGTTTTAACCCATTACCCCTTGTCCTGTCACTACAGTCCCTAGCAAAGGGCTCAACCCCAGCATTCTTGCAGGCCCCTTCAGACACTCAAAGGCTGCTGTGAGGTCTCCACACACCCTTCTCTTCTCCTGCCTGAACAGCCCCAACTTTCTCAGCCTATCTTCATACAGGAGGTAATCCAGTCCCAGAACATCCTTGTGGCCCTTCTCTGGACTTGTTCCAACAGTTCCATGTCCTTTTTATGTTGAGGAAGCCAGAACTGCACATAATACTTCAGGTGAGGTCTCACGAGAGCAGAGTAGAGGGGCAGGATCATATCCTTCAACCTGCTAGTCATGCTTCTTTTGGTGCAGCCCAGCACACAGTTGGTTTCTGAGCTGCAAGTGCAAACTGAAGGCAGCTCATGTTCAGTTTCTCATGGACCAACACCCCAAGTCCTTCTCCACAGGGCTGCTCTGAATCTCTTCTCTGCCCAGCCTGTAGCTGTGCCTGGGATTGCTCCAAGCCAGGTGTAGGATCTTGCACTTGGCTTGATTAAACTTTACATCAGCCCACCTTACAAGCATGTCAAGGTCCCTCTGGATGGCATTCCTTCCCTCCAGTGTATCAACTGAACCACACAGCTTGGTGTAATTCGTAAACTTGCTGAGGGCGCACTCAATTCCACTGTCCATGTGACTGACAAAGATGTTGAACAAGACCAGTCCCAACACCAGTGCATGAGGGACACCACTTGTTACTGGTCTCCAGCTGGACACTGAGCCATTGACCACAGCTCTTTGTGTGCGGCCATCCACCCAGTTCTTTATCCACCGGGTCGTCCATCCATAAAATTGATGTCTCTCCAATTTAGGGACACGGATGTCGTGTGGGACAGTGTCGAACGCTTTACACAAGTCCAAGTAGATGACGTCAACTGCTCTAGCCCTGCCCGTCATTTCTGTAGCCCCATCATAGAAGGCCACCAAACCGGTCAGGCAGGATTTCCCCTTAGTGAAGCCATGCTGGCTGTCACCAACCACCTTGTTGTTTTTCCTCTGCCTTAGCATGGTTTCCAGGAGAATCTGCTCCAAGATGTTGCCAGGCACAGAGGTGAGACTGACTGGTCTGTAATTCTCCGGCTCATCTATTTTCTCCTTCTTGAAAATTTGGGTTATATTTCCCTTTTTCCAGTCGTCGGGAACTTCACCTGACTGCCATGATTTTTCAAATATGATGGCCAGTGGCTTAGCAACTTCATTTGCCAGCTCCTTCAGGACCCGTGGATGGATTTCATCAGGACCCATGGACTTGTGCACATTCAGATTTTTAAGATGGTCTCGAACCAATTCCTCTCCTACAGTGGGCCCAAGGTCTTCATTCTCACAGTCCCTGCGTCTGCCTTCCAAGACTTGGGTGGTGTGGTAGAGATTTGCCAGTGAAGACCGAGGCAAAGAAGTCATTCAGAACCTCAGCCTTCTCCAAATCCTGTGTAGCTAGTTCACCTGAGAGCTTCCTGAGGGGGCCTACGTTCTCCCTAATCTGTTTTTTATTTGCTATGTACCTGTAGAATCCCTTCCTGTTATCCTTAATATCCCTAGCCAAGTTTAATTCTAACTGGGCCTTAGCTTTCCTAACCTGGTCCCTAGCTTCCCGGACAACATCCCTGTACTCTTCCCAGGCTGCCTCTCCTTGCTTCCACCTTTTATAAGCCTCTTTTTTTTTCATTTGAATTTTCCACAGCAGCTCCTTATCCATCCAAGGAGGTCTCCTGGCCCTCCTGCTGCACTTCCTTCTAGTTGGGATGCAACACTCCTGAGCTTGTAGCAGGTGATCCTTGAATAGCAACCAACAGTCTTGGGCCCCCCTGCCCTGTAGGGCTATATCCCATGGAACCCTACTAAGCAGGTTCCTGAAGAGGCCAAAGTCTGCTCTCTTGAAGTCCAGGGCAGTGAGCTTGCTGCATGCTCTTCTCACTGTCCTGAGGATCTCAAATTCGACCACCTCGTAATCGCTGCAACCAAGGCTGCCCTGGAGCATCACATTTCCAACAACCCCTTCCCTGTTGGTGAGCACGAGGTCAAGCATGGCACCTCTCCTTGTCGGCTCCTCTATTATTTGCAGAAGGAAGTTGTCTTCCACACAATCGAGGAACCTCCTGGGTTGCTTGTGCCAGGCCGTACCATCCTGTCCCTCCAACAGATATCAGGGTGGTTGAAGTCCCCCATGAGAACAAGGGCCTGCGAGAGTGAGGCTTTTCCTATCTGTCTGTAGAGTGCTTCATCTGCAGATTCATCTTGGTTAGGCAGTCTGTAACAGATCCCCACAATAATGTCCCCCATGACTGTTCTCCCTTTAACCCTGACCCACAAACTCTCTATTGACTGCTCACCTGTCTCCAGACAGAATTCCATACTCTCCAGTCTATCCCTAACATCAGTAGCAGCTCCCTATCTCCATCTGCCAGGCCTGTGTTTTCTAAAGAGCCTGTTACCTTCCATTCCAACACTCCAGTCATATCTTCTTATCTTCTGGTTACTATGTTGTTCCTCTTAATCTTGACTCCTTTGGTTAAAGGAACTATTTTTCCTCTATCATTATTCTTGTAACTGTCCGGAGAGAGAATGGCAATATGCAAACGACGGAGAAGGTTTGTGGTGTAAGCAGGTCTCAATTTTCATTGTGGTGTCTCCGTCCGCCGTTCTTGTCGCTAGAGGGAGCATTTGCTTGTTAAATTATTTTGCCCCCACTTGTGCGTGCCTCGAGCATGCCCCTACTTTTTTGTTTTCTTTAAAAATCAAATCAAAACAAAACCTTCACTTTGCCAAACGAAACAGTTTTCACTAAAATTACTAAATAACTAAATAACTAAAATAACTGTCTGTCAGTTATGGCAGAAATATCAGGAGGTTGAGCTGTTTCCATAGTAACTTGGAAATAGATGCTTAGGAACAGAGTCTCCTAAACTGAGAGAAAATTAAATTTGGAAAAACTTTGGTAATTATAGTGACTCTAGTGGGACTTCTGTGAATTCAATAAGGTGTCAGTTTGAGGAAAATTTGTTCCGTGCTGTCTGATCAGCCAGCTCAGGTAGCTGACTGTATTATACTATGTGGGAAACCTTTCTGAACACAGGCCAGTGCTTCCACTTGGGAGCTGGTAACAGAAACAACAAGAGGAAGGTCATGCTTTCAAAAACATGAAAATAATACATTTTGAAATCTATAGGTAACAGCTGAAAAGGAGGGGAAAACAAAAATTATTTATAGATGCCAAACATTAAAATCAGAGGCTGACTTATATTTGCTATACATCCTGTGGTAGAAGGACAGTTTAGGTAAGTGCTGTGTTGTGGGGAGTGGCAGCCAAAGCTGCTTTTCTGTTTTATTTAATGCCAAGTGTAATCATCTCTCATGATTATCTCATGAAAAAAGCTAGGACTTGTGACACTACATTGTCTTTTAGTATTGAACACAGCTTTGTGTGTGAAAGGACTTTTCACTTCTTGATCCATCACTGAGGTAACAGAAGGAAAAACTCACTCCTTTAAGAAGTGCAGAGATTATCTCTTAGGCAATGAGAAGTAACTTTATGAAGATACCTGTAACTCCTAGTCCTCTTCTATGTTACTTAGGTGGTTTTTATATGGAGTAGTGAATCAGAAGATAATTTTGAACACCCAAAATAAAATTTTTTTGTTTTCTTACTGGTCTCTTTAAAAAGCTTTAATGAAGAGAACCTATTCCATCTTGCAGTTCTATAAGCTGTAAGTAAATATTTTGTGGTGAATTCAATTTAAGTTGGAAAATGAAACTAAGGAACTAAATGGAAGACATGGGAAGATTCTGGCTAGTATCGAAGAAACACATTTGTCAACAACCCTGGAACTTCTAATTACTAGCTGAAAGGAGAAACTTCATAATTTGAAGTACAGCAGAAACTGAGAGGAGCTTTTTCTGTAGTATTCTTGGTTGTAGGAATGTAGTCTCTCAGCTAACAGAGATAAAGCACTCTGCTGTCAAACTATTTGGGGGGGGGGGGGAAACCAGAAATTATAGAGTAAAAGGTGTGAGGGAAAAAGAGGATGATGCACATTTTTTTAATTGTTACTGTGTATTTTTAAAAAATGGACAAAGGAACAATTTCAGTAATACTTCATAGAAACCATATTGCTTATTTCTGGCCATTAATATCAGCAGATCTTTAAGGCAGTATGCTGAGTGAGTTATGCTTGCTAAGAAATGTGGCCTTTTGATTTTAGTGTTACAACATACAATTCGCTGCAAAAATTTTTGTTTGTAGTTGAGTAGGTTAGCATAACCTCAGATATAATTTGAAGGGAGTTCAGATATTGTTGACAGACTTCTAAAAATACATCCTTTAAAAGAGTCAGCTTTAATCTTTCATCTTTCACAACCTATATAAAAAAGCAGCTAAGATTTGTGGACAGATCTGAGTTTTCTTCAATATTGCAGCATGAAACTAGTGTAGTAGTGATTACAGACTGGCTTTCTAGCTACATTCACTTGATAATGAAGAAGAGCTTTTTTTCACCTGCATGTGGGAACACAGTATGTATGTTGCTAAATGTTTCTTAACTTATTAAGCTTAAAAAAAAAAATGGCTTTCTATGCAAGAAAAAAAAAAAAAACAACCAACAAATCCTCAGCATCTGAAAGCAGCTTGAGGCCTTTAATGTTCCAGTTTTATTAGCTAAAACCAGAAACAATCACAATCAAACAAGCTTATATTACTAAGTCAATAAAATTACAGTATATTGATTTGGTATATGGATTTGGCATACTGACAATTAAGCAAGCAGCTGACTTACACTGCGTATCTTGACAGTCTCAGAAATAAGATGCCCTGGTGGAGGTAAGATCTCATAACAATAGATATTTTGTTTCCAGATATAGTGACTAATGAGTGCAGATGCCCTTCAGCATTGCTCCAGCTCACATTCTACCTTCAGCATTGCCTTTTCCTGTCAAGTGTAGGAACCTCTGGGCAATAACAGTTCCGTGCTCCTGATAGGAAGCACCTCAGCTATTGATGTGTAACAAAGGAGTGTATACTAGCACTGCCATAACATGTAGGAGAATGAGACTTCATTACCAGTTCCGAGCTGCCGGGGAGACTGAAGGGCCTAGCTACAGCACAGCGCCAAGATGAGCTAAATCAAATAATAGTTTCCTACTACTACTGGCAAAAGCTGTATCAAAAGAAGGGTGATATGACTAGGGGAGATCAATAGAGGAGGGAGTTCATCCCTTACAAAATGATTTAGTAACTGCTTGGAAAGAAAATGTACTGTGTTAGTCCTGAGAGACAAGGTACAACATATAAAATAGAAATGTGAAACATTTCTAGAAAATAGAAACAGAAATGTGAAAAGGGTGTTTTTTTCTTTTTTTTTTTTTTTTTTCCCTTGTAACTGTTTGCATGAAGTCTTGCAAAGCTAAAGAGCATGACTGGAGCATGTCTGTATATGTGGGTTCTTATTCACCCCTGCTAGTTAGGCAGTGACACTGAACAGATATGGATCTACTCAGCTGAACTGAATGTTGAGCAACTAGGCAGGCTCTCATGAGGTAAAATGTATGAGAACCTCTGTTTCTGGAACTAATGTATTAGACAGGTGTTCAAAGCAGATGGTAATGCGGATTGTAGAGTACTTTACAAGCAAAATAAGATTTAGAGCTTCATAAATACTTAGTAAATGCTTATCTCCTACCATTGTGGTGACCTAAAGGATGAGAAATCGTAACAGACTGGGTTGTTGTTGTTTTTCTCCCCAGATTAGGATTTTAAACCTAGTGTATGCTGCTATCCTGAACAGTTACAGTGAGTTCCTTAGGCCTGTGCATGAAGATTCCCATCACTTCTACCCAAGTAGTAAACAACTTATTTTTCAGAACAGTAGTGATTTAAAACAGTTACAGAGGTAGCTTACGATCTCTTGCACAGCCAGCTATGCTTCATTTTCCACTTTGGCCCAATATCATCACTGATAGCAGTAGCAAGATTTACAATTTGTTTACTAAGAAGGAATGATGTTATACAGATAAGATACTGCATCAATTATAGTGCAGGAAACTTGCTTGGTAAATACAAGTTACACGCAAAACTGCACAAATAATAGAATCTAGCTTTCTTGTTCACATAAATCCAAACCATGTATTTTTTATGCACTTTTATATATGTAACCGAAAACCTACCTAGTGTCAACTCAATAATGAGTTTCATGTAACTTGAAGTAGTTCATCAGCTGATTGACTCTTTGGTTTCATTTCATGTTGTTAGTCTCAACAGTGGGAAATTGTCAGAAGTCTTATGGTCATTTCTGGCATCCAAAGATCCTAGTGGCTTTGTGTCTTTGGGAAATAGGTTGGGAATAAGATTGGTTTAGAATAGTTTTTTCTTCTTTTTTCTGCTTACAAAAAATAAAGAAGTATATGATCTGGAATGGTACTTGGAACTTATGTAGAAAATTTGGATTTTATATAAAAATATATGTAATTGTGTACCTGTGTTACAATCTGCATGTGTCATACTCCTCTTGACTGAACTAACAGCTATTTTTCACTTTTAGTGAGGAGGTAAAGGCTATAGAGATTATGATGAGATTTACTTTTTTCCTGAATGACCTATTTTCTTTTAAATACTGTTCAATAACCTTTCTTTTACCACGGTTTGCTTTGTACTTTAAGGCAAAATTGATCCCTGAACAGAAAGTTGACGTGAGAGTTACATGCCTTTTAAATTCTATGTAAACTCCACCTGGTGAATGGGATTTATAATGATATTTTGCAAGGAACTCAAATTCACTTTTAAGATGTGGTTAAAGCGTTCTTATCTTGATAAAGTAGGCCATTTGTGAGGAGAAACACTGCTTAATATGAGTTGAAAAAAGCTTCACTTTTTTCATCCTGAATTTCTTGAAATTTTGAACAGGAGCTGTAAACAGTAATCCCTATTTTCCCATTGTCATAAGACTTCATTCTCAACATTTGTTACCTCATATCTACCTACTGACAGGGACCAAGAAAGTATCATCTCTATGTTCAATGTTATTGTCATACTAGATCAGACTATCATTTTGCTGTCCCTAGGTCCTGTTTGTTGTGACGCCTATAAACAAACTCCTGAAGAATGTGTATCCTTAAAGTCTGACTTCAAATATATAAAATTTGGGAATTTAATTGGAATTTTAAATGGAAGTTTTTACATCTTTGCAATCCACTTACATTATGACTGTTTCAACTTGGACTCTTTATGCTGTCATCCAGACATTCTTGATGTGCTTAACTGTTGGTCTTAACAAATAAATTCCACAGCTGAACAATCATCTCTTCTTATGAATATAGGCCGATTCTTTAAACGGGACATGTTTTTCTGCTTTTTTACTTTATTTATTGGGGTGGAGATCTTCGGTCTCATTTTTGTGTTAGTTCTTGTACCCAAGGCCAGAATTTAGTCCAAATATGTCTTAGTGTTAATTCCAGATGAAGACAGTGTGGAACAAAGTGATGTTTTAGTTCACTTAAAGACTCCAAGTTACACAATAATATCTACTATTTTAATGTACTGTCATTATTCAGGAAATAAAGTTTGTGTTAGCTTTTAAAAACTAGCACAGTAAATTGTATTATAGTGAAAGATTTGTAGATAACATGGTCTTGGATTCCAAAAACATACAAGAATTTATTTCCAATTTCTTTTTTTCTGCAATCACAAACCAGTATAAACACTGGAAAAGTACACAGAGTAGCTTTGCAGGCAAGAAATTTAATTCGAACTGTGTTTCAGAAGTTTAGACCTGTGCCTGTATACAATTACTTACATGTCTCTTGTCATTATTAGCAAAACTGCTTTTAATAGATTTTATAAAAGATAAATGAGCAGTGATTCAACTGACAAATGAGCAGTGATTTAACCAAAGAGCACTTTGGTTAATTTGGACAAATTCATGAGTATTTATTCGTATTTGCAAAAATAATTATTTTAAAGCATAACTGAGTCATGGTTCTGATGATGTTTTTAAAAGAGCATTCATGTAAGGCTTTACTATCTGATCTAATGTCTAAACTAGGAACAGTCTTGCAGTCTTCCAAGAGACTTGCTCAACTTGTTTCGGGGCAACCTCATTGCTACTTTTCTACCTTTGTCTATAGCTTGTTCTGAGATAATGTCTTGAAGGCTTGCTGGCTAATACAGCTTTTTGATTTAACAGGATATCCTTGGTGTTTCAGGCTTTTTCGTGGTTATTGGTGGTGGTGGTGGTTTATTTTTTTTTTTTAATGTGGGCTATCCCAGCAGCAAGACTGCAACACAGCCCATTTTTAGCTGTGTACAGAGATATCCTAACTATTCTTCTTGCTTCTGCCTATTTACTGTGGAGAAAAAATACTTGTCTGATTCATATAGCTTACTTCTTAGGCTCGGTTTGTGAAATTGACAGCCTTGGTCTCTTAGAGTTCCAGGTCTAGAATCAACTAGATAATGCAGATCAGAACTTAAATGTGTGGACAGAATTTGAAGATGAAACTTGTATAGCACCCAGCAGCAATTTGCCTGCTTTGAAAATGTACTACATTCATTAGTGCTGATCTGCTAGTTGAATAACGGCAGTTGAAAGTTGTGATAAAGGAATAATCATCCTCTCTAACTTGCTGTAAAAACCTAGCACAGAAAATGCATCAGTGTTTGCATCTCTGTGCCTTTTGGACTGTATGACAGCATAGAACACAGAGTTACAGGAATAACTTCAGAGTATAAATCAAATATATTCAGAAAATTATTAATGCTATATAAATCTCTATTGACTTAACAACTTTATATGCTAAAAGGGAATTCTTTTTTGTATAAATATTAGGGGTTTAGAATTCAAACTTCTTGAAGTGACTGCTTCGGGAGAACATCAAGATCTAGTTGTGTAGTGGAGGCATTCTATTTTAGCAGGAGTTAAAAAAACTGTATTGAAAAATACTCACAGGATTGCATCACCCAAGTCTGAGAAAGCTATAGATTAATGTTACAGTTACCTTCTAGTATATTTATTTTCTGTCTGTTCCAAATCTGAATTTATATCCTACAGGAGGAAAACAGCTTGATACTTTATATTTGAAGGTGCTGTCAGTCACTGTACTAGGCTCCTAGATTATCTGGGAAAGGTGGGATAGAAGGTCTGTTGTGAGCTTGCTTTGCAGTCATGTGCCTGCTGAACTGCGTACTTATAACTTTCTCCAGCTGAGTAGCACAGATAGTGACTGTTCATATATTTCCGCCCCTATGTGGACTTTGATAACTATCACATTCTTTTCTGAGTCTGCTTGAAAACTCTAAAGTATGTTTTCCCAGCATCCTATACATTCTAGATCTCCTTTAACTTGAATGAGGCAGGGAGGGAGGGCACACACCTATTGCTGATAAGCTGTTTACTGTCATATGTTTTGTAAATTCAGCTTCCTTTTTCTTGTCTCAATATTGTTTGTAGCTTATCTGTAAATAATGGTGAAACAGGAAAAGAAAATAGAGACAAATAGCAAAAGGTTTTATCCCTTTTTGTTTTAAAACATCATATGTATTTGGGGGTTGTTTATGCTTAGGATACGTTGCTTCACAGTGTACTACTTGGACAGATGTGATATATGGTGATTTGCCAAAACAAAGTCTGTAATATTCAACTATCTTCATTAAAGGTTATGTTAGAAGGTTGGATAAAGTAGCATTGAGACAGTTTTGTTTTGTCAGGGTTGTCTGGAAGTAAAATTTTTGAAGTAATGTGGATGGGGAATGTTGTACTTTAAGTGCATGAAAGCAGCATTAGTAAAATTTGCTTGAAATGGCTTATGGTAGTCCATATTTTGTTTTCACTTAACACTGTATAATTTAGAGGCATTCTTTTTACAGGAAAAAAAGTAAAAAAAAAAAAAAAAAAAAGGCAGAACCACATCTAGCACCCAGTTTTCTGGGAAGAAAGAATCTAGGGAGGTGAAAGAAATGCCTGTTTTCAAGGAAGTAGTACTGAATAAAAAGAGCAAGAGAGCCCACAACATTACAAATGGATTTATGCTTTTTGTTCAATCAGTATACCTATTTTGTTACACTAATCATGCATGCGATGTTATAACAGAATTATAAACTCCATGAAGAAGTAGCAAGCTGCTATGACAAAACCAGTCATGTAAGCAAAGCATTACTCTGCTGCTATTCAGAAAGATGGTAATTATGTGGCTTCTTGCTTGAAGGTGTGAGTAAGAGTAGGGTAGGATAATGTGGGTCCAAAATGCCTGCTGACAGGAGAAGAAAGCCTTATCCTGTGCCATCATGGCTCCTGTCTTCTCCAGACGCCCTTCCTGCTAGGTTTTACAGAAGCTGACAGATACAGGTGAAAAATTTGTTCGGTTTTTGTAAAGGAACCATATTATTCCCTGATCCTACATAAAGAAAGCAATCAGGTTGTTACAGGGGTCAGTTTTTCCTTATGGAGATGGAGGCATTCCATAGGATTACTGCATAGAATCTTTCATTTTTTAAGGATGAGACACGGGGAGAAGAAGGAGCTCTAAAGCTATAAAACTCCACAAACTCACCTGTCAGGATCTCTGTGTAGAGTTTGCCACTCATAGATATAGCAGATGGCAGCACTGTTGTGAGTTTGCTGCCTCCAAGAGCCTCTGAGTTAGGCCACCTTCTTTGTACATGCCTAGAGCTCTCTCTGCTCTTTGGTTAGAACATACAGTTGATTTGTGAGCACCTGAAAATAAGTATTTCATTTATTACAAAAACTATACTTGTTTTACACAGTAGTTACTTGTGTGAGTAGATTCATCAAAGACAGTAGACTTGCTTAACTGTGCAGCTGAGTAAGTCGCAATATATCTTATCTTTGTCAAGCAGTTGGTATCTTGAATTGAGAACTGCTATAGACATTTAATTACCGTAAGTTACTGAGACAGTAATTATTATACTGTCTTGTATTTGAATTTGTCTTGTATTTCTGTCACCAGAATCACAGAATCCCAAGGGTTGGAAAGGATCTCAAAAGATCATCTAGTCCAACCCCCCTGCAAGAGCAGGGTAACCTAGAGTACATCACACAGGAACTTGTCCAGGCGGGCCTTGAATATCTCCAACGTAGGAGACTCCACAACCCCCCTGGGCAGCCTGTTCCAGTGCTCTGTCACTCTCACAGTAAAGAAGTTTTTCCTGATGTTCACGTGGAACCTCCTATGCTCCAGTTTATACCCATTGCCCCTTGTCCTATCACTGAAAAAAACCTAGCTCCATCATCCTGACACTCACCCTTTACATATTCATAAACATTGATGAGAAATAAATGTAGGACTCCAGAATTGTTAGAGGATTATTTGTACTAGATTTTATATGCTTCTTAGATTGCTGTTAAAAATTATAATCCACAAATATTTACAATACTAAACCAGTTTAAAACCTATTATATATTTAGTTTGTTTATCTTTTCTTTTGATATTTGCTTACAAAAAACACCCCCAAACTCCAAGCTTTTCTTGAGCCATGTTTTGAAAGGATAGGTATCATCTTTGAAGTTCAGGATTTCTATTCTAGCCCTCTCTTTCCCTGTGAGAGCAAAAATATGTGTCTGGCCTTTTGAGCTCATTGTGGCCCAGGACATGCAACAGTGGAACTTGCAGCCTTTCATCTCCCCTTTTTTTTAATCTGTTTTCATAGCCACAGGTATAAACAAAGTCTTTGTTTCCATTTTGTCTAATTTTCTGCTTAGTTCCCCTCAAAGCAAGCTCTTTTTAGAGCCTTTAAATAGTCCATTACTGTGATGCTTTTTTCTTGAAGTGTTACAGGCTTTGTTTCTCCAGGGAATGGACTATATATTTTGTTTAGTACTGTAACCTATAAATTACTTTCTTTCTGAAACTTCTTCTTTTACTTTCAACTGAGGAGATGACTGGGCATTAGATATAGGCAGTCATTTCCTGCCTTATAATGTAACAGTCCCAAACCAGTGGTACCTGGAGGCAAACTTGTGTTTCACAGGTTTCTTAGCTGCTGTACACCCATAGAACAGCCCTGTGCCAAGTGCTGCTTCACTGTGACTCTCCTGAGTGAAAGCACTGGCACGCGGCTCTCTGGTGACAGATAGTATCAATCAGTTGTAATGAAATACTTCACTCCAAAGAAAATGTTTTTGTAGACATTATCCTCATCTATAGTCAGTATTAAGTGTGGGAGAAGAGAAGGGAGCAAGATATGCATGGGAAAGATCCCAGTTAAAATTTTGTAATGAGTTTCCAGTGTAGCATGTTACATATATTTACTAACCACCCAAATTTGTGCAGTGTTCCCATGTGATAGTTACTTTGACCATAGATGAGCTGGATCTGAGCATAAGAAAAAAAACCAACCCAGCAGCTGAATGGATTTAAGCTAGCAAAATGAGACTGTTCAATTTAATATCAACTACAGTAACTAACCCTTGCTGGCATTCTCTGTGACCATTCCAACCTTTATGGAATTATTTTATTTAAATTGAATAAAAATTCAAGGTTACTACAAAGCCTGGAGTTTTCGATGATGCTGTAGGCGTTTGCTCTTTCCCCCCACCTTTTTGCTGGCTTTGGTGGGTTTTGGGGTTTTTTTGCTTCTGAAAGACAGAGGAAACACAATTCACCTGGCTTTATTAGCTGTCTCTGCTTCAGAACAGGTTTGTCTCATTACTGTTATTCTCCTTTCTGGGTCAAAATAGTTTCATATCCTTTGTGACTATTTTTTCTTTGGTACTTCTAATATCATCCCCATTAGAAGTGGGAGGAATGTGACATAAACAGATTACATGAGTGTACTCTTGGCCAGGAAATGGCAGTGTAAACAGTAATTTGCTTACAAATATTTACTCTAGAAAAACATGACCTGAATAATGAACATCACCTGTTCATATGCTGACAAAAAGCTACTGTCAGCATAATCCCTATAACCATAACAATGCTACCTATTCTGATTTCAAACAACTTAAAAGATCTAACACTAATCATAGAATCATAGGTTAGGGATGAAAGGGACCTTAAGATCACCAAGTTCCAGTGCCCTGCCATGGGCAGGGACACCTCACACTAAACCATATCACCCAAGGCCTAGTCCAAACTGGCCTTGAACACTGCCAGGGATGCAGCATTCACAACTTCCCTGGTTAACCCATTCTAGTGCCTCCCCATGCTCACAGTAAAGAGCTTCTTCCTTATATCTAACCTAAACTTCCCCTTTTTAAGTTGGAACACTTTACTCCTTCTTCTGCCACTACAGTCCCTAATGAAGAGTCCCTCCCCAGCACCCCTACAGGCCCCCTTCAGATACTGGAAGGCTGCTCTGAGGTCTCCACGCAGTCTTCTCTTCTCCAGGCTGAACAGCTCCAACTTTCTCAGCCTATCTTCATAAAGGAGGTGCTTCAGTCCCTGATCATCCTTGGGGCATCCTCTGGACTTGTTCCAACAGATCCATGTCCTTTTTATGCTGAGGACACCAGAACTGTACACAATGCTACAAGTGAGGTCTCACGAGAGCAGAGTAGAGGGGCAGGATCACCTTCTTCAACCTGCTGTCATGCTCCTTTTGATGCAGCCCAGGATGCAGTTGGCTTTCTGGGCTGCAAGCGCACACTGAAGCTGGCTCATGGTCATTTTCTCATAGACCAACACCCCCAAGTCCTTCTCCACAGGGCTGCTCTGAATCTCTTCTCTGCCCAGCCTGTAGCTGTGTCTGGGATTGCTCCCACCCAGGTGTAGGACCTTGCACTTGGCATGGTTAAACTTCATGAGGTTGGCATCAGCCCACCTCACAAGCGTGTCAAGGTCCCTCTGGATGGCATTCCTTCCCTCCAGTGTATCAACCAAACCACACAGCTTGGTGTCATCGGCAAACTTGCTGAGGGTGCACTCAGTCCCACTGTCCACGTCAGTGACAAAGATGTTAAACAAGACCGGTCCCAAGGCCGCTCCCTGAGGGACACCACTTGTTACTGGTCTCCAGCTGGACACTGAGCCATTAACCACATTTCTTCGCCTGCGGCCATCCAGCCAGTTCTTTATCCACCAAGTGGTCCACCTATCAAACTGATGTCTCTCCAATTTAGAGACAAGAATGTCGTGTGGGACAGTGTCGAACGCTTTACACAAATCCAGGTAGATGACATCAACTGCTCTACCCCTGTCTATCAGTTCTGTAGCCCCATCATAGAAGGCCACCAAACCGGTCAGGCAGGATTTCCCCTTAGTGAAGCCATACTGGCTGTCACCAACCACCTTGTTGATTTTCATGTGCCTTAGCATGCCTTCCAGGAGAATCTGCTCCAAGATTTTGCCAGGCACACAGGTGAGCCTGACTGGGCTGTAAGTCCCTGTGTCATCCATTTTCCCCTTCTTGAAAATGGGGTTATATTTCCCCTTTTTCAGTCATCGGGAACTTCACCTGAGTGCCATGATTTTTCAGTTATGATGGCCAGTGGTTTAGCAACTTCATTTGCCAGCTCCTTCAGGACCCATGGATGAATTTCATCAAGACCCATGGACTTGTGCATGTTCAGATTTTAAAGACGGTCTTGAACCAGATCCTCTCCTACACTGGGCCCAAGGTCTTCGTTCTCACAGTCCCTGCATCTGCCTTCCAAGACTTGGGTGGTGCGGTCAGAGCCTTTGCCAGTGAAGACCGAGGCAAAAAAGTCACTCAGAACCTCAGCCTTCTCTAAATTCTGTGTAGCCAGTTCTCCCAAGAGCTTCCTGAGGAGGCCTACGTTCTCCCTAGTCTGTCTTTTATTTGCAATGTACGTATAGAATCCCTTCCTGTTATCTTTCACATCCCTAGTGAATTTTAGTTCTAACTGGGCCTTAGCTTTCCTAACCTGGTCCTTTGCTTCCAGGACAACATCCCTGTACTCTTCCCAGGCTGCCTCTCCTTGCTTCCACCTTTTATAAGCCTCTTTTTTCCCTCTAAGTTTCCTCAGCAGCTCCTTATCCATCCAAGGAGGTCTCCTGGCCCTCCTGCTGCACTTCCTTCTCATTGGGATGCAACACTCCTGAGCTTGTAGCAGGTGATTCTTGAATAGCAACCAACAGTCTTGGGCCCCCCTGCCCTGTAGGGCTATATCCCATGGAACCTTACTAAGCAGGTTCCTGAAGAGGCCAAAGTCTGCTCTCTTGAAGTCCAGGGCAGTGAGCTTGCTGCACGCTCTTCTCACTGTCCTGAGGATCTCGGATTTGACCACCTCGTAATCGCTGCAACCAAGGCTGCCCTGGAGCGTCACATTTCCAACGAGCCCTTCCCTGTTGGTGAGCACAAGGTCAAGCACGGCACCTCTCCTTGTTGGTTCCTCTATTACTTGCAGAAGGAAGTTGTCTTCCACACAATCGAGGAACCTCCTGGATTGCTTGTGCCGGGCCGTACCCTCCCTCCAACAGACATAAGTGTGGTTGAAGTCCCCCATGAGAACAAGGGCCTGTGAGTGTGAGGCTTTTCCTATCTGCCTATAGAGTGCTTCATCCGCAGATTCCCCTTGATCGGGCGGTCTGTAACAGATCCCCACAGTAATGTCTCCCATCGCTGTTTTTTCTTTAACCCTGACCCACAAACTCTCTGTGTTATTCACAGGCAAATGTAGTAATTACTAAAGACAAGTGTTATGAGCAAACAGTGCGATAACCAAGGGCAAACAACCCTCTCACATAAAACATATGCTCTTCTAAATCTTACATTACTTCCACATAAAATACTAAACCTTGAGTATTAGAACTTTGAGGTACGCTGTTCCAGTTTAGCCATATTCAGTTGAGGCTCAGGAGATAATCCTGTGAGCTTTGAGTTTTCCTTGGTTTTTGTTTTCAGGTGAAAAATAAGCTGCAGTTTAAACTCAGAAATTAACATAATGCTTAAACTCTGAAATGTTGTATTTTAATGATAAATACTGCTACGATATTATTCTTGCTTCTAAATGCATCTAGAAGGATGACAGAAGCAACCCTTACATAGGTGATAATGTACATTGAGTTTAATTGTAAGATCTACATAATATATTTCTACATATAAAACAATCAAGTAATGAAGTAAGATTTAACACTTTAAAGACATCTAGGAAATCTGTGTTTGAGAGAAGCAGCTGTTCAGAGAAGACAGTATGTTTTGCATCCTTTAAGTACACTGGCCACATCCAGCAGCTATTGACATAAATTAAGTGATAGTAATGAAAAGACTTCAAAAGACCTCATTTTCCTTGTTTCTTCCTCAGCCTAGCTCTGTAAGAACAGGCTTATAAAAATTAAGTTGTTTTATCTGGTAAATGGTAGATTATCTTCAATAGCTAGATAAGAGGAAGCAAGTTGACAAGTCACAAATGTCTTGGTGATTTATTGAACAGATGGAAACCAGATTTTTATTAAGCTGATTCTCTAAAATGGAGTGTAGCAAAGGAATTTGAATGCGAAAATAAACTTGGAGGTCCATGGTGACACAGAACCACAGATTAGAGCACATTGACACGTGACCTATTTGTGCATTTTTAGGGGGATTTACGCTGTACAGAGATGGTCACTGGAAACTACAGGAACAGAATTCTTAAAGATAGTAGCTTTTATATTGTTAGATTGAGATAGATGTTAGAAATACTCATTTTCAAGGCATGAATCAACTCAAATAAACACAAGACTTTTAAAATCCTTTCCCTCATTATAACTAATATTCAGTTCTAACTGTGTGATCTCAAAAATTTAAAACCAACATCAACAGGCTGAGGTAGATTTGAAATTTTGTTTTGGTGAACAATCTACAGACCTTCTGAGTAATCACAGGGCTCAACATAAACACTGAAGTACGGACATGTAAAAATAAACAGATTTGATTGAGTTTCACTCTGAACAGGTACAGAGATTGACCATACAGGAAGATCCAACTGTAGATATGTTTCAGTATATCCATATGAATTTAGTTGTTCTGTTTCAAGCAGAACTTACTCTTATTTTGTCAGGTATAGATACTAGGATTTTTTTTTAAATTGTTTTGCTGTTGGTAACCTTTTGATAAAGGATTATACTTAAATAGTTTGGAAAATTAAATGTCATGATAATTGTTTTCTAATCTTTTTTAATGACTAAATTCATTTGAAAATAGGGCAGTCCTTTTTTCTCATTTAGAAGACTTGCTACTAATGCCAAGAATTCTTTGTACCAAGTACAAAACAGAACAAAGTGTATTTGAATTACTTACTTCAAAAAATTCTGTGTTCACAAGACAAGCAGCTTTTCTTGTGAGTCAGTGACAGCTCTTTTCGTAACAAGACACTTTCATCATGTTAAGTATAAATTACTGTTTCTGTTACCAGTGACCTTGTGCTCACCAACAGGAAGGGGCTGGTGGAGAATGTGACACTCCAAGGCAGCATTGGCAGCAGCAATCATGAGATGGTTGAGTTCAGGATCCTCAGGGTAGTAAGAAGGGCATGCTGCAAGCTCACTGCCCTGGACTTCAAGAGAGCAGACTTTGGCCTCTTCAGGAACCTGCTTAGTAAGGTTCCATGGGATAAAGCCATAGAGGGCAGGGGGGCCCAAGACTGTTGGTTGCTATTCAAGGATCACCTGCTACAAGCTCAGGAGTGTTGCATCCCAACGAGAAGGAAGTGCAGCAGGAGGGCCAGGAGACCTCCTTGGATGGATAAGGAGCTGCTGAGGAAACTTAGAGGGGAAAAAAAGAATCTTATAAAAGACAAAGCAAGGACAGGTGGTCTGGGAAGAAGTAGTCTAGTAAGTCCCGCTGACTATTACCCACTTCTTGTGGTGCATGTAGGTGCTAGTGATCTTGACAGCAGTACCCTGGGAATCATTAAGAAGGACTACAGAGCCCTGGGAAAGGTGGTTAGGGGCTCTGGGGCTCAGATAGTTTTTTTATTGATCCTCCAGGTCAAAAGGGAGGACTTTGGAAAGGTCAGATGGGTCTGTCAGGTTAATAAATGGTTAGAACAGTGGTGCCACAGCCAGAAGTTTAGGTATTTAGGACATGGCACTTCATGTGGGAGGTTAATGGAGCTGGTCTGACAAAGAAGGGGAAGAGCTGCTTTGGCTGGAGGATTGCCAGGCTGGTCAAGGCAGCTTTAAACTAGATGTGTTGGGGGAGGGGGGCATTCCAGCACGCCCAGTCAGTTGCCAGCACCTATAATAAAAGCTTGGAGCTGTTCAGAGATATTTCAGCCTCTCCAGGCAACAAGTCGGCTTTATTTGAAACTCAGCTCGGATGCCTCTATACAAATGCCCATAGAGTGGGGAATAAACAAGAGGAATTAGAGGTGAGTGCACAGCTAAAGGGTATTATATCATTGGCATCACAGAAACATGGTGGGATGACTCCTATGACTGGAGTGTTGCAATGGAAGGTTACAGGCTCTTCAGAAAAGACAGACCCAGCAGATAGGGAGGGGGAGTTGCTATTTATGTCAGTGATAGGCTGAAAAGAATGGAACTCTGCCTGGGGATGGGTGAGGAGTTAGCAGAGAGCTTGTGGGTCAGGGTCAAAGGGAGAACAGCTGTAGGGAACATTACCTTCGCGACCTGTTACAAACTGCCTGATCAAGAGGACTCTATGGATGAAGTGCTATGTGTCTACACATAGGAGCAGCCTCATGCTTGCAGACCCTTGTTCTCATGGGGGACTTCAACCACGCTGATGTCTGTTGGAGGGAGGGTACGGCCCGGTACAAGCATTTCATGAGGTTCCTCAACTGTGTGGAAGACAACGTCCTCCAGCAAGTAATAAAGGAGCCAACATGGAAAGGTGCCATTCTTGAGCTCATGCTCACCAACAGGGAGGGGCTGATGGGAAATGTGATGCTCCAGGTCAGCCTTGGTGGTACCAGTCATGGGATGGTGGAGTTTAAGATCCTCAGGACAGTGAGAAGAGCATGCAGCAAGCTCACTGCCCTGGACTTCAAGAGAGCAGACTTTGGCCTCTTCAGGAACCTGCTTAGTAAGGTTCCATGGGATAAAGCCTTAGAGGGCAGGGGTGTTCAACACTGTTGGTTTTTATTCAAGGATCACCTGCTACAAGCTCAGGAGTGTTGCATCCCAATGAGAAGGAAGTGCAGCAGGAGGGCCAGGAGACCTCCTTGGATGGATAAGGAGCTGCTGAGGAAACTCAAAGGGAAAAAAGAAGCTTATAGAAGGTGGAAGTGAGGACAAGCAGCCTGGGAAGAATACAGGCATGTTGTCCAGGAAGCAAAGGACCAGGTCAGGAAAGCTAAGGCCAAGTTAGAACCAAGTCTGGTGTAGTGGTTTAAGCCCAGGCTGTAAATCAAAACCACACAAGCCTCTCGCTCATTTCTCCCCGCCTTCTTCCCCCCAACCCCCCCCCCCCCCCCGCCACTGCTGGAGGAAACTGGAGGAGAATCAAAAGAATGTAACACCCACAGGTTGAGATAAGAACAGTCCAGTAACTAAGGTGTAACACAAAACCACTGCTGCTGCCATCAATAACAGTAAGGGAAATAACAAGGGAAAGAGAATAGAAAACCACCTGTCAACATGCAGCCCGATGGAGCAGTGAGCCAGCCATTCAGGGTAACTCCCAGTTACATCCTGGGCATGACGTGCTGTGGTATGGAATACCTCTTTGGTCAGTTTGGGTCAGCTGTCCTGTCTCTGCTTCCTCACAGCTTCCCCTCCTCCCTGGCACAGCAAGGGACTCAGAAAGTCCTTGGCCAGACTAAACATTTGAGCAGTAACTAAAAACATCAGTGTTATCAGCCCTGTTCCCAGGCTGAAAGTCAAAAACACAGCACTGCACCAGCTACTGAGAAGGAGAAAAAGAATGACTGCTACTGCTGAACACAGGACATCTGACTAAGGATGTGAAATATAACAGGAAGGGCTTCTTTAGGTATGCTGCAAAAAAAAAAAAAAAAAAAGACAGACCAGAGATAATGTAGGCTCTTTCCAGAAGCTATCAGGAGAACTGGCTACACAGGATTTGGAGAAGGCTGAGGTTCCCAATGACTTCTTTGCCTCAGTCTTCACTGGCAAAGGCTCTGACCACACCACTCAAGTCTTGGAAGGTAGACGCAGGGACTGGGAAAATGAAGACCTTGGGCCCACTGTAGGAGAGGATCTGGTTTGAGATCATCTTAAGAACCTGAATGTGCACAAGTCCATGGGACCTGATGAAATCCATCCGCGGGTCCTGAAGGAGCTGGCAAATGAAGTTGCTAAGCCACTGGCCATCATAACTGAAAAATCATGGCACTCAGGTGAAGCTCCCGATGACTGGAAAAAGGGAAATATAACCCCCATTTTCAAGAAGGGGAAAATGGATGACCCAGGGAATTACAAACCAGTCAGTCTCACCTCTGTGCCTGGCAACATCTTGGAGCAGATACTCCTGGAAGGCATGCTAAAGCAGAGGAAAAACAACAAGGTGGTTGGTGACAGCCAGCATGGCTTCACCAAGGGGAAATCCTGCCTGACCGGTTTGGTGGCCTTCTATGATGGGGCTACAGAACTGATGGACAGGGGTAGAGCAGTTGATGTCATCTACCTGGACTTGTGCAAAGTGTTCAACACTGTCCCACACAATATGTCTCTAAATTGGAGAGACATCAATTTGGTAGGTGGACCACTTGGTGGATAAAGAACTGGCTGGATGGCTGCACACAAAGGGTTGTGCTCAATGGGTCCATGTCCAGGTGGAGACCAGTAACAAATGGTGTCCCTCAGGGATCGGTGTTGGGACCAGTCTTGTTCAACATCTTTGTCGCTCACATGGACAGTGGGATTGAGTGCGCCCTCAGCAAGTTTGCCGATGACACCAAGCTGTGTGGTACAGTTGATCCGCTGGAGGGAAGGAATGCCATCCAGAGGGACCTTGACACGCTTGTGAGGTGGGCTGATGCCAACCTCATGAAGCTTAACCATGCCAGTGCAAGGTCCTGCACCTGGGTTGGGATAATCCGAGGCACAGCTACAGGATGGATGGAGAATTGATCCAGGGCAGCCCTGCAGAAAGGGAGGTGGGATGTTGTTTGATGAGAAAGTTAACATGAGCCGGCTTCAGTGTGTGCTTGCAGCTCAGAAACTGTGTGCTGGGCTACATCAAGAGAAGTGTGACCAGCAGGTCAAAGTAGGTTATCCTGCCCCTCTGCTCTTGTGAGACCCCACCTGTAGCACTGTGTACAGTTCTGGTGTCCTCAACATAAAAAAGACATCAACTGTTGGAGCAAGTCCAGAGCTGGGTCTTGAGGATGATGAGGGGCCTGGACCACATGAAGACAGGCTGAGAAAGTTGGGGCTGTTCAGCCTGGACAACAGAAGGCTCGTGGAGACCTCAGAGCAGCCTTCCAGTGTCTGAAAGGGCTTACAGGGATGCTGGTGAGGAATGTTTCATTAGGGACTGTAGTGATAGGGCAAGGGGGAATGGGTTTAAGCTTAAATAGCGGAATTTCAGGTTAAATATAAAGAAGTTCTTTACTGTGAGGGTGGTGAGGCACTTGCACAGGTTGCCCAAAGAAGTAGTAATGCTCCATGTCATATATGTAAATGCAGACCTATCCTGACAGAACTCTCAAGTACCATGGTTCTTAGTTGCTTTTATTTTTGTCTTGGCTGTAGGTTTACTTCTAGAACTTTTATCCACAACAAATCTTCATGTTCCATAGTCTGATGTCTAAGCTGCTAAGATAAATGAATTATAAATATCAAAAAGTAATTAATGCTGTTTGCCTTTTCGTGGTCCACCTGTGTCTAGGGACCAGGTTTTAACGAGGCAGGAGTATCTGGTCTTTATTTATCCTAAAGAAAGACCAAAAAACCCTGATTACACAGCAAGGAAGTGGGGAAAGAGAAGCTTGTAGAGCTGGGGTTTTAGACACTGGAAAAAGTTCTGCACAGAATACATGACTGGCTATGGAAGCTCACCTCTATTCTCTGGGGTATAAAAACTGCCGAAAGCCGCTGTGTTCTGACCATGTAATCAAAAAGTTACAACAGAGACTGAAACAATATTCAGGCCGTTTGGGAACTTCTTCAATAGAGCTTTCCCCTTTTTCTCCATGAAATTGGGCTTTGCAGGCTTGCTATTTATTTTATTGTTACCGGTATACTGCTCAAAGACAACAGAACTTAGGAAAGAATAGGGATCACATTTTTTTTTATCACACGAACAAATATACCTCAAAGAAAAGTTAATCATGCACGCCTAGCACTTACAAGAGTTATATGGATAAAAATGACCTGTGTAAAACTGCGTATTACTTGTAGAAAGAATCTGGAATTAACAGACTGTCACAAATAACATTCTGTACCATATAACTTGTGGTGAAATATTTATTACTGAAATCAATGAGAATTAAACTGAATCTATCAAGAAATGTTTTAACTACATACTCAAAAACTGTCAACTCAGGTAGATTTTTTAACACATCTGCATGAAGTGCATCTAAAAATAACGCCCATTTTCATTCTCTCAAATTAACATACACTCTGGGACCAGCACAAAAACTGACACCACGATACAGCCTTACAGGTCTGATTTTTGAGCTTCAAATTAAATTCTTTCTAGACATCTGACTGGGTTAATTTTTAAGTTGGGAAGTGCTGGAGGTACACAATTTCCCTCAATCCTCTTCCCCCCCCCCTTTCATTTCTTGCTATCTAAGCATTTGCAAATACATTAAAAAAAAATAATCATTCTTACGGAAATCTGTGATTACAGTTGTTAACTTTTTATTTTAAAGAAACGATTTTTCAGTTACTAGGGTCGTATATTAAAGTTTTGGGGGTTTTTGGTTTTTTTTTTGTATGATATTCAGCAAGCATTATGGTTTTACATACATTTGTAAATACAGGATATGCCCAGTACACACTGGTTGATCACCGTTAGTGAAAGTTTTCCTGAAAACAAAATATCAGAATAAACCTAAACAAGCCAGGGACTAAAATGTAGGCTTATATAGAAGTCATATTAAGTATTCTTGTCAAATTGCAATGTACACAGCAGGCAGTGCATGTTACTTCGAGCTGCGAACAGGGACACTGAAACAAGCCTGCTGTACAGCTGCTAGATTTTGTTTCAATAGTCTGTACAGTATCAAACTGTATAAAAAGTTTAAAAACACAATGAGAATTATTTTATTTTAAAAAGTTTTTTTATATTGTAAAAATTTTAAAATTAGGTCCAAACCACTATTAAAAAAAGGTATGAAATGTGCAATTTTGCGAGTGGAATCAAGGGGTGTAACAAATGATCCAAGGGTCAATTAAGAGTTGCTTTGTGGTTTCTCTATCCCCAGTATCTTCATGTACCTGGTAGTCACACAGACCTCAGAGCAGTTCTCTTCAGGCAAGCAGGACATGAGCTAAAAGTATTACCACTGATTTCAGTAGGGAAGATTTGCTGCAATATGGAGGAAAAAGCTATTTAAAGAACAAATGTACAGTACAGACTATTTATAACAGTACTTGGAAAAGGCAGGAACAAAACTTCTCTAACTACAGAGCTGTGAAATCAGTGAGCCATATGGATCTGTAATACATGGCAGAATATTTTAAAATCCCAAACCTTCTTGAAAAAATACTGTTGTGAAAGTCTGCATTTAGTCTAACAAGAGTACTGTACTTGCGTTTAAACCACAATCTGCAAAATTCCATATATTCAAATGTATTAAAATTCCTGTGAGTCAATATTTTAAAAGGCAGGAATCCTTTTCACTTCTCACAAAGCAGAGTGAGGAACTAACAATTAAAGGCAATACAAACAGTAGGCAAGATGAAACACGGCTGTAACACTATTCTTGATTCTTAACTGGCACTTAACACTACTTTCAATTTGACAAATACAATAAGACACCTATGTTGACACACATGTGCTGCACTTTTATTTATGTAACTGAGGTATTAAAATTGTCTTGAAAAGCAGACGCCTAAAGAAGAGAAAATTAGATAAGGAAGAGAATAGTAATCATTGTTTTCAGTCTTCAGTGATTAGTAGCTTCTGGATTTTTTCTTCCGATATCATTTATTTATAATTTCCATGCAAAGTCTGTCTTACTCCTCCACTAGATAGGTATCTTGGGAAGATGGGAGGAAATCCACCATTTCTCAGAAAGAATTAGTTATGCAGACTTTTTTAAAATGAAATATAATAAGCTAAAAGTGTGTGTATCTCACACGCTGCATATAATACACTTTTAATATATACTGACATTGTACACAAGCATCTTGTAGACACTGATACCACCTTCACTAGGAAATCAAAAATCAATAGATAATGAACCTTGTGCCGCATCTTCTCTTCCTCGAACATAAATTTCGCACGGAATCTCTTCCATCACCCTGTCTTCTATGACTTGCTCAGGGCAGTCATGTGCTTGCTTGAAAGTGTAACTGCCTTTCTTGAATGTGCTGTTAAATGTTTTCATTGGCTGAGGCTGCGCAAAGTCATTGCGGAAGGGAAGCTCTACGGAGCTGAGATTTGTCCTGCTTTGTTTTGTATTAGAGGCCTGGGAGCCACAGTGATGGTCATGAATGCATCTGGAAGCTGTTGAAGGGCGTCTCGTTTTCTGGTAGTTTTCAAGTTCCTCTGATAAATCTGCCAGATCTGCAGAAATTTCTTTGTCCCGTAGTGAAAATAGTTCATAATGTGGAGGATCAAATACTTCCTGGAAGCCAGTTTTATTGAATGCAGTCTTGCAAGCCATAACCTTTTTGCGAGGTTGCTTTACTTGTACTAGAATTGAAATGATGAGAAGTACTAAAACTATTCCTGATGTGATGCCAATGATTGTTCCATGAGTTCTAGTAATTTGTTCAAACAATCCAGTTCTTTTCTTTTCTGAAAAGAAAAAAATGAGGATTATGATAAGGGTATTACGATTTTTCACATTTTTAATCATGCACTAAGACAAAGCAAGCTGCATTGTGATTTCTGTATAAGTGCTGTATTAATGGAATGACTTACTGGCATTGGAGGCTAAATCTTTGTGTCAATGAGATTTATCATCCTTGTACAGCAAGTGTAATTCTCTGTCTGCAGTAGTGGCTACTACATGGTATTTCAGTGGCAGGTGGAACTCTGTGGCCAGTGTAGACTGACTCAGCTGGGATGTGGTTTCAAGCCTGAACCTCTATCCATCAGTTCATATTCCAAAATGTACAAGTAGGCTTAAATTAACAGCTACAGATGATGTTTATCTTACCATGTTTTGCTCCTGCTGGTAACATTCCCATTGAAGTCAGTAGAAGGAAACCTAGATTTAAAATGATCTTTTTTTTCTGTAAAAGGGAAATCTATTATCATAATAATGACATGAAGGTGACTGTACTATTTGCTTTTACATCTCTTTGAAACTGAATGACTGTCTATTATGGAATTTGGTTATATCTTTTTCAATACAAGGAGCTTTAGCACAGATATATTCCAGTTTTAACAGCCCAGTAATCAAGTCAGATGTAAAAAAAAAAAAAAAAAAAAAAAAAAAGGGCTGGGGAGAACAGGCACAGACAAACTAATCCAAATCATATGGTACTTCATATGAAGTTCACATTCATACGAAACACACAAATGGCAGCATCAGAACAAGATGCTTTTCATACTAAAAATTTGTATTTGAAGATTAAATTTTTCCAGTTGGATTTCAGTTCAGTAAATGTACTTGTTTGGCAGTGTTCAAGTTCAGGTTGGCTAGGCCTTGAGCAACCAGGTCCAGTGGAAAGTGTCCTTGCCCACCACAGGGGATAGGAAGTGGATGAGCTTTAAGGTCCCTTCCAACCCAAACCGATCTGTGATTCTATTATTGTCTGAGGGGACTTCGAGAATTCTATACTGAGACTCTGCAATGTCCTCTGCTGGGAGAGTAAAGCATTTAAGACTATGTAGAAGAAAATACAGTACCCTAGATGCTGCACACTATGTTTAGATATCTGGCTCCTGGTACGCAACTAAGTACTCTGCACACAGTGCTTGGAGAGAGTCTGTACCACCCTATGCTGTTTGAAACAACCCATACACTAAACAGACTCCCAAGGAGTTGGCTAGTAAGAAATTATGTTTGAAATACAGTTCTACTTCAAAGCATTGACTGTCAGCTCTGAGTTAACGTGAAGGAGGGTATGTCCCTTCTCCTGCTGTCATGGTTTAAACATGCCTAGCTTAGATCTCAGTGTTACCATACATTGTGGGAGGTATGAATGCACAAAGGCAGTTTTCTCATCTGTGTCTAAGTTTCTTAACTCTCTGGTGAAAAAGTTGTCATGCAAAAGGTGATGTCTTCTTCAGTCTGTTTAAATAAATAGCAAACAACTGACTTTCCTATCAATTTGTGTGCCACTTGTCTTAGTTCACAATATGCTCAGGTTTTGTTAGCTATCAGTACGGATTACATGAGAACTCTGGGTGCTGGCAGAAATTTTACACAACTGTGAGAAGTTTCTTTTTAAGGCTAGATATTGCTTATTTGGTTACAGCAGCCTCTCTTCAGTCTGCCTACGCTGGCAATATCCAGTCTTCAGGTGTCTCTTCATTATTTGCTGTGCAAGTATTACAGCAGAATTTAGACTGTATTCAGCACAAAGCATGGTAGGTTATTCAGCACCATATACAGTAATTTGCAAATACTGGGAAAGACATTTTCTTCATGCTGTGACACGGTTTTAATGGAATTCATTTCTTAAATGCTGCAGTACGTGAGTGAAGTGTGGATTCCAGGCAAGATTCTAGAAAGTGGTTAGTAAAGAGAGGGAAGAGATCTGGAAATTGCACTTTAGAGGGAATACTGAATATTAACAAAGCTAAGCATTGTTTAGAGGAGCTCACTTTTACATTGAAAACTTGGGAGTTATGGATCAGCTTTGTTAACTGGAAAGCTTCCAGAATATACCTTGCATTTGAGTATTTATTAGTGGTATTTTTTTTGTTTGTCCCAAACGAAATTTCAAAGTAAGTTTTTTAAGACATATTTACTAAATATTTAAGCAGGATTCGTGTGTTGAAAAGCCATCTGATTCCAAGATTTTCTGTAAAGAAGGTTTTGACCCTTCCTGCAGGGTCGATTTCTCTTTGGAATGGAGTTAGTATTTAAATGTTTCTGGAGTTATGTGTGCAGACCTATTTATGCCTTTTTCTGTCAAAAAACAAACCCAAACCAGCAAGCAACCCTGCTCACATGTGCTCTTTTCTTGCTTTGTTTTACCAAGAGAAACTGTTGACTTCAAATTTATTTTGTTTCAACTCTGAAAATTTAGTGATTGTTGAAGCACAGATGAACATATTTGCAGTTTAGCAGAATGTTTCCTCATGAGAATTTTTCCTACAAACCTGATATTGAGACACATTTTTCTTGTAGCTGTGATGATTTAAACAATACTCCTGTGCCCCGTGTTCTAAAAGCAGTGATTTACATCTGTCCATTTTCCATAAAAGATCACTCCTGCTTTCTAAACAATTCTTCCTACCTGTTCTCACACCATATGCAGCAGCTGCATTTACTCTGAGATATCCTGTGATTAACAACTTAAAACAAGTGTTTTAAAATTGTCTTTCTCTTTGAAGACTGTTGCTTGAGACAGGGTTTTTATGCTTGAAGGCTTGTCTGTTTTCAAGCTCTGTATTTTTTTCTCTAAAAGGTATTACCTCTCCCTACAATCTTTGCTTCCTCTAAAGTTTAGAAATGGATAGGCTGCAACCTGGCAAATACTAAATTCTATTTCCTATTAAGCTGACATCCCTTTAAAATAAGATACTTTATGCTGAAGAGGAAGAAATTTAATTATAAAGCAGCAGGATCAATATTCAAGATGCCTGCACGTCTCCTGAGTTTAAATAAAAAATTTGGAACACCTTTCTGAGATTACTAGAATAGCTGTCTTCAGCATATTTCCAGGAAAAAGTGACTTCATGACTTTCCTGAAAGGCAAACTGACCAACCTAGCTCATAAAGGCTATGCTTTGGATAATACTCACCTCTGCAGTGATTTTCATCCCAAGGGTATGCACAATTCTGAATGCCATTGCACACTAAAGAATTATTGATGCACATATTGCTATGGCAGAAGTAAGTGTTGCCTGAGCAGGGAGCTGCAGAAGAGAAGAGAAAGAAAACATCAGGACTTTTCAGTAGTCAATGCACAGCAATAGAACTAGTAAATTCCTGTGATGTTTCGGGGTTTTTTTGTTGTGTTTTTTTTTTTTTTTTTTTTAAACATGTGTACTCATTTTTTATCACTTTTTATCACTTTTCTTGCACATCACTAATTACTGGATGATTTACTCCTGTCATATGATTTCTGGCAAGGGTATTATCAATGCTACAAAAAAAATTCTTGCTCAAAATAAGTAGCAGATAGAGATAGTCACATACCATGGATAATGGAAGAAGGCTTTAATACTTGCCTTTAAAATAAGGCTTTAATACTTCGCTTTAAAATACTTGCCTTTAAATACCTAAAAATCGTATGTTCATCAGCAGTTATGTATTTATTCAGTCTGCTGTGCATCTGCTATGCAGATGTTGTGAAGTAGTTCCTGAACATATGCATTTTAGAGTCCATTAATATCTTAAGCAAATCAGATTTCAGCCTGTGGAGGACTGTTTCAGTAACTGCAAGAGATTTCAATAACTGGAGGCATCAAAGTCATTCTTGCTTGTGAATCAAAGCTCCTAGATCCTCCTGTTAGAGCTAATGCAGGGATTGTGATAGTACAGTTTACCTTTTTATCTATTTCTCTATATATAGTTAGAAATTTGTAGAAATAAGTTAACTAGAAAGTTGCCCTAAAGATTTTATGTTTCTGTGAACACCTGATATAGCTCCTTGATATCAGAAAAAATATATTAAAAAATAGCAATAATTCTTTTCAGGATGTTACTTAATATGCATGGGGAATTCTTTATGAATTCTGGGCACTATTCAAAAAACTGATTTTCTCTTTGTCTTTGTAATGTGGTATTTTTTTATTATATAAATGTCTATTATGAGTGAAGTCAATTATACATTAAACAGTAAAGATACATGGTAGATAGATATTCTCTGTGATTTCATAGGAAGAATTTACTCTTGAGCAGTCTGGATTCTCTGAAAAACAATACAAAACCCAAAGAGTGCATCAGAGGAGGGTGACTAATCCTGAATAAAGCACTTTTCACTCCTTCTGTGAGGCTTCAGAGTCTCAGTGACACAAAAAGGAGTAGGTAGGTTCTCCTGAATTTGCAAAGAAAGATTGCACAGGCTTTACTTTGTAAAGGATAAATAGGCTCATCATTTAAACAAAATAGCTTAAAAAGGCTATGTATGTAATAGGCTGTAACACCTACTGAAGTATTTCTGACCAACGTAAAGGAGGATCTAAGAAATTTGTGTCCAGAGTGGATCCATGTGTATCTGCTAGTGTTCCAGTACAGATCTGTATCAAGTTGTAGTTCTTTTGGAGGCAGAGGAAAAATTATGATGTAAGACACATTCCCTTTGTTTCATATATTTGGATGATGCATTCTGTTGCTGCTTCTCCATATGCCAGCAGTGTCTCTATTTTACATTTCTGTGTAGTCTCCTTAACATTTTTTGGGTATGGCTTTTGTTCACAAGTTCATAAGGATAGGAGAAATAGACTTAATTTTCCCTTTGTTTACCTGGGGATTACTAAATCTGCAAGTCACAAGGACTGACTGGTTCCATTCCAGGGCTTCGAGGACGTCACTGAGCTCCTAACAGCTGCCTAAGACTGGTGCAATGTTCACAATGTTCTTTGTATCTAGCATTATTCATGTACTGAATTGAGACACAAATCAATGTGCCAGCAGTGTGCGCCTGCAGCCCAGAAAGCCAACCGTATCCTGGGCTGCACCAAAGGGAGCGTGACCAGCAGGTTGAAGGAGGTGATCCTGCCCCTTTATTCTGCTCTCGTGAGACCTCACTTGGGAGTACTGTGTGCAGTTCTGGTGTCCTCAACATAAAAAGGACATGGATCTGTTGGATCAAGTCCAGAGGAGGGCAACGAGGATGATCAGGACCCTGGAGCACCTCCTGTATGAAGATCGGCTGAGAAAGTTGGGGCTGTTCAGCCTGGAGAAGAGAAGGCTGCGTGGAGACCTCATAGCAGCCTTCCAGTATCTGAAGGGGGCCTATAGGGATGCTGGGGATGGACTCTTCATTAGGGACTGTAGTGACAGGACAAGGGGTAATGGGTTAAAACTTAAACAGGGGAAGTTTAGATTGGATATAAGGAGGAAATTCTTTCCTGTTAGGGTGGTGAGGCACTGGAATGGGTTGCCCAGGGAGGTTGTGAATGCTCCATCCCTGGCAGTGTTCAAGGCCAGTTTGGACAAGGCCTTGGGTGGCATGTTGTAGTGTGAGGTGTCCCTGCCCATGACAGGGGGGTTGGAACTTGAGGATCTTAAGGTCCTTTCCAACCCTAACCATTCTATGATTCTAAATACATGGATTTTTAACATTTCTATTAGCTGAATTAGTCAAATCTGTAAGCAGCACTAGGTATGTGTTAGGTGACTGTCATGCGCAATTAGTTCATTTATGTAAATCATTTAAGAAATACTGATTGTTTTTCATGGTTGGCTTCATATAATTACAAATCATTAGTAAGGTAGAAAAGAAAAATAGCCTACTGATCTGAAAATAAGCAAAGATTCACTTTTTTTCAGTTAGAAAAATTGCTTAGCACTAGATAATTTAAAAATACATGAAACATTTTTCAGACACATACCTTTCAATTACCCTATCCAATAAAGACGGTATCTGAAGTTAGAACATAAATAAAAAAAAAACCTACATACCTTTTCAGGTTTTCTTCTGCCAATGACTTTTGAGTTGCTTTAAAATTGTACATTGGCAAAGTTATCTAGCTTTAGGAGTAGTTAATGTTTCAACCTCTTGCACTCAAAAAAAACTCCAAACACTAAACCCCACAAAAAGAACCTCCAAAACCTCAACTCAACAGAAGAAAAACTCAACCCCACTCCAGTATTTGTAATATAAACGGATAATTTCCCTGGCAAAGTTCATAGCATTTTCTAGGTTGAAAGCCCGATTAACTTGCACTACCACCAATATCAATAATTATATTGAAATAAATGCTACAGGAAAAGCAGTTCTCAATTTTGCAAGTTATGAATTGCAGTAAGCACCAGTTTTAAGCACAATATCTGTTATTAGATTGCCTCTTGTAGTTTAAAGAATAGACTAGTTTGACCCATGCAATTGTTTATTACTCCATCTAGGCAATGCAAGCAATTAGCTATTTCCCTTAAGTCTCTTAAGTCTTAACTTTTAGCTTGTGTTAAAATTTTACTGTTTTATGGAACAGAATATAAAATGCACTTTTTATCTATAACCTAAACTTTTTTGCAAGGTGGTGACCAGGATCCCTTTCAGGACGAGCTACAGACATGTTCGTTCTGTCAAAAAAAGTATTTCTTTGAGAGCAAATCTGTACTACTTCAAGCAGAGCCTTTTCAAAACCTTTGGCATAAGCATAGGTCGGATTTCCTGAAATGGCAGGTAAGTTTTATTCAGCTCTCTCCATGTATTACAGATCTGCTCTGCAGTTCTGAACTTATTCTACTTAGTCCTGAAGATGCCACTTATTTTCAGGTTCTGCAATGTGGACAGTGTTGTCCTTTGTAAACATGAGAGGCAATATATTCCAGCCAGATCAGAGAGAAAGCACTTCAAAGAAGATCTCACAAAAAGCACACTTTTAAGAAACATATCAATTTACAATGGGAATAAAGACTATCTATGTCCATCCCAGGCTGTTAGATCCAAACAGAAATCCAATTTGCATTTACGGCTCTACTTTTAATACAGCCTTCTTAAACAGTTTGAATTTAACTGCTTATTCATGGTTGTGCAACACAACTGGACTTTGCTAAGGGAGCACATGTGGGATTGCTCCAAGCCAGGTGCAGCTGAGGAGGTCGCAGCTTAGGTGTAGCTGAAGGGCGTGTACTTCAGATCTGAAACTGGAGGTAATTCCAGACACTGTGGGGTCACTTGTGTTCTCTAGCCTTCTAAACATCCTGTGTGGGCTTGAGAAAAGCCTGTTGTGGCATCTGTCAGGGAACTGGAAGATGAGGGCTAGTGGGACATTACACTTCAGTCACACTGCTGTCTTTTTAATGTAAGTCTGTGCTCATTTGTATAACTCTGTGAGAAAGACATAGCCTAAGGCTTTATTATTACTGACTTAAAATGAAAAATAAACCTTTTAAGAATGGAGGAAAGCCTTTCTTCAGGAACCATGCTCATAACTGTAATAAAGCAAGTATTTAATTTAGATGCCCGTACATGAAGGAAATGGGAACAATCTTTTCATGTGTTCCTGCTGCATAATATATAGCTGATGCTTTTCCTGAAGTTCCTGAAGTACCAGGGAGAACAGACACTTCAAAATCTACTTACGATCCACAAATGAAGTGAACAGCATTCTGAATCTGCTTAGCCTACTGCCTTCGTCTGCCCACATCCGCACCACACCTGTCCCAGTCTGCAGCATGACATCATTTGCTACAGTACTGCAGAATTTTGCCTTCAGGTTTTCAATAGAACTACTTCCATCATACACAGCAACAAAGTTTCTTTTGCATTCATTTGAATGCTCCATTTGATAGTCGAGAAATCGCATATAAATCTGTTAGAAAAGAGAAATTAATGTCTCTAGTAGAAGTAATACAGAAAAGACAGTCTTTCTTAGCAAATCTTGGAGATGTTGTGTCCCCTTACACATGTGTAACTCCCAATGCACTTTAAAGCTTACATTTTCACATTAAATGTAAATGTGGAGTATTACTTTAAGTGTCTGTTTTGCTTCAACCCTCCCCAAAACAATCTTTACTTAATAAGTTATCCTGATAACATTTCTAGTCCCCTTGGGGAAAAAAAAGAAGGTAAAAACCAACACACTTGCTGAAGAAAGCCCTAAAGAGCTGTTACATGCGCAGCCTATTACTCTAGAAGAGATATGAGAAACACATAAATGTGAAGTAATTTTAACGGTATTTTGACTGTTCTCCTTTCTTCCTTTTTAATTTCTAACAACAATGTTAAAACATGAGGGAAGGAGTTCAGTCAGAAAGGCTCTGAAGAAAAATTACGGAAATTAAAATTTGTGGCCTCAGAATGAAAGCTAATTACTGAACCATAGCACTGTTATGGAAGACACAAGCCATCAAGTCAGGAGTCATCTGAATAAAAATGGAAGCAGAAGAAAAGTAAAGGCTGTCTATCTAGGAAGTGCTAATAAGCGAAACCACTCTTAATTCCTCTAAAAGCAGGGATCTAATTCAAGAGAGGGCAGCGTATGTGTTAGAACATATGCAGCAAGGAAACTGGAAGACCAACATGGCACTTGGAAAACAAAAAAATTATTTTGCTGGAGCAGGAAACTTACACAAGATTGTAATTCAGCTAGAATTATATGAAAAATCACAGGCCTTTTTAATCTCTGGTATGGTTGTATCGGGATTCTCAAAATTCTAGGGGAAGTTAAATGAGATGTGTAACTCTGTGCACCTAGACATGCTGCAAAGGCCATCCTTAAACTTCAAAAATTCCTCAGATAGCCATTATTTTGACAGAGAAGAAATCTATCTGTGTGGAAGCAGAAGTCTCCTGCTCTGCGGGAGAAGAGATGCTTCTCCTCTTCAGCATGCTTCTCAGATAAGGCATGGACTGGATTATTTTGAGTAAGTACAGCCTACAACTACCTCTCAGGCTGCTATTACAGGCTCTAAGGACCTTTTGGGCAGTATGCTTTTTCATGCGTCTGCCTAATGACAAACATCTCCAGCTCGTTTCGCTTGTGAAGCAGGCAAGACAACAGTAGATTAATACATGCTTACTACTTCCATATTACCTATTTTTCCTGCCCTTTTGCTGTATCTCCCTTTTAACCTCAGCTACAGCCAAAGCCTTTTAAAATGGAATTGTAAAGAATTCACTAAAACAAAACCAACCAACTTTGTGAGGGGAAATAAAAAAATATTTCCCCCTCCCCAACACACTTAACAAGCTCTATTGAAAACATGGTTAAATAGTGAGCACAGGAAAAGGCAACACTCGCACATCCTGACTTCTCCTTTCCAATGTTTTCAGAGGCAGGTTGCCAGCTCTGTCTCCCCTTGCACACTATTAAAAGGTGCAGCTTGTGCCATATTATCCCATTCATCTCACTATTGTGTGATTTTCAATATACATTTTTTCTTCTTTTTTTTTTTACTCCCGCTGTCTTTGTTCTCAGCTGCATTGAGAACCTGTCTTCCACTGATGTCTTACCTCACAAACATAGGTGTGAGCTGTTAAGTGCTAGCATATGAGCTGAGAGATGGTATTTTCATTTAATGATTGACTTCATGTATCTGGTGTGAAATTACAAAGGAAGTCAAAAATAAACTAGGACACTTTTAGTAGAACTATTCTCTATATGTGTAAACATATGTTACACGGATTTCAAAAGTCTTTTCACTGCTGCAGTTGTGTCAGTTTTAAAAATTTATTTTCATTACAAAATCAAATTGAGGAAATTAAAAATGTCTGTTTATTTTTCTCAAGAGACTGCACCATATCAGATCAAATGGATCTTATCATCATAATTCTGCCAGAATTGAAACTTGAGAAGCTACTCTCAGAATACTAAGAATTATTTTTCTGTAATGTTTTAGCTCTGTAATTTAGGATGCTGATCTAATCACAGGACTGACCAAACTGTAACTCTGCCTTCTGGCAACATTCAGTAATTTATTAAAATACTTAAGCATAAGACCTGGTGCACTCAAGTGGCAATGTAGGGTGAAAATGATTTTATTATTGTTTCTGGAGGAACTGCTACTATTAATTAGACTAGTGTAGGGCTCCTGGGAGTTGAGTCACTTCCTCAAAGGCTCAAATATATTAATAAAGTTTTAGTTTCTTTTGTGTCTTGTCCTCTTACTACCATCTTTTAGGTTGCTGGGTTTGAACTTTTAATTTGGAAGTTGGTTAACAGGACTGGTTAGTTAACCATTAGGGGTACATAAGAAGGCATAGAGTAGGTTTGTCATCTTGGCAGCTACTGCTTCAAAATATTTTTTAATTTTTATGTACATACAAGCAGAGATATGTGCTTTAATACACATACAGGAGCAAAATGAAAACCGTGTATACAACATGGAGAAAACAGTATGTATTCTTCAGTGCAACTCCTAAGTTATAGTAACAATTCTATGTCTCTGAAACACATAGCTATTGTTTTTTGCTGCACAGGCTATATTTGGAATTATGAATAGAATTTTATCCTTCTCCTAACAATAAAGCTCAAGTTGTTTTTAATGAGCATGATACTGATGCTTTCTTAAGCAGTCTCTAGCTCCATATGCACAATCACAACCGCAAGCTACCCAGGTAATGTATGCTGATTTTTGGCTTGAACAGCTACTATGTCCCTTTAGGGCTTGGGCAGAAAAGCTCTAGCAAATTTTATTGTGTCACTTCAAGAGGGTCTGATCCTATAGCTAAGTCAGAAAAGAAGGAGTGACAATTTCTCAGCTGCTTCCAGCTAAAGCTTTTCATTTTAGCTAAGGCTACTGCTGAAAGTGGGGTTTAAGGTGCTGGATTGTGAATTACACTGGGGAGAAGTAGGTACATGTTCTTCTGACTTTGAACAAAACCAAATTTTCCACTAGAAATGCTGGAGGCAAAATTTTAAAATGTGGTATCAAGATTTAAGGAAATTTATCAAAGCTGATAGCTAGCATCTTTGCCTGCCATATTCCAGTGAAACTGGAGTACAAGTCAACCACCCTTGAAAACTGTTGCTTGAAGTGTTCTGTTATTTTGTATTTTAAGTTTCAAATAACAGGAATACAAGACTGTGGACTTGCTCTGTAAATTTAATTTCAGGAACAATCCTCTATCTGGATTTCCTAAGGCACTGATAAGTAACTAACGTCACTGAAAGTAAGACATTATGCAAATCACAGCTAGTGACTATTACCTATTACTAATGACTTGGAAACTCATATGTTGAATGATACGAATGAAACCCACCTTAGCATTTGGAGTAGCTTTAATTGTCCATATGCAGTCAACTGCTTGTCCTGGTTTTGTTTTTCCTTCTTGTTCTACTTGACTAGAACGTACTATTCCATCAGCTCCTGAGAGCTCAAACTGGCAGTCTAGGGAGAAGATATACTTTGCAGTCAAAACCAACATGATATTTATTTAAAATTTAATGTATAAAGAAATTGTTACCGTAATACTACACCTGGGATGGGATTTAAAATACCTCCTAGGTAAGTGAAGTCAGGATCTGTAATAGAAAGAAGTCATGAATCATATGGGCTACAGGTGCTTGAGAATCACTTCAAGTTTTAGTATAAGCTAAAGATTATGTCTATCACTATATCAAAATAAAAATTGTTTACTGAATTGATTGCAGGGTACAGGGACAGATTTTTATTTTTTTTTGAGAACATTATTCCACAAAGATTGACCTGATCTGAATAAGGTAATGCTATACTGACAGCACAGATTTCCAGCATAACACAAAAATCACTATTCAGTACGTTGTTCCTACATTACATTCTGAAGTTTTCACTGAAAATTTTAAATTTTGTGAACTGAGGGGGGTGTATGTGCATGTCCCCTTCCATTTTTACAGTCCCAAAATATTTTACCACACTCCATGCAGATGTAGAGAAAAGAAAAGGAAAAAAATAATAAATTGGGCCTTCAGTTGCTACAATCTATTGCAAAAATAATATACAGTTTAAAGGTATATTTTAAGTTCCAGCCTGGAACTAGGCTAAGTTAGTTTTGACAGTGATGCTACTGAAATGGCTTTGGAAATGAACTTAACAAAATGCTTAAGTACTGACCCTATGAAAACATTTTAGTGTGCTACTCTCAGTGGACACTCAGTGGTCTTCTTAATCTGAAGTGTTTCCAAGTCTAAATCCCTAGTAAAGTACACAGTTCTATGAGCAGTAAGACATAATCATGTACAGTGTTTTCATGTGCTGTAGGAGTAAAGACCAGTTGAGTAAAGGTGACACTAAAAAGTTATGCCTGTGTATACATTTATAGTAGTAGTAAAGCTGGTATTTGTATACTGTCTTTTGTCCCATAGGACAATAAAATGCTGATAACTACACACGTAGGATTTATGAAGTACAGCAGTCCAGCATTGCACAAGGACACCAGGTCAAATTTTCCCATAAAAAGAATGTCCTGTCAGTTTTAGGTGGCCTCACAGAGCAGATATACTTTCGTTTTAATAAAGACACTGTCAGCTTATTATCTTCTCCTCCACACCCTGTAAACTACACAGTACTTTAAGCAAAGAACAAGTCTGTTGTCTGAGCCTGTGGGTTGAGAGAATCTAGTTACACTGGGAGCTGATGCTTGGACTGCGTAGGCATTTCCTCTGGCTTTTCAGAATGGAGATTTAAAATCATAGAATCATAGAATAGTTAAGGGTTGGAAAGGACCTTGAGATCATCAAGTTCCAACCCCCCTGCCATGGGCAGGGATGGCTGGAAGTGCTACTGTAGATGTGCTTCAGGTGTTTTTGTCATATTATCTTACATTCCTGGATCACAGGCTGTTGAAAACGACAGCTATTTGTCTACATAAATGCTCTTTCCATTACTAGCACTGGTTAAGTACTGGTACAAGTTAGAGTAGTAGAAAGAGGGAAGTTGATAAAGCCTTCAGCACAAACAAGACCAACTGACTTCTTCTCCAGCAAACTGTAGACCTGCAATTTCCTTCAGTCAGTTTTCAAAAGTGGTTTTAGTTAAGTATGCTGTAGGATTAGCAAGATTGAGACTGTAACTACTGCATTGTCATTTTGCCTTCATAGGTACTTAGGATGAAATACAACTCTAGACTGCCAGTATAAACACATCACAGAATTCCATGGGAGGGGACAGTCATTAAATCGGTCAGAACGTTAGGCATCTTTACCTGGTATAAATGAGTACTTTGCTTGAAATCCCTTTCCTTCCAGCTCCTCATCAGAAGTAAACTTGATCCACATAAATCTCCCTGTTGATCTAATTAGTGCAGGACTTTTCAGACCACAGTAACGATTAATGAGAGGGGAGAAACCGAAGGGTCCATCTCGAACCTCCAGATGATCAAAGCGACATTCAAATGAAGGTTCTATGTAATAAGGTTCATCAAAGGTCAACTCAATTCTCTGTCGTGGAGCAGCTAGACATAAAAAATCAAGCAAAAGGTTAAATGAAGATCTACATAAAAAACAAATGAAGACATGAAATAATGAAGAGACAGGCCTCCAGCTACAAAACCTCAGATACACTGTAATAATAATAAAAAAAATGATTGTCAGAGATCCTTTTAAATGGAATTATTTTTGCTTGCTGATCTTTATTATTGAAAATTCAGAAATAAGATAAATTGAATTCAGTGCATGTAACAGATACTAACATGTATGCAAAAGCATTCAAACAAGGTTCAATATTAATTAAAACCAACATTCTGTGAAAGCAAAGTACATTAAAAAAGGACAAAACTTTGAGGGATACAGAAAAGAACGGAAAAGAAAGAAATATGAAGAACTACTTACTGGTACATTTCCAAACCATCAAACCTAAATTTGGAGATCCTTTGGCAGGAGACATCTTTTATTAGAATATTCAGAGAAGTGTAAATGCTTCATATACATTATTAATATGCAGATGACTACTAAGTCTGAACCAGTAGCAGTCTAAAATCAGGACTTGGATCCCTCAGTCCTGAGGAGATGCAGCTATGGCTACCTTGTGACCAGACTTCCACATCTGTAGTTCAGAACTGTGACTTTATATTGTATGAATAGCTTAAATATTTCTTGTTCTTGTCACCTATTAAATTACATGAACTTTCAGATGTTAATTGGTTACCTGGAATGGCAGCATTAAAGAACCACATGCTGTGTGTTGTTTCTGAACGCAAAAAGCAATTTACTTGTATGATTGCAAAATTTTTTTTGGACCTTATACATGAGTTAAAAACATTTGTAGGTGCACATATTGGCATAGGTCTACAGGAATATTTTAGCTAGAAATTGTGGAGGACCTTGTTCTCACTCAGTTAACCATGTTTCTGTATAAGGACTGTGAGGCTTTATGCCCCATGGAAACTGCCTCGCAACAGGAAGATCCAGCAGTCAATCTGATACGTGCCAACACTGAAGCTGGACACATCTGCTCCACTAGCAGGAAAGATGCAGAACTTCAGATGTGCATGCATACAAGCAAAAAATGAGGGTCTGTGAACCACTACTATATTGTACATATAAAACCTCACTGAAACATGTTACTTGAAATATTTCAATTAATTGATATCAATCTAATCATTAAGCCAGCTAATGTTTTTAGCTAACTTCAGTGGGTTTTGGATGTATTCTAATAAGAGGAAAAAATAATTAGTGTGTCCCAAGTCTTGCAGCCTTTACCCAAGATATTCCATTGGAATGTGTTTTTTTTTCTAGTTAATTTTTTTTTTTTTGTCCTCATCACGTTATTTCAGTAGTAACTTCCGCAGTGCTAACAAATCTCTGTATTTTTAGTACAGCTCCATGGCAGTCAGATGTGTCTTTTTCTACTAATAAAGGACAGCGTAAAGGTTTTCTGCTTGTGGGATACACTTTGAATAATACGGTAAGGTCTCGTAAACGCTGAAGACAGTCTTCATGCATCTTTTGTTTTTTATTATCTGCAATATTGGAAGTGATATTAAGATAACAAGCTACAGTTTTAATTTTAATACTGTGTCTTCAAAGATTACAATAGATCTGATGCTGCTTTTTCTGGCTGTGAGGGTATCTGTTATTCTATACAGCTAATTCCTGGATGACTGCATTTTCTATTAATCTGTTGTTATTAGTTCAGAGAGCAAGTTCAGTTTCTTGTTTAGCCAAATGACTGCAGAATTGATTATTTTACCAGTATGGCTTTATGGTACTTGACAGTATAGTAAGATGACACAGTTTTAACAGTTCAAGATTATCCAATGAACAGTAAGATTACAACACAACAAAAGAGAAAAGCAGCATGTACCTTCTAAGATATAGATGCACTCTTGATTTGGTGGATACACATTAGGGTAGTTTGGTGAAGCAAAATGTCCTCCATTACTTGTCCGTACCCAGTTGTCACACTGAGTGGGAGGAATACGATTCATGCCAATATTTTGCCCACCTTAAGTGGAAAAAAAAAAGTGATCAAATAAATTTCTCCTGCAAAGATACAAGTTTGATTTTGCAAAAAAGTGAAACACTGATATAACCCATATCCTATGAAAGAAGAAAGTAGTTTACTTTGGTTGAAAAGCCTCTTCTATGATGCTTGCTAATTTCTAGCAAGGAAAATCTTATGTTTAATTTAGTGATGTGGTATACCTTAGAGAGATCAGTTTCAGAATATCAAATATGTTGAGTAATCCTTGGGAAGGGAAGAGAGGGAGTAATTTTTTTTTTTTTTTACCCAAGCCAGTTTAGACTTTTTGATGTTCTTCTTTCTAAGTCGAATAGAGTGGCTGCCAGTATACCAGAATTATTTTATGGCTTATGTCTTCTCTATTCCTACACAAATAATGTAATCAAAAATACCTGTTAGCTTTTACTGTTTTTGCCCTGATTCCAGATTATACTGAAATATGTGGCCCTTAGGCTAAATATTTATTTACAGTATTTTTTTTTTAATACAGAATGCTTAAAACAGAACAAATTATGATTTGAAGAATACATTAAATGCAACAATGGTAGCTAATAAAATTACTAGCAATAGGTAGGTTGCACCGGTAGGCTAAGGGTCTCATTTAAGATCAAGCTCTTCTGGATATACAGGGAAATATGGTCCTTGACTGAGATTATGCAATTTACTAAACTACTGCACCATGCTGGACCCTTTGCAGGAGCTTTATTAGTTCAGATTTTCTTATCCAAAGAGAAAGGAGTTGGGAATAGTACGATCTCTGACATTCTTCCCAAGTACCTTTGGCCCTTCTTTTTATCAGCAGAACTGGAGTAAGACACAGGATATGTGTTTTCTGCTAGATTTTTCCTAAATCTTACAGGGTGCTCTCATAATGTTATTTATATTTAAACAGTTTAAATTTACAGAGCTTTGAGAGGGAGTCCATGCTGATACAGATCTTGGCTGCCTCCAGTAAATTATATCACCTTCCACTGGTATCTTGGCAGCTTTTGGATTTATGGGGGTGAAAACTTAAGTCTCTCCCTCAGAAATTGTTAAAGGAAATTCTGTGGGTGTCAGTTCTAGAAATTCTTCTCTCCTAAGAGTGGGTTAATTCCACATGTAAGAAAATTAAGTCTTGTGAAACCGATGCCTTCCCCACTCAACAGGCTTTGAAAATGGTTGTGGGTGGACTGTTTGAAAAGCTTGTCAGATACAGAAAACATGCATTTCCATGGTGCTTTTTTTACCACTTCTAAGGTCTAAATCCATAGAATTTTAACTAGGTAAGTGAACTTTCATATTCTTTGTGACTGGATGGCTTTGTTCAACTGGAAAAAAAAGTAGTAAATAAGAGGGAAAAATGAAAATACTGGAATTCATATTGGTAATTCAAGAGCTATTAATATCTGAACACAAATACTTTCAGTTATATTGCTTACTTAAAAATGAGAAAACCATTAAATTTTCTGAAAGAAAATCATCAAACCAAAACTGTACCTTGTGTCTTCTGTGCAACGGCAATCCCTTCCACTACAAAGATTGTTACTAGTAACACTGACGAGAGAAATTGGACAGGAAAAACATCAGTAATTCATCAAAATTATAGACCATTTTCTGCAGTCCTGATTCATGCAAATCCTATAAATTACTAGGCACAACAACTCGGAACATGTAAAAATACATAATGTGCTTTCTTAAAATTTCAACTTTAGGAAACTAGTGTAGTCTAAGTGCACTGTCAGTTTTTCCAGGTTCCTTAAAAAAGCATACGTAAGAATAGTAATCTTTATTGTTTGAGGGAACTTAGAATCATAGAATAATTACATTTGGAAAGGAACTTAAGATCACCTAGTTCCAATCCCCTGCCATGGGCAGGGACACCTTGCCTCCATCCAATCTGGCCTTGAACAATGTAGAAAGGTTCAAGCAAATTATTGAAAGCCAGTATGATTTCAGACCAGATACACTAGAGAGAGCACAAACACTACTGATCATGCTTTCATTGCATCTGTGATGCTGCTCTTCATACCCAGGACCCCCACTAAAGGCTTGAGAAGATCAGCTTGAGAAGATCAAAACAGCTGAGAACTTCAAGAATGTTTGCTAGATTATCATCTGATTTGCAAGCATTTTATAAAATTATATGTTACCTATCTGCTATATAACTTCTATATCCTGAAAGAAGATGCTTCTCTGCTATATTGAACCATATTTATCCTAAACCTCCATTTGGGTAACATGTACAAATGACTTCTCCAGCTTCCGAGAAATTAATCAGGACTACAGGAGACACTCTATGGTCTTACCCCTAAACGGACTTCAGGTGCACAACAGAATTGTGCTCATGAGACTGGTGGCTGAGATGCATCACAGTAGCACATAAATTCACTGATTTCTGTGAATGATGTGGCAGTAGAAAACAAGCAGACACGAGTTCTAACAATGAAGAGACTTACTCTGAGCAGTCACAACAGCTACGACGTGGACACTGTTAGGGTGTACACTGCTGCAAGCACTCTGGTTTGCTGGAGTGTTGTTAGTCTCAGGTGTTGACAGGCTAGTGTTTTCTAGATTTGAATTGACTAAATATTAGACCTCTTTAAGATTCTGTTATAGTCTTTCCTCTAACCCTCTTTCTTCCTTTCCTAAAAGGAAGCTGTCTAGGTGATTTTGCATCTGGCCTTTACCTTACGCTTATATTTGTCTTGCACCCAAGAAGCATCAGTCTGAACAGCATGTAGTGAAGATTCTATATTCCACTATTCATCAAGAGTTACAAAGCAAGTTTAATATCCAGATTTTCCTAAAATGCTGTGTCCACCTCAAATTATTAGGGATTACCAGGAAGGGAAAAGAGAATGAAGTAGAGTATATTAATTACGCCAGTCTTCAAAACTTTCACTTGCTTCTGTCTTGAGTATCTCTACAATTCTGGACAGGTACTGGAGAACTTGAAAAGAAGGGCACCACACTGTTCCGCACAGTAGCTGGCTGAGGGGACACAGGATACAAGTCATAAAATACCAATGGTCCTTGAGATGGTGAATAGAGAGCAACTACTTGTTGTCTCTTCCAGTACAGGAACCAGGGGTATTAGACAAACCTAAAATGAGATTTTTTTTTTTCTTTTTAATGCTTATACTTCATAATACATCCTTGAGATAGAAAATTCTGTTTCACAAACCCCTTAAGTCATAAGTTGTTGGAACTCTGGTATACTATTTGGGAAAATATAATTTGCTCTACTTTTATACTCGTCCTGCTTTTCTATCTCTGTGAAGAAAGAGATCCAGACTATATGGACCTTTGATTTGAGCTGGTGTCACCTTTCCCATGTTCTTAATCTCATTGTTAATACTAAGTCAGACAGGCACAGCCTTACCCCTGCAGGGGGGAAAAAAATCAGCAGAATTTTACTGTCACATTCAAGAATTCCATTTTATTTTCATGGTTTTCCCCTCTCATTTCTCAGGCATTTTATTGGCTCATGCTGAAATGGCATTTTCTCTCTGTTTTTCCCTGAGTTGCTGTTAGACTGAGCCCTTCAGACAGTTCCAGAGTAAGCAGGCACTCACTGTGTGCTACAGTGATTTCAACTGAACATACCTAGACGCAATGTTGCATCTTGGCATAGATACATTATCTCGGGGAAAGAAATCAAGGTCTGCCCCTGACAGTGTTCTTCTAGCATGTGCAGTTTATTATGTTTGTTTCTGATGCCCTTTTTCCTCTCCCCCCGTATTAAAACAGGCTGCATGTCATTGTAACACTTTCCTCCCTTGTATGTTGAGTTCACAACCCGGAGTGCTCTAAAATACCATATTGGGCTTGCAAACAAGTGATACGTTCCTAGAAGTTCATTTGATTTTTAGGGATGGATTACGAGGTAGTAGGTTAAGACTTAGGTATATCTGCAATAGTTCCACATTCTTAATGTACTGAAAAATATACTCCCTGTCCCAATATAAAGTATCAATTGTTAATTGTTGCTGACACACCCTAGATTGAAAATTCATCCTTCAGAAGAAAGTATCTAGTACCCATTATTGGTCTTCAAGTTATAGCTATTCACTTGTCTTTAAAGCACATAAAATAAACAAATATTGCATCTTTATTAACGTATGAATGACGTTAGTTTTCAGATACTTTTATTCAGTATTTCTTCTATAGAAGACACTATCTCAAAATTATTTGCCATTTATTTTTGTGGCTTCTGTGGTTAAACTGCACTCAGAAGATCAGTGTTTTAAGTCCATGAATTTGTAATGCATTTGTACTCCTGAGATCACTTGCCCCTAATGATCTTAACAGTGGTTATAAAGTTGTCTATGTATTTTCTTTGGGTTTGGGGTCTTTTTTTTGTTTTTGTTTTTGGTTGTTTTTTTTTTTTTTCCTATACTGATTTTGGAGCAATACTTCAAAGTTGTTTTTTATCATTGAAGTAAATGCAGTTTCCATATGTAAATGCAGTAAATGTGAATGCAGCAAAGTAAACGCAGTTTCCTTTGCAAAACACGTCACTATGTTTTTAAAGAAAGATGTGCTGTGCCCACCCTCTGTTTTGCAAGTATACGGCAATCTCTATATACTTGTGATGCTTCTAAAAATGTGAAATGGATTTTGCCTTTTTTTTTTTCCTCAAAGCAAACAAACACAGAAATGTGAGTAAAATAAATATTTTACTGATGAGCAAAAGTAGTGCAGATAATTCAAGTGAAAAATCTGGGGGTTTGTTGGTTTGCTTTGGGTTTTTCTAGTAAAGCTATCTACATTGCTAACACTGTTACAGTATATCTTTTTTTTCCCCTCTTTAAAATATCAGAAAGCATCTATGTTTATTTCAATTATTGTGTTCTCTTGTACAGATAGCAACAGTAAGAACAGATGTTCAGTTACACTAACCAGTGATTTCCCTTCTTAAAATTATGTGGATGCAAGAACAAAATAAAATAATCCTAAAAGGAACTGAGAAAATCTGACTGGCTTTCACTAAAGACAGACTGCCGTTTCTATAAATAGTCCAGAATATGTCTGTGTAAGTACAAAGGAATAGTGCGTATTTCCTGCTGAGAAGCATGGATACGCAGGTAATTACAGAAGATAAATGAGCTGAATATTTGCTTTACTGTCTTCCTTTTGTCATGGTATATGGATGAGTGGACATAGTAAGAATGAACTGCTACCTCTTTGTTCACTGCCCTTTTCATCCTCTTAATTTTTAATCTCTTCCATCTCTTTCCTTTCCTTGGCAATTCCTATCCTTCCCATGCTCTCAACAACCCTTAAGATGTATTCAAGGCAGGTAGCAAATGTTTAAGGGCCTTTCTCTGCTATTAGTTTTATCCCAGAGGATAATATGATAAAGAAAAGAGGTGTGTCTGACTAATACTCTGTATGTGTGCTGTCATTACCCCTGTGACACTGGTAGCAAAGGGGTGGAGAGAGGAATCGTTATGTGTTCTTCTCGAAAACATGGGACAGGGAGCCTGAGGGTAGTATTGCCTTAACCATGCATTACACAAAACAGTATACGACACCAGACGGGGTTTCTGGCTGAGAAAACAAAGCCTATTAATGTTCAGGATGAAAGGAAAAGAAGGGGAAAAAAACAGTCAGGATGTTCTTAAACTGCTCCATTAACCCATTTTTGTGTGTGTTTTAAAAACAACAAAGCTATCACTTGGTGTTCTAAATCCATGCCACTTCCTGGAAACATATTTTTGATTCTCAAAGACTAATTTGGATTATACAAGTCAGTAAGAAGGAAGGAAGATGTGTGGGAAGAGCTAGATCCTGTAGCATGGTACAGTGAAGAGCTAGTGCTGAACCACTGTTGTGGACCACTGTCCTGGTACTGTATGCGAGGACACAGACACAATTAGAACAGACATGAGATACTGAACTCCATTCACCAAAAGTCTTGTAGCACTTTGAGAAGATGAAGAGTGATCTTGTTATTTCTGATGAACTGAATTTCAAACAGTTATAATGCTCCTTCATTTTTCCTCTTTAAAGTCAACTTACATATCACTGTGACATGACTGCTCTTCAGTGTGGATAAAAGGTAGACTTCAGCTCTATGTTCTACTATTGTACAGGAAGCAGAAGTAGTATCTAAACTTGCACATGGCTTACTAATGAGAGCAACAGCACAAACAGTGCAGGATTGCATGACTGCACTGAATATCAGAGGGTCAGAAGGGTGGGTTTGATTGTTTAGTTCTTTTGATTGTTTCCTTCATTTTTAATGGAGGAGTGTATTGAGAGTTCTACTAGAGGACACTGAAATATGGAAGACTGACCTGATAAAGTCAGAGATATTTAGCTGGTAAATACAAAAGAGGTTAGTGTTTCCACACCTTATACTGAGTTTCTGCTTCATGGTATTGTATGTGCACTGTAGAAGAGGCTGTCATTAAGCCAACAGCAGCACAGTGACTGAAGCAGAGACTGAGAGGGGCTTCTTTTATTCATGAATCCAGTTTTTGCTACAGACTTTTATTCTGTGAATTATGGTACATACTTTTATCCTACCATTTAAAGCTCTGATAGTTTTTACCTGTGTGAACATTAACCAGAAATAAAGAAAAAGCAGCAACCTTCTGTCTGTGCTTTTGAAAGAATTGATTTCTCATTTTCTTCACTTCTTTGCATGAAATATTTTAGATCACATAGCCTGCAGACAGCTGTGTAAATTTTTAAGAATGAAGACAGTAACCATACATTGCAAATTCTTGTTACCATCCTATTGTTGAAATAGGCTTATGGAATAAGAATCCCCTGAACTAGTGTAATAAACTACGTGTTGTTTGCAGGAATCAAGATTTCCTTCAGTAATATATGTTTTGAAGTATATATAGAGAGAATCATAAATGAGTGATTCTTATTTCTCTTTAAATTAGAATAATATAGCTAGTTTTATAGTAAATGGTACTGAACCCAAAACTGAAAAATTAGTGTGCTGCTTAAGAAAAAGAAGTGCTTTAGGCTGCACATCTGACATATGCTTGTACTTCCTGGCAAGATGTATTCTTCATATTTCATGGGATACAGTACTGCTATCAGCTCCCTATGGTACGTCTTTCTTCTGCTTTTTCTGCATGCTTTCGGGATCTTTGCATATAGAGAAAACAGACTAGATTTGCTGTGTAGCTCAGAGCAGTGTCTGTCTTCAGCGGTGACAATGGGGGATCTGTGCATGCAGGGCAAGCTGCATATCAAACTGGGGAGCATCATGCACAACTGAGAAATAGAAAGGAAAATTCCACCTATTTTTTAAATAAAGACTTAATCATTTCAAGTATTACACATTCTGATTATAGTGGTAGTCACAATCCCAGAGATAAAGATGACAGACATTGCTTAAAGCTGGGTTCACTGTTTCATCTCTGTGCTGTATTCCCTGTATTAGGCAGCACCTTGTATACATATAGTCCAAATAGACAGTAATTGGCAACAGAAAGGTCATGCATTTTAGAAAATCTTGACAGGATGCCCACTCCTTTCTGGCAGATATAGCCTAGAGTAACAAACGCTTGATCTTAATTATATACTGTGTTTTGCCTTACAGGAACAAATCGTTTTCTGTGTACTATTCTTAAACCTACCTCCTAATTTGCCCTGTGTGCTGAAACTAATATTACATTCAGTAATTGCTAATCACAGTATCCCAGCATTTACATCATATCCCCCCTGTCTAAACATTGTTAGCTATTAATGTGGTGGGAACATTTGTGAGGTCATATCCTATCATATTCTCTGGTCAAGACTGTACGTACAACATAAATAACTTCCATGTGGTAAGGACTCCGATCAAGTGTAGTGTCCCATGCTGCCAGATGCTGTACAAATTCAAAGTGATTGATCAGTCTTCTTGTAAAGAACTTCTGCAGTTTAGATAAGGAAAGTGTCCAGACACTGGGTTTTATGTAATTCTGTGTGGATAGTCACATCCTTTTCTTTCAGAAAGCTATTTAAGGGTGTTTCTGGTTTAAGCCATTTTTAGCTCAGAAACACAAAACTGTAAATTCCAGGGAATAAGATTTTTCTCTCTTCCTAGCATTTGGTGACATCTGCTAATTGATAAAAGGAATACTAGCTTGCATTGCTGCTGCCTTTTCAAACTGCAAAACAATTCTATTGATGAGGATGAAAACAGCAATTTTTGAATCCCACATGTTCTTATAGTTCATAGTCTGTGTATATACCCTAATCTCCTGAGGTCTCAACAGGACATCTGAAGACTGGTAAAATGAGTAGCAATGAACAGTTAAGGTGGCCGCCTAGAACTTTTTGCTCCAGTGATCTCCTCATATTGGAATATCCTGCAGGATTGCCACAGAATAAAGTAACAGAGGTGAAAGGTGTGCATCAGGAAAGACACATTTAAGATATTTGAATACCCTACCCAAAGCATGCTAGAGGAGCTGCCAACCCATTTTTAATCCTCCTCACAAAAGCCTGATAGCAGAAGTGAGCTTCACCAGCTATTATCAGTGACTAGCTCCTTTCCAAGATAACAAATCTTGTTAGTCATTAGCATGCCAGCAGGATATCTGAATGCACTCAGGTCTATTCTCAGATACAACAGTTTCATCTCACTCCAGCTGTTTCCAGCAGGGATTCCTCTCTCTAAAATTGCCAAACAAACAAAATAGGGATCTGTATCTCTGCAGAGAAACCAGATTAACTAATTCAGGAAGTAAATGCAATTCTCCCATATCCCTTTGATACGAATCCTCTGTAAAAGAATTCATGCTTGGATGGATCTGTGACAGAGTGCCCTCCAGGTTTACTCAAAACATTTAACATTTCTGATCTCTTCCTCCATTAGAAATGTATAAGCAGCTGTGGGCTGCTTCATTTTAGTTGCTCTACATTCTGTTACTTAGAATCCATTCCTGGCTATGTCTGCCAGAAGAACAATATCTTTCATTTTTAAAATGCAGCTTTCCTTTTTATATGGAAGATCTTTTTTCATCTCCAAGCTGTGTTCTGCAATAGGCTGATAAGAAGGCTGCATGTGCAAACCATGCTGACAAGGGTTCCAAAAACCTTATTAATGTATTAGCAAACCTTATTATTAATATTATTATTAAACCTTCTATATACACTGACTTGAAAGTTCAGATGGTTTCCCTGTAGCTGACAGAATTGATCCTGCTGTACAAGACTATTCTAATAGATCTTTCCCAGATCTGTTCTACTTGTTCCTAAAACACTTGGATAGTGATATTTTAACTTAAAACCAGATCAGATTACACCAAACTGCTCTTTATTATCAATATAGTGTATTTTTCAGTCAATATCTTTTCAGGAATTTCTGCCGTGGAATTAATCTGCTGTCTTCTATCATGACTGACAACAATTTCTGTGCAAAGTATTCTTTTTTTTTTCTAGCTTTGTATTCTCAGTCCCTTCAAAAGAGACTTCTATGTGTTCATGGATTTTATTGTACGCTAAAGGAGAAGGTTTTGTGAAACGTGAACACACTGGCAGTCCTTTCCTGCTGCAGAGTGGGTCATCTTTGTATTAACAGAAGATGCAGTGAAATACAAAGCTAAGCTAAAAGAAAATGGGATTTTTTTAACGAAAAGTTACCTGCTGAGTTTTTGTTGAAAAATTTACACTCTCCCACCCCAATTACTTGCAGTATTTGTGGTGGCAGTTGTCAGTCATATACGATCAAGGTAGCAAGCTATTTAAAGGCAGCAAGCTATTTAAGTTGATCAAGACTCTAAGTAAGTGCTTTATCTATTAAAAAAAAAAACTTGAAATATAAGCAAAAAAAAAGCAGCAAACCTGTTTGCAGAGCTAGAAGGCTAACTGTATCCATGACACTAAATTTTAGGGTTTGCTTCAGTCTAGACTGGCATGTCCATCACTATGTGTATAACTTGTTTCACATGTAAACATGCAGAAGACTTCGCGCACTTTCTGCTCTAATTGCAGATGTCTGTCAGCACTCTTTGCCATTCCCGCAATAAATTATATTGTGAATTTCTGATAGGTTCATAAATGACAAATAACATATGAAGTTTCATTCTGAGCTTAATTTTTCTGTCTAATCTCTCTCGATGAATTAAACTTGAGGCAAGGTGCTGAAAATCTTAGCTTTTTTATTAAATAAAGATACGTAATTCAATAGCTCCTTTAGCTTCAGTCTGGTGTTACTCTGTACTTCACCTACAACTACATGCCTGATGTATATGCTAAGTAAATTTTCTGTCAGTACTGATGTAATTGTAACATATGTTAATATTTTTAATTTATGCTACTCTGGGAGCAGGGCATTTTGGGTATTATGTTTGTATATGTAGTAAAAGCAAGGCATAATACGTATTACCAGATACTTTCCTTGTTTGTAACACAGCAGCGTTTTGAATCCCGTTCTACAGTTACTTGAGTTACTTTTATGTAACTGCTTAGCCATGCAAGCTGTTTGATGCAGTAGAAATGGTTGCAGTAGATTCTGTTTTGAAGTGAAAAATAAAATTCTGACTTACTTACGCTGCCTTCATTAGGGCCACTGTAACCTCTACAGTCAGTACTTTGATTTTGGTTTCAGTGGACAAATAATGACATCATTAACATATTTTTAAATTACCCTTTTTCTCTGTCTGCTTTAAGTTTTTTTGAGACATTGTTACACCTTTTGATTTTGGAAGCAGGAGGCCATGATTCCTAGCTTTTGTGTGGAAGGAAACATTACTTACTAACACTATTTGTTTGTGATAAATTTGTTGTTAAAATAATGTTAAAATGCAAATGAACAGGCTGAGCAGAATGGCAGGAAGTTAATCATAGTAGTCCACATTCGTGCAACCTGCCAGAGTTCGAAATAATTCTGTAGCTCATTGGAAGGCTAACAATGTCGACTTTCCAGAAGTAGAAGTGATTTCTTCTAGTCCTGGCTGTTTGTTAAATTATCGGGGCAGAAATTACGGAAATATATTTTGGTTTCTTAAGTGAATCAAATGTAATAACTGAGATGGTCCAAACCTAACATACAGTTAGGATTTAACTCAGTTTGTGGTTTTGATGGTGTTTTTTTCTTTTTCTTAACCAAATATCAGCATATGGAAATGAAAGAGGAGGCACATTTGAAGAACAGGAATAAGCTCTTAGCAATCACATTTTGGGGCAACAGGAGATATGAAGAAATTTCAGATAGATTTATTTACTTCCAAAGCATAACAGGAACATAGATTTATTTGCAAAGCAGCTGGTTTTCTCCCACATGAAGTACAGGGTTATAATGTTTTACTGTTGTAGAGCAGTTGCACTTTGCAAAAATGTGTTAGGATTAAAGAGTGATTTCACTGTGTTTAAAATCTCATTGAAAACTGAAGATGGGAGAAAAAGGCTTCGTCTTTCAACAACCAAAACACAGCAAGCACCTTGGCCTCTGATGGGTTACATCCACTGCCAAGGAAACAGGTGGGCCTAGGCTGGGCTCCATCTCAGGAAAACCTGCAGCTACTTCAGGCTCAGAGCTGTAGTGACCCAACATCACTGCCAGGCAGCATAGCTGGCTGCAAGAGCTGCATGCGAGAACATCCTTGCTGCAAGGTGATGGGATTCAGCCAGGAGACTTCTACAGGAGACTTCTAACAAGTTTTGCTGAATCCTTTATACAGAAGCAATAATATTAAGAAGTTTATTTAAATCAGACCATATTCTCAATAGCTGAGGAATAACATAGTGTAGTTCTGAACAAGCATTACAGAAGAAATCTGAATTGCCACGAGGTGAGTATGATGGGCTATTTTCTGCCTGAGGTACAGCCAAAAAATACCACCTCTCTGAATGGCAAAAATGTTTATATGCATTCCATGTTAAGAACAGGAGCTTAAACTGTTTCTAAGTGTTATTAAAAGGTATGTGACTTTTCACAATATACTAAGCCTCATTGCACTTCATGTGTGGTTTAGCAGATCTGCTGCACACGTAGCTCTTTTTGCATGGAGAAAAAAAACCCCTGCCACTGTAAGTAGAGCTTCCATGCAAAACTTGAGATGCAACTTGTAAAATACAGAGACTTGCTTTGAAAGTGATTCCCAATAGTTTCCTTTGGGGATTAACTCTCTGTGTCCATTTATAGGAATCTTTCTCTTTTTTTTTTTTTTCTTCCTGATTAGATGCAATAATTGCACTATATGAAGACTTCTAATGAAGAAGAGATAAAAGAGACTGCGTGATGCTAAGTAATGATAGGTTGTTTCTGTAGTCATGGCAAGTGATGCATTTAGAATACTAACAGCTTCTTGATTAATGGTTTTGTGCAACTTATAGGTTATTAATAATAAAAAACTTCAAGAGAGGGAATTAGTATCTGGACTCTACTGTGATTATAAAAGATTAGCATGAGGTCTGGTCAGGAGGAAACCTGGACCACCAAATGTGCAGCAAACATGTTATTTCTGAAATGCAATTAAATCTGCAGATGTAGAAAGTAATTAAAAAGTAGAGATGCGAGTTGTAATTTATGGGTACTTTACAGTGGTTTAAATGCCTTTTTTCCCCATGTAACCCTTATGTTCCTATGTTATCTAAACTCAGCGGATGGCTAACAACACCTACATAAACATTTATTGAGAGCAAGTATCTTCTGTTTCTCAGTTACTGTGGCAGTAACAGAAAAATATTTATTTAAACCCTCAAGACATCTGGCCTTCAGGCCAGAAACATGGGATTTTACGGGCCGTGGAAACATTCTGGGTTAAAAACAGACTTCTGCACAAGTTTCATACGTGAGGAGGACTTAAGCGCATATCAGAAACAGTTCTGCCTTCAAAAACGCCTTGTTGTGTTCAGTAATGCAAGCAGACACTCCAGAATTTCTTAACAAAATCATGATTTTTTTTTTTTAATCCCTGATGGCTCAAGTCTGCTATTGCTGAAGAAGATACTGAATGCTAGAAAATAATCTCTTGCGGCACATGATTAACTGCCGTATCTAGCTTTACTTCCTAAGAGGAAATCCTCGCCCATTGTCGAGCTATGCAAGTGATACCACAGACAAAGAAATGCTGGGCTGAGGAGCCTTCCTCAGTTGTTTACCTTTGAGCCTAAAGAAGTTAGAAACAAGATTTAAAAGCCTCAGGAGCAGAAGAACAGATACACACGGGTCAGGAAGCAGCCTGTCACTCAGGTGACTCATTTTGTGAAAACCTTGCTGAAAAAAGATCCTGCTCCCGCTCACAGTGCGATAACCCGAACGCTGCCGGGCAGCTCATTAGGAGTTCCGAAAGCACAAAGAGCGTTTTTACTGTGAAACGGCTGGAGCACGGGAAGCTCTTGGGAACAGACCGGGCACTGCGGCTGCCGCCGTGACCCGCGGCACTGCAGGAGGGACCCCCCACCCGAGGAGCCCAGATACTCCCGCTGCCCGCCCGCGCCCCCCGGAGACGGGGGCAGCCTGGACCGGCCGCGGGTTCCCAGCCCCGCGCCGGGCTCCGGCAGAGCCAGCCCTGCAGCCCCGCGCCGAGCAGAGCGGGGCCCGGGAAGCGCCCTGCCAGAGAGCAGCGGGACGACCGCGCCCCCACCCCCCCCCGTGCCCCCGTACTGAAGTTTCGGCCGCCGGCAGAAGGCCCAAGGCTGAATGCGAGCGGGGGTGCCCGCACGGGGCAGCAAAGGGGCGGGCGCCTCCGGGCATGCCGCGGAGGGCGCTGTGCCGCCCGCTGCTCCTACCTTCCAGCACCGAGCAGAACGCGTGCAGGGCCATCATCTCCTGCGGGCCTGCGGCTGTGACTCCGCGGCTGCGGCGATCACCGACGCTCCATGGCCGCAGGTGGGCTTGACGGCGGCCCCCCGCGAGGGCGCTGTAGCCCGCGGCTACAGCTTGGCCGGTCACCGTCCGCCCCCGACCATGCCTGGGCCCCCGCGCGGCGCGGTACCACCCGCCGCGCTCAGCCACATCTAGAGCGGGGCGCGGCGGGATCCGTTCAGGCCGGCCTGCCTCGGGGGGCGGGTATGGGGGCGGCGGTTCTGGGGAGGGCTCCTGGGGTGTCGGTTTGAGCGGAGCTGAAAAGCTCCTGACCCGACTGAAGCGGCTGCCGGTAAATGACGCTCATTTAAGATGTGAGGGGTGTTTGCTTGGATGAGCCGTTGTACGCATGTGCCCGCCCCTCGCGGAGCCCCGCAAGCAGCCGCAGACAGGGGGTCGCCGCGCTCTTCCCGCCCGGCCGGGCAGGGGGCGAGGGCCGTAGCCGTTCTCGCCCCTGCCTCACGGAAACCGGCAGCGGCCCCGCTGAGGGACCCGCTTCGGTCCCATACCGTGCCCCTGGCCACAGGCCCATCCTTCCCGCCAGCGGAGAGGGGCCCACCGGTGCTGGAGGCCCTTCTCCCAGACACGGTGGCTTCGGTGAACCAGACTGCCGCTGCCCCCCTTTGTTTCGGATCTCAGAGGTGTCCCAGTGGGGCAAAAGGAGTCCCTCGTTCCTCCCCTTTTCTCTGTCGCTCGTGGCAAGGCCCGTGCAGCTCCGGCAGTGCGCTGTGCTGCCTGCAGCTCAGGCGCTGGCGAGAGCCTTTCACATGCGGTTGTGCGGCTGCTGTCTGACGAGACCGGCGGCTGAAATGGAGCGATTACTTTACATGAAGTTAACGAAAAGGCGCACTCAGCCTGCTGCCTGCCCGGCGCCCATACCCTTGGTTATCCGTTTCATGGGGCTAGCCTGTGAGGGGAGGAGCTGCCTAGGGAAAAAGCCTGAAGCTGGGGCAGATGCCGATGTCGGGGGCCGCGTGACGGTGCTGCTGGGGAAAGGGCTTTCCGCTAGGCTTAAGGGCACCTCGGACCTGGCAGTGGAGCCGCGTAACGGCAGGAGCCGAGGCTGTTCTGGGTAGCCAGAGCACGGCTAGGAGAGGCTGCCGTGCTGAGGAGCTGGCTGCGTGTGAAATTGCAGCAACACTGTATACAACAACTATAAACCCGTGAGAGATTATTTCAACTCTCCCATAGGCAACACGGGATGAAGAATCTCCGGGTATTCCACAGCGGATGGCTTTCCCAGCTGCGATGCGGGAGGCTCAGCGCTTTTGCTCGGGGTGCCGCAGCACTGGTGCACGGGGTGTCCGGCTGTGTGTGGAGGGCACCGCAGAGCCTCGCGCAGCCCGAAGCCGCGGTGCCGGGCGCGGTGCCCTGTGCCCCTAAGCAGTCTCCAGGCTCCGGCCTTTCCCCTATCGCTGCTGTACACAACGATGCAGGTCTGGCTCCCGGGTACCTCCCGCAGAACTGCGCTCGCCGAGCTCAGGTGGGTTGAGGGAGCCATGTGGAGCCCACTCGACAGACCCTGTAAGTTTGGCAAGCGGTACGTTAGATGCATAGTTATAACTTGTGATTCCATCTGCTTAAGGACTAGGGCCGCTCTCTGCAGCCTCGAACATATAATCGTGAGAGATGAAACTCTGATTTCCCCGTGGTTTGGTGCTATGTGTTTGTTTGAACTCATACACTGTTCGAAGGTCAGCATATCCTGTTAGAAAAGAATATTCTCTCGCTTCAGAATGTCAGTTAAATATTCCAGGCTCTTCAGGTGTATGATTGCCAGTTAAAGCAAACTGAGCAGGCAGGGACGGAGGAGCAGCTGGCCGAAACGGGAGTGGAATCCCCAGGGCTGGGCGGTGCTCCTCGTTCGTCCTCCGTCTTTCCAAAGCTGCTGCGCTCTGCTCAGCCATGGGGCGCTGGGCAGCTCCGGAGAGACCCCATCGTAAAGGTCCTGGGCTTTTCTGGGCGGTAAAGACCCATTTCAGAGTTCTAAGAAGCTTGATGAAGTATTAAGCTTGACGATCTGGCAAAATCCCAAATTACATAATTACATTATTCCATTTAAATTGTCCTTTCAAGTAGAGATTATACAGACCTTCTCAAAGAGTAGTTTCCGCATGAACTGTTAAATAGCTGCTGCATTCCAGCAGTAGATAAAGCAATTTCTCTGTACTCACCTCTTAACCATGTATCTATAGTGGTGTGATGAAATGTTAAATTCTATAGTGAAAACTCCCTCACAAAGAGAAGACCTCATGAGGTAGAATTTTTTCTTACAAAACTGTTACTAAACTCAAGAAAATACCATACAGACTCATAATTTCTGGTGTATCTGTGCACATATTTTTGTCCTCTCTGCAAGCACATAAGCATATTAAAGTCTGACTATGCTTTGTGCAGACTGTTAGGAGACTTTGGTTTGGGGTTTTTCGTGTCATTTTGGAATGCACAATGTAGCCGATGGCAAAATTTGGCTTAGTTGTGATGATACAAGAATGAGAGAACTAGTGTGATCCTCAGACCTCAAGCTGAATTTGCATTTGGGAAAACTATTTCTAGGCCACTGTCTTCCACCAAAGAAACAGGTGAAAAACCTATCAGCAGTATCTTGTGCTCAGTCCAAATTGATAAGAGTTGCAAAAACTCAATATGCTACAGTCAATTTGACTGAAAAGTTGAACTTCTAGTTTCCCATTAGAAGGTTGAACAGAGCTATTACTCACTTGGGAAGTGCAGCAGTTTTTCCATTCTGTTGTTTTCTGAGGTCTGTGTAAAGCTGTCAGTCTGGGAGATGCAGGTAGTGGCATCAGCTTGGAGATCGGGGGGGATATTCTGTCAACACTACTGCTGTTTTCAGTTTATCAGGTTGTTTTGTCTTGCTAGAGCACTTGTGCTAGAGCACTCGATGGTGCTTTAAAATTTTGTGTAGTGTACAGATCTGAAGAAACCCTCACCTCCTGTTTTGTGAGCCTGCAGAGTTTTCAAGGAAGAAAATGTTGTGCCACCAGGTCAAGCCAGCAGTAAGCTGGAGTGAATTACACGAGTTTGGGAGTTAGGAACAGCTGGACACAGCTTTTGGACAGCCACCTATTTGTGGTTCTGCTACTCTATTGAGTCATTGTGATTATTTTTGACCGGGAGTAGCTAACAGAAACCAGTGGCACTGCTCATTTTGATGTAGGGAAATAACCTGCACAGTTGAAAAATGAGTTAGTTACACCAGATGCTCTGCTGCAGTAAAAGGCTTACACTTCCAATATTATAATTGGTTTTGCCTTCTCCCAACAGTTCTTCCTTGAAACTTCCTTAGTTTGCTATTCTGCTAGAACTTTTAATTTTAATACTAAGGTACTTGCTGCTTTTGAATAGCAGATTGTACATCAGAAACAGTCTTAGACCAGCAGTTTCTTACTATGTTTGAGGCTATTTGGATATTATTTGTAAAAGAGTATCTATAGTCAAAGTTGCAAAAATATAGTAATCAACAGTAAGTAATTACGAAGGTAGGAGTTAGTTACCTTTTGACTGTTCTGGTACCTGGGTTTGCCAATAAGATTTAGGTGCATTTGGTGAATCCTAATTATATACAAATTCAAATTAGAAAATAATAGAAGGTTCAAGTGGGTCTTAATGTAGCATAATATGTAATCATGCTTGAGTAAGTGTAGTTGAGGCTTTTTATTTACTACTGGGTTAAGGCCACTACAAACTTTCAAATCATCATGAAGAATATTGATAGCTTTCATAATGCTCCCTGTACACTGGTTTATTTGCAAGGTAATATAATTAGATATGGGGATTAGAATATACCTACATTTTTCTGGCCTAAGTTGGGACACTGAGGAATTTCAAAATAAAGTTAGCATATACTTTACAGTTTTTATAAATTGTATCATAGATGGGATCACATTTTTCATTGAAGACAGGAATTAATTATAAAAATAGTGCTGTGTGGCACTGTTTGATCATTTTCAAAGTGACAGTTGGAGCTGATGTTTCTGGTGCCTCAACAGAAAGATTCTATTGCCAAATTAAAAAAAAAAAAAAAGAAAAAAAAAGGAAAGAAACTGA